>NC_086449.1:116223164-116530664 GCF_028390025.1 Pseudophryne corroboree | reverse complement strand
ACCAGCGAGTTACACTTGCTTAAAGGGTATAAGAACAAAGGGATTCACCTTTACAGGATAGGAGGGGACAGAACTAGGTTATAAGGTGGTGTTTAGTATCCAGCTGTAGGGTATTTTAAGAGCAATATTCCGGTGTTGGTTTGCAGAAGATCGCATGCTCCTGCGAATAGTTATGCGCAGGAGCAGAATATAAATATTAACTGTATTTACTGTACTTGATATGCGGCGGGAACCCAGAGGAGAACATCTGCAAGTGCACCTTGACCAGACATCGCCCACCTATTCAAACCGACCTATAACCTCTCCTGTACTGTAAATGACCATCCCTGTGTCCAATGGACAAAGAGATTACAGTTTCCATTGTGTAAGGTTTTGGACGAATGTATAAAAAGCCAGCTGCAGGCCAGGTCACTCTCACAATCTCTGAAGGTCATCTACCTTGATGACGGAAGACCGGACCGGGAAGCGCAGGCGAAACCAAACGCATGTACCATTGACTGTAGCCATTGTCTTATTGTATTGTATTGTTATTATTGTAACCCCCTGCTAGTAAAGAACCATTAGTGGGTCAGATCCCAACATAGTCTTTGAAATACAAATTGGTGTCGTGTCTCTTTCCCTGCTAGTGTTATATAAGTGTAATCTAGTCACACATGTAGCTGCAAAGTGCTCACGGCATGTCTTTGTGTGTGTACGCACCGTGTGTACTTTGTACGACCATCGCAGCATTTGTACGCAAAGTGCGTACACGGTACGGGGCTTTGCACCCAAACTGGGTAAAAAGTACGTAAGCTAAGGATTGATTTCAGCGGCCGCAGCGGCTCCATGTAAAGTGTATTGAATGTCTTTTTAAAGTGTTGCTTTTTAGTCCTGTAAGTAAATCAACATTTACAGTACCCGTAAGCAGGAAAATACATTGAAATCCATTTATGTCACATAAATGGATTTCAATGTATTTTCCTGCTTACGATCCGCAGGTTCCTTTAAGGCTGCCATTTCAGGAGACGGCAGCACCACCTTTTTGGACAGCCGTGATAGGGCTTTGTCCACAGTGGGGGGTGACTCCCACTTTTCCCTATCCCCTGAGGGGAACGGATATGCCACTGGATTTCTCTTGGGACTTTGAAACTTCTTGTCAGGATTTTCCCAAACCTTTTCAAAAAGTGAGTTCAGTTCATGAGAGGGAGGAAACGTTACCTCAGGTTTTTTTCCTTTATACATGCAGACCCTTGTATCAGGAACATCTGGGTACTCAGTGATATGTAACACGTCTTTTATCGCCACAATAATGTACTGAATGCTTTTAGCCAGTTTTGGATTTAATCTGGCATCACTATAGTCGACACTGGAGTCAGCGTCCGTGTCGGTATCTGTATCTGCTATCTGGGTAAATGAACGCTTTTGTGACCCGAGGGGGTCTGAACCTGGGACAACACATCCTCTACGGATATTTTCCATGCCTGGTTTTGAGACTCAGATTTATCCAATCTTTTATTCAACTGAGCCACATTCGCATTCAAAGCACTCAAAACATTTACCCAATCAGGAGTCGGCTGTGCCGACAGGGTCACTCCCACTGCCGTTTCTTTCCCTAATCCAGTCTCCTCCTGAGAAGAGCACTCTGCCTCAGACATGTCGACACATGTGCAAAGACACCCACAAACACACTGGGCATATAGTGGACAGACCCACAGTAAAGCCTGTCAGAGAAACAGAGGGAGTCTGCCAGCTCACAACCCAGCGCTTATCCCGGTTCTGAACACTTTTATATAAAGCCCCAGACCTGTTAGTGCTTTTTTATTACATTAAATAGCACCAAATATACTGTGCCCCCCGTTTTGCACCGTTACTTGTACAGCAGTGGAGAGAAAGGCCAGCACCTCTGCAGCTCTGTGGAGAGAAAATGGCGCTGGCGAGAGCTGTGAGGGCTAAGCCACGCCCCCACAATGGCATGCTTCTGCCCCACTATTTTATCAAATGTTTATACTGACGGGGGACTGGATACATGCTGCCCAAGGCCCCCCCCCCCTTACCCTTCTCACGCGGTTCACAAGAGCAGCACCTCACAGTAGAACCCCTGTTAGTGGGAACAAAAACAATGTAGAAAAAGAATATCCCAGAGGGCGCTAGAATGTCACAGCCAATTGTCCATAAAACAAGTCCATATAAGTTAATTATTCCAGGTTTTTCGTATTTCAATTGGGCTTGATTAGGAAATCCAATCCGGAATCAATCTCCTGTTCTTTTTTAAAGTCCGATGCTCTGTTGTACTCGACCAGATATTTCTCCTCGAAAATAGCCTCTCCCCAGAGAAGTATATACAACCCAAGAAATAAAATAAAACCTTAGATTAATAAAATTCTGATGTTTATTAGCAACATCCATAAAATGGTATGAATTTTCAACATTACATACAAGGGGGTATATTTACTAAGGTCCCGATTTTGACCGAGATGCCGTTTTTTCTTCAAAGTGTCATCTCGGTAATTTACTAAGCAAAAATCACGGCAGTGATGAGGGCATTCATAATATTTTGGAAGTCCTAGGAAAAAATCACGAATCAATACACCATCGGTCAAATACGCCTGCAATTTGGTAGAAATCGGTCATTTACTAAAAAGTGCAAAACACAAACACTGCCGACAATAGCCAAACACTGCCGTGATAAAATACAAATCGTTAAAAAGTGCTAAAAAAAAACAGACCTGCTTTTTTATCCCGTGTTTGTATAGGCATGCACGGATCCATGAGATCCGTGCATTTTTTTCAGTGGGAAGGGGGGGAAATGTTCTAAATTTTCAGAAAAAAAATTGCGTGGGGTCCCCCCTCCTAAGGCAAACCAGCCTCGGGCTCTTTGAGCCGATCCTGGTTGCAGAAATATGGGGAAAAAATGGACAGGGGTTCCCCCCATATTTAAGCAACCAGCATCGGGCTCTGCGCCTGGTCCTGGTTCCAAAAATACGGGGAACATAAAGAGTAGGGGTCCCCCGTATTTTTGAAACCAGCACCGGGCTCCACTAGCTGGACAGATAATGCCACAGCCGGGGGTCACTTTTATACAGTGCCTTGCGGCTGTGGCATCAAATATCCAACTAGTCAACCCTGGCCGGGGTACCCTGGGGGAGTGGGGACCCCTTCAATCAAGGGGTCCCCCCCCAGCCACCCAAGGGCCAGGGGTGAAGCCCGAGGCTGTCCCCCCCCATCCAATGGGCTGCGGATGGGGAGCTGATAGCCTTTGTGAAAAGTGATTGATATTGTTTTTAGTAGCAGTACTACAAGGCCCAGCAAGCCTCCCCGCAAGCTGGTACTTGGAGAACCACAAGTACCAGCATGCGGCGGAAAAACGGGCCCGCTGGTACCTGTAGTACTACTACTAAAAAAATACCCCAATAAAGACAACACACACACACACCTTGAAAGTATAACTTTAATACATCCATCCACACCTCCATATACACATACTTACCTTATGTTCCCACGCAGGTCGGTCCTCTTCTCCAGTAGAATCCATGGTGTACCTGTAGAAAAAATTATACTCACATAATCCAGTGTTTTCTGCTCCTCGGTAAATCCTTTTGTAATCCACGTACTTGAAAAAATAAGAATTTACTTACCGATAATTCTATTTCTCGGAGTCCGTAGTGGATGCTGGGGTTCCTGAAAGGACCATGGGGAATAGCGGCTCCGCAGGAGACAGGGCACAAAAAGTAAAGCTTTTACAGGTCAGGTGGTGTGCACTGGCTCCTCCCCCTATGACCCTCCTCCAGACTCCAGTTAGGTACTGTGCCCGGACGAGCGTACACAATAAGGGAGGATTTTGAATCCCGGGTAAGACTCATACCAGCCACACCAATCACACCGTACAACTTGTGATCTAAACCCAGTTAACAGTATGATAACAGAGGAGCCTCTGAAAGATGGCTCCCTAAACAAAATAACCCGAAATAGTTAACAATAACTATGTACAAGTCTTGCAGATAATCCGCACTTGGGATGGGCGCCCAGCATCCACTACGGACTCCGAGAAATAGAATTATCGGTAAGTAAATTCTTATTTTCTCTATCGTCCTAAGTGGATGCTGGGGTTCCTGAAAGGACCATGGGGATTATACCAAAGCTCCCAAACGGGCGGGAAAGTGCGGATGACTCTGCAGCACCGAATGAGAGAACTCCAGGTCCTCTTTTGCCAGGGTATCAAATTTGTAAAATTTTACAAACGTGTTCTCCCCTGACCACGTAGCTGCTCGGCAGAGTTGTAATGCCGAGACCCCTCGGGCAGCCGCCCAGGATGAGCCCACCTTCCTTGTGGAATGGGCCTTAACAGAATTAGGCTGTGGTAGGCCTGCCACAGAATGTGCAAGTTGAATCGTGTTACAAATCCAACGAGCAATCGACTGCTTAGAAGCAGGTGCACCCAACTTGTTGGGTGCATACAGTATAAACAGCGAGTCAGATTTTCTGACTCCAGCCGTCCTTGAAATGTATATCTTTAAAGCTCTGACAACGTCCAACAACTTGGAGTCTTCCAAGTCGTTTGTAGCCGCAGGCACTACAATAGGCTGGTTCAGGTGAAACGCTGACACCACCTTCGGGAGAAAATGCGGACGCGTCCGCAGCTCTGCCCTATCTGAATGGAAACTTAAATAAGGACTTTTATAAGATAAAGCCGCCAGTTCTGATACTCTCCTGGCCGAAGCCAGGGCCAGTAACATAGTCACTTTCCATGTGAGATATTTCAAATCCACCTTCTTAAGTGGTTCAAACCAATGGGATTTGAGGAAATCTAAAACTACATTTAGATCCCACGGTGCCACCGGAGGCACCACAGGAGGCTGTATATGCAGTACTCCTTTGACAAAAGTCTGGACCTCAGGAACTGAGGCCAATTCTTTTTGGAAGAATATAGACAGGGCCGAAATTTGAACCTTAATAGATCCCAATTTGAGACCCATAGACAATCCTGATTGCAGGAAATGTAGGAAACGACCCAGTTGAAATTCCTTCGTCGGAGCATTCCGACCCTCGCACCATGCCACATATTTCCGCCAAATGCGGTGATAATGCTTTGCGGTGACTTCTTTCCTTGCCTTAATCAAGGTAGGAATGACTTCTTCAGGAATGCCTTTTTCTTTTAGAATCTGGCGTTCAACCGCCATGCCGTCAAACGCAGCCGCGGTAAGTCTTGAAAAAGACAAGGACCCTGCTGAGGCAGGTCCCTTCTCAGAGGTAGAGGCCACGGATCGTCCGTGACCATCTCTTGAAGTTCCGGGTACCAAGTCCTTCTTGGCCAATCCGGAGCCACTAGTATCGTTCTTACTCCTCTTTGCCGTATAATCCTCAATACCTTTGGTATGAGAGGCAGAGGAGGAAACACATATACCGACTGGTACACCCAAGGTGTTACCAGCGCATCCACAGCTATTGCCTGCGGATCTCTTGACCTGGCGCAATACCTGTCCAGTTTTTTGTTGAGGCGAGACGCCATCATGTCCACCATTGGTTTTTCCCAACGGTTTATTATCATGAGGAAAACTTCTGAATGAAGTCCCCACTCTCCCGGGTGAAGATCGTGTCTGCTGAGGAAGTCTGCTTCCCAGTTGTCCACGTCCGGGATGAATACTGCTGACAATGCTATCACGTGATTCTCCGCCCAGCGAAGGATCCTGGCAGCTTCTGCCATTGCACTCCTGCTTCTTGTGCCGCCCTGTCTGTTTACATGGGCGACTGCCGTGATGTTGTCCGACTGGATCAACACCGGTCTTCCTTGAAGCAGAGGTTCCGCCTGGTTTAGAGCATTGTAGATTGCTCTTAGTTCCAGAATGTTTATGTGAAGAGACTTTTCCAGGCTCGTCCACACTCCCTGGAAGTTTCTTCCCTGTGTGACTGCTCCCCAGCCTCTCAGGCTGGCGTCCGTGGTCACCAGGATCCAATCCTGTATGCCGAATCTGCGGCCCTCCAGTAGATGAGCCTCCTGCAACCACCACAGAAGAGATACCCTTGTCCTTGGAGACAGGGTTATCCGCTGATGCATCTGAAGATGCGATCCGGACCATTCGTCCAGCAAATCTCCCTGAAAATGTTTTGCGTGAGATCTGCCGAATGGAATCGCTTCGTAAGAAGCCACCATTTTTCCCAGGCCTCCTGTGCATTAATGCACTGATACTTGGCCTGGTTTTAGGAGGTTTCTGACTAGGTCGGATAACTCCCTGGCTTTCCCCTCCAGGAGAAATACCATTTTCTGGACTATGCCCAGAATCATTCCTGGGAACAGCAGACGTATCATCGGAAAACACAGCTGCGATTTTTGGAATATTTAGAATCCACTCGTGCTATCGTAGAACTACTTTAGATAGTTCTTTTCCGACCTCCAACTGTTCTCTGGAACTTGCCCCTTTCAGGATATCGTCCAAGTAAGGGATAATTAAGATGCCCTTTTCTTTGAAGAGAGTCATCTTTTCGGCCATTACCTTGGTAAAGGCCCGGGGTGCCGTGGATAATTCAACGGCAACTTTTGAAACTGATATTGACAGTTCTGTATCACGAACCCGATGTACCCTTGTTGAGAAGGGCAAATTTGGACATGGAGGTAATCCTTGATGTCCAGGGACACCATATAGTCCCCTTCTTTCCGGTTCGCTATCACTGCTCTGAGTGACTCCATCTTGATTTGAACCTTTATGTAAGTGTTCAAAGATTTCAGATTTAGACTATGTCTCACCAAGCCGTCTGGCTTCAGTACCACCATATAGTGTGGAAGACTAATACCCTTTTCCTTGTTGTAGGAGGGGTACTTTGATTATCACCTGCTGGAAATACAGCTTGTGAATTTTTCCCAATACTGCCTCCCTGTTGGAGGGAGCCGTTGGTAACGCAGACTTCAGGAACCTGCGAGGAAAAGATGTCTCGACTCTCCAATCTGTACCCCTGGGATAATACTAGTACGATCCAGGGGTCAACTTGCGAGTGATCCCACTGCGCGTTGAGACTCTTGAGACTACACCCCCACCTAACCTGAGTCCGCTTACACGGCCCCAGCGTCATGCTGGGGACTTGGCAGACGCGGTGGAAGGCTTCCTTTCCTGGGAAGGAGCTGTCTGCTGCAGTCTACTTCCCTTTCCTCTATGTCTGGGCAGATATGACTGGCCTTTTGCCCGCTTGCCCTCATGGGAACGGAAGGATTGAGGCTGAAAAGACGGTGTCTGTTTCTGCTGAGATGTAACTTGGGGTAAAAAGGTTGGATTTCCAGCTGTTGCCGAGACCCCCAGGTCCGTTGGACCGACCCCAAATAACTCTTTCCCTTTATACGGCCATACTTCCATGTGTCGTATGGGATATGTATCACCTGACCACTGTCGTGTCCATGACATCTTCTGGGAGATATGGATCACGCACTTATTTTGATGCCAGAGTGCACATATCCCTCTGTGCATCTCGCATACATAAATATATAATGCATCCTATTAAATGCTCTATATCAATCAAATATTTTCAGTCAGGGAAACCGACCAAGCCAACCCAGCACTGCATCTCCAGGCTGATGGCGATCGCTGGTCGCAGTATAACCACCTTATGTGTGTATATACTTTTTAGGATATTTTTCCAGCTGCCTATCAGCTGGCTCCTTGAGGGCGGCCGTATCTGGCGACGGTAACGCCACTTGATAAGCGTGTGAGCGCCTTATTCATTCCCAACGCGCCCTAACTTCTGGCGGGAAAGGGTATAACGCCAATATTTGCTATCGGGGTAAACCCACGCATCATCACACACTTTATTTTATTTTATCTGATTCAGGAAAAACTACAGGTAGTTTTTTCACTCCCACATAATACCCTTTTTTTTGTGGTACTTGTAGTATCAGAAATATGTAACACCTCCTTCATTGCCCTTAACGTGTGGCCCTAATAAGGAATACGTTTGTTTATTCACCGTCGACACTGGATTCAGTGTCGGTGTCTGTGTCTGTGTCGACCGACTGAGGTAAATGGGCGTTATTAAAAACCCCTGACGGTGTTTCTGAGACGCCTGGACCGGTACTAATTGTTTGTCGGCCGTCTCATGTCGTCAACCGACCTTGCAGCGTGTTGACATTCTCACGTAATTCCCTAAATAAGCCATCCATACCGGTGTCGACTCCCTAGAGAGTGACATCACCATCATAGGCAATTGCTCCGCCTCCTCCAACATCGTCCTCATACATGTCGACACACACGTACCGACACACAGCACACACACCGGGAATGCTCTGACAGAGGACAGGACCCCACTAGCCCTTTGGAGAGACAGAGGGAGAGTTTGCCAGCACACACCAAAAAAACGCTATAATTACATAGGGACAACCTTATATAAGTGTTTCTCCCTTATAGCATCTTTAATATATTTATGTCGCCAATTTAGTGCCCCCCCTCTCTGTTTAAACCCTGTTTCTGTAGTGCAGTGCAGGGGAGAGCCTGGGAGCCTTCTCTCCAGCCTTTCTGTGAGAGAAAATGGCGCTGTGTGCTGAGGAGATAGGCCCCGCCCCTTTTTCGGCGGGCTCGTCTCCCGCTATTTATTGTATTTAGGCAGGGGTTAAATATCTCCATATAGCCTCTGGGGGCTATATGTGAGGTATTTTTAGCCTTATATAGGTTTACATTTGCCTCCCAGGGCGCCCCCCCCCAGCGCCCTGCACCCTCAGTGACTGCCGTGTGAAGTGTGCTGAGAGGAAAATGGCGCACAGCTGCAGTGCTGTGCGCTACCTTTAGAAGACTGCAGGAGTCTTCAGCCGCCGATTCTGGACCTCTTCTTGCTTCAGCATCTGCGAGGGGGCCGGCGGCGAGGCTCCGGTGACCATCCAGGCTGTACCTGTGATCGTCCCTCTGGAGCTTCATGTCCAGTAGCCAAGAAGCCAATCCATCCTGCACGCAGGTGAGTTCACTTCTTCTCCCCTCTGTCCCTCGTTGCAGTGATCCTGTTGCCAGCAGGAATCACTGTAAAATAAAAAACCTAAGCTAAACTTCTCTAAGCAGCTCTTTATGAGAGCCACCTAGAATTGCACCCTTCTCGGCCGGGCACAAAAATCTAACTGGAGTCTGGAGGAGGGTCATAGGGGGAGGAGCCAGTGCACACCACCTGACCTGTAAAAGCTTTACTTTTTGTGCCCTGTCTCCTGCGGAGCCGCTATTCCCCATGGTCCTTTCAGGAACCCCAGCATCCACTTAGGACGATAGAGAAAATAAAAAAACGGATACCCGACCACGAACTGAAAGGGGACCCATGTTTTCACATGGGCCCCCTTTCCCCGAATGCCAGAAACCCACTCTGACTGATGTCTAAGTGGGTTTCTTCAGCCAATCAGGGAGCGCCACGTTGTGACACCCTCCTGATCGGCTGTGTGCTCCTGTACTGTATGACAGGCGGCACACGGCAGTGTTACAATGTAGCGCCTATGCGTTCCATTGTAACCAATGGTGGGAACTTTCAGGTCAGCGGTTGACCGAAAGTGACCTCACCGCTGACCTGAAAGTTCCCACCATTGGTTACAATGGAGCGCATAGGCGCTACATTGTAACACTGCCGTGTGCCACCTGTCATACAGTACAGGAGCACACAGCCGATCAATCACTTTTCACAAAGGCTATCAGCCCCCCATCCGCAGCCCATTGGATGGGGGGACAGCCTCGGGCTTCACCCCTGGCCCTTGGGTGGCTGGGGGGGGGGCCCTTGATTGAAGGGGTCCCCACTCCCCCAGGGTACCCCGGCCAGGGGTGACTAGTTGGATATTTGATGCCACAGCCGCAAGGCACTGTATAAAAGTGACCCCCGGCTGTGGCATTATCTGTCCAGCTAGTGGAGCCCGGTGCTGGTTTCAAAAATACGGGGGACCCCTACTCTTTTTGTTCCCCGTATTTTTGGAACCAGGACCAGGCGCAGAGCCCGATGCTGGTTGCTTAAATATGGGGGAACCCCTGTCCATTTTTCCCCCATATTTCTGCAACCAGGATCGGCTCAAAGAGCCAGAGGCTGGTTTGCCTTAGGAGGGGGGACCCCACGCAATTTTTTTTTTACATTTAAACATTTTTTTTTTTTTTTTTTACAAGCTGCACAATGAAGCCCAGCACGGATCTCTCAGATCCGGCCGAGATTCATTGTATTAAAGTCGGCAGTGTTTTACAAGTCACTCACGTAAAACACTGCCAAAAAAAACGAATGACATCGACATCGGAAAACCCGAAAATGCAGAATACGGCAGCTTAGTAAATTAGTTGTAATCAATTCAAAAAGTTGCATATTTACATTTCGATGTCATTCGTGATTGAACTTTGACCTCAAACGGGAAAATACGAATCTTAGTAAATTTACCCCAAGGTGTATTCAAAAGAACAACCAGGTTACATAAGGTGGATGTAAACAAAGGTGCCACCAGCCACCCCAGGATGTGAGTTCAGTGGTGGGGACTTGCTAATGTATACCCAGGTGTCCTAATCACCTTGTTAGTTTAAAACCCTACGCATTTCGTCCTTTCGGACTTCCTCAGGGGCATAAATAGATCTTTAAGAAAATAATAGGATTTTTGTACCTACCGGTAAATCCTTTTCTCCTAGTCCGTAGAGGATGCTGGGGACTCCAAAAGGACAATGGGGTATAGACGGGATCCGCAGGAGCTTGGGCACACTGAAAAGACTTTAACTGGGTGTGAACTGGCTCCTCCCTCTATGCCCCTCCTCCAGACCTCAGTTATAGGAACTGTGCCCAGGAGAGACGGACATTTCGAGGAAAGGATTTTTGTTTAACTAAGGGCTACAATATATACCAGCCCACACCACAAACATACCGTACAACCGGAGTAACAGTAAACCAGATAACAGTATGAAATAACAGCAGCAATAAGCTGAAAACAATAAATACCCAACCCGTGTATAAACTAATTTAACCAGCAAGAATATACTGCAAGTAACAGTCCGCACTGGGATGGGGGCGCCCAGCATCCTCTACGGACTAGGAGAAAAGGATTTACCGGTAGGTACTAAAATCCTATTTTCTCTTACATCCTAGAGGATGCTGGGGACTCCAAAAGGACCATGGGGTCTATATCAAAGCTCCAACACGGGCGGGAGAGTGCGGATGACTCTGCAGCACCGATTGAGCAAACATGATACTCCTCAGCCAGGGTATCAAACTTGTAAAACTTAGCAAAGGTGTTTGAACCCGACCACGTAGCTGCTCGACAAAGTTGAAGTTCCGAAACCCCTCAGGCAGCCGCCCAAGAGGAGCCCACCTTCCTGGTAGAATGGGCCTTTACTGACTTCGGCACTGGTAGCCCAGCCGAAGAATGAGCTTGCTGAATCGTACTACAAATCCAGCGTGCAATAGTCTGTTTAGAAGCAGGATGACCAATCTTGTTGGAAGCATACAGGACAAACAGCGCCTGTCTTCCTGGCAACAGCCGTTCTAGCGACGTAGATTTTTAATGCTCTCACGACATCCAGAGACTTTGGAACTGCCACATCCTCCGTAGCCACGGGTACCACAATAGGTTGGTTAATGTGAAACGAAGAAACCAGCGTCGGCAGAAATTGTTGACGAGTCCTCAATTCCACCCTATCCGAATGGAAAATCAAGTACGGGCTCTTATGAGATAAGGCCGCCAACTCTGACACTCGCCTGGCAGACGCCAAAGCCAACAGCATGACTACCTTCCAAGTGAGAAACTTCAACTCAACCTTACGCAAAGGTTCAAACCAGAAAGACATAAGAAACTGCAAGACCACCTCAAGATCCCATGGTGCCACAGGAGGCACAAACGGAGGATGGATATGCATCACTCCTTTCACAAAAGTCTGAACCTCTGGGAGGACAGCCAATTCCTTTTGAAAGAAAATAGATAAAGCCAAAATATGCACTTTGATGGAGCCTAATTTCAGGCCTGCATCGACGCCTGCCTGCAAAAAGTGGAGAAAGCGACCCAAGTGAAATTCTTCCGCAGGAGCCGTTTTAGTCTCACACCACGAAACATACTTTCTCCAAATACGGTGATAATCTCTTGCCGTAACCTCCTTCCTAGCCTTAATGAGAGTGGGAATGACCTCCCCGGGAATACCCTTATGAGCTAAGATCTGGCGCTCAACTTCCATGCCGTCAAACGCAGCCGCGGTAAGTCTGGAAACACGCATGGTCCCTGCAATAACAGGTCCTCTCTTAGAGGAAGCGGCCAAGGATCTTCCACCAGTAATTCCTGAAGATCCGGATACCAGGCCCTTCTTGGCCAATCTGGAACGACGAGAATCGCTAGTCTAATGATCCCCAGTACCTTTGGAATGAGAGGAAGTGGAGGGAACACATACACCGACTGGAACACCCACGGAGACACCAGGGCGTCCACTGCACTGGCTTGGGGGTCCCTTGACCTGGAACAATACCTCTGAAGCTTCTTGTTGAGGCGAGACGCCATCATGTCGATCAGCGGAATTCCACAACGCTTCGTCACGTCTGCAAATACCTCTTGGTGAAGAGCCCACTCTCCCGGATGGAGATCGTGTCTGCTGAGGAAATCTGCTTCCCAGTTGTCCACTCCCGGAAGGAAGACTGCTGACAGGGCGCTCACATGTTCCGCCCAACGAAGGATTCTTGTGGCCACCCTACTCCTTGTTCCGCCTTGACGGTTTATATGCGCCACCGCTGTGATGTTGTCTGACTGTACCAGGACAGGTCGACCCTTAAGAAGGCTTCTTGCTTGTAGCAGGCCGTTGTAAATGGCTCTTAACTCGAGAACATTTATGTGGAGACAAGCTTCCTGGAGCGACCATTTCCCCTGGAAATTTCTTCCTTGGGTGACTGCGCCCCAGCCTCGGAGACTTGCATCTGTTGTCAGAAGTACCCAGCCCTGGATACCGAACCGGCGCCCTCCTAGGAGGTGAGAACTTTGTAGCCACCACAGGAGAGAAATTCTGGCTCTGGGAGATAGACTTATCTTCCGGTGCATGTGCAGGTGAGACCCGGATCATTTGCTCAGCAGGTCCCACTGAAACACCCGGGCATGAAACCTGCCAAATGGAATGGCTTCGTACGCCGCAACCATTTTCCCCAGAACCCGAGTACAGTGATGGATCGACACACTTGTAGGCCTCAGAAGTTCCCTGACCATCGTCTGCAGTTCCAGAGCTTTTTCTTCTGGAAGAAAAACTCTCCGTAACTCAGTGTCCAGAATCATGCCCAGAAAAGGCAGCCGAGTGGTCGGAATCAACTGAGATTTTGGCAAATTTAGCACCCAACCGTGCTGTCACAGAACAGACAGCGACAAATTCACACTTCTCAGCAACCGTTCCTTGGACCTCGCCTTTATCAGGAGATCGTCCAAGTACGGGATAATTGTAACCCCTTGCTTGCGAAGGAGAACCATCATTTCTGCCATGACCTTGGTGAAAATCCTTGGGGCCGTGGAAAGCCCAAATGGCAACGTCTGAAATTGGTAATGAGAATCCTGTATCGCAAACCTGAGGAAGGCCTGATGCGAAGTGTCAAAGTCAGAAAAATATCACGCTGCACATTGCCATATATGCACCTCATGCGTGTGCCCGCTGCACGTGCATGAGCCCTCCCGTGCGTGCATATACTCGCAGTCGCGTGCACTCGCAGGCGCACGGTATGTGCATTTACGGTAGAGTTTGTGTGCGTCTAGCGGGCGACTCAATCGTTACATATTTTAGTCATATAATGTATTTTGTAGATTATGGTCCCGTTGATAGAATCTGAAAGTTTAGTTAATGTAGCATGTTCAGGGACAAAGAGATCCCTCTTTGTTTGATACGAAGGGTCAGACAGGGGTTACACAGTGGTGTTTAGTATCCATCGGAAGGGTATATAATTAGCAATATTCCGGTGTTGGTTAGAAACGGATTAATCGCTCGTGCGTATAGTTATGACTATAAGAAGTTTATGGACATTTACTATATTTGCAGTTTATTACCCATGCGGCGGGAAACCTGAGTTCTCCTCCCACCTGAGCAGTTTGAAATAGTCACAGCCCACCTGTATGAACCAACCTATGACCTTTTGTTATAATGCGGAGACTGATTCCTGTGTCCAATGAACAATAAGAATGTAGGGACCATTGTACTGTACTGTGTGTAAGTGTATATAAAGACAAGCCGACCTGGGCCAGCTCCACTCTACTCTTCTCAACGGTTCTCATCACTGATAATCGGGAGCTGGATATCCAGGAAGGCGCTTGCGATTGTTTCCCCTTGTGCGTAAGTTCTCTGCAGCCATTTTACCTCCTATTTGTTGTAAGCCATTCTCTCTCCTGTACTGTATATTGGCCCTCATTCCGAGTTGTTCGCTCGGTATTTTTCATCGCATCGCAATGAAAATCCGCTTAGTACGCATGCGCAATGTTCGCACTGCGACTGCGCCAAGTAACTTTGCTATGTAGAAAGTAATTTTACTCACGGCTTTTTCATCGCTCCGGCGATCGTAATGTGATTGACAGGAAATGGGTGTTACTGGGCGGAAACACGGCGTTTCAGGGGCGTGTGGCTGAAAACGCTACCGTTTCCGGAAAAAACGCAGGAGTGGCCGGAGAAACGGTGGGAGTGCCTGGGCGAACGCTGGGTGTGTTTGTGACGTCAACCAGGAACGACAAGCACTGAACTGATCGCACAGGCAGAGTAAGTCTGAAGCTACTCCAAAACTGCTACGAGGTTTGTGATCGCAATATTGCGATTACTTCGGTCGCACTTTTAAGAAGCTAAGATACACTCCCAGTAGGCGGCGGCTTAGCGTGTGTAACTCTGCTACATTCGCATTGCGACCGATCAACTCGGAATGAGGGCCATTCTTTTGCAATTGAACGTTCATTCTCTCTCTTTAAGGTGTTAGAACCTTAGACCCGTATTTGAGTGTTTATTATATTTCTAAGGGTTCTCTGAGCGTCTCAGTCGCTCATACAGCTTTTAAACTAACAAGGTTACATTGCGTTGCATCTACACATTATCACTGCATAAAGGTTTACAGTATAAGTACATTCTTTAAGGTATAGTTATTAAGGTTTAGTTCTGTGAGCGTCAGCGCCGCTTGTGATCTCTTCGTGGTCTCGAGCGTCCGCTACGCTGGTAGCGTATCATTACGGTAATCGGCAGCCTATGGTGTGCTTGATACCAACAGCGTATTCTCGCGAGCGTTTGTGTCGCTCGAGCGGCTCGCTCCCGATACAGCGTCCGCTACGCTAAGGGCGTACCCTTACGGTACCTCGTGCGCCAATTGCGTACTGTGTCTCTTAACCTTTTATAGTGTTTAATATAGGGTAAATCTGTAGGCTTTATCAGAAGGATATATTGGGACGTGTAAGTAGGCATCCTTTATGTCGACTGATACCATAAAATCCCCCCCTTCTAGGCTGGAAATCACAGCTCGAAGAGATTCCATCTTGAATTTGAAAACTTTCAAGTATGGATTGAGGGATTTTAGGTTCAGAATCGGTCTGACCGAACCGTCCGGTTTCGGGACAACAAAGAGGCTCGAGTAGAACCCCTCCCCCCGTTGGGACGGGGGAACGGGAACAATGACCCTCTGTTGACACAACTTTTGTATCGCTGCCAGCACCACCTCCCTGTCCGGAAGAGACACTGGTAAGGCCGAAATGAAAAACCGGTGAGGGGGCACCTCCTGAAACTCCAGTTTGTATCCCTGAGACACAATCTCTAAAACCCAAGGATCCAGGCCTGATTGAAACCAGACCTGACTGAAGATCCGCAGACGGCCCCCCACTGGCCCGGACTCCCCCAGGGAAGCCCCAGCGTCATGCGGTGGACTTGGTAGAGGCAGGGGAGGACTTTTGGTCCTGGGCTCCTGACACGGCAGGCGACTTCCTTCCCCTTCCTCTACCCTTTGAAGCGAGAAAGGACGAAACTTTTCCACGCCTGTATTTATTTGGACGAAAAAACTGCATCTGCTGATGTGGTGCCTTTTTCTGTTGTGTGGGAACATAGGGAAGAAAAGAGGACTTACCCGCAGTCGCGGTAGAGACCAGGTCAGCCAAGCCGTCCCCAAACAAGACATTACCTTTGAAGGGTAAAGCTTCCATAGCTCTCTTGGAGTCGGCATCAGCATTCCATTGATGGATCCACAACGCCCTCCTGGCCGATATCGCCATGGCATTGGCTCTTGATCCCAAGAGACCAACATCCCTTGCCGCATCCTTCAGGTAATCTGCAGCGTCCTTGATATAACCAAGAGTCAAAATAACATTATCTTTATCAAGGGTATCCATATCAGTAGCTAGATTCTCAGCCCATTTAGCAATAGCACTACTCACCCATACAGACGCCACAGCAGGTCTGAGCAATGCACCCGTATTAGCGAAAATGGACTTCAGAGACGTCTCCAGCTTGCGATCCGCCGGATCCTTGAGAGCTGCCGTGTCGAGACGGAAGCGCCACCTTCTTAGACAAACGAGATAGAGCTTTGTCAACA
Organism: Pseudophryne corroboree; assembly: GCF_028390025.1. Classification (NCBI taxonomy): domain Eukaryota; kingdom Metazoa; phylum Chordata; class Amphibia; order Anura; family Myobatrachidae; genus Pseudophryne; species Pseudophryne corroboree. Next base: position 116,514,218 of record NC_086449.1, on the reverse strand, counting down.
TTTGGAGACGCCTCCCATTTATCCCTGTCATCAGAGGGGAAAGGATACGCCATGTAAATCCTCTTGGGAATCTGCCACCTCTTGTCCGGCGACTCCCAAGCCTTTTCACAAAGAGTATTCATTTCATGAGAGGGGGGAAACTTCACCTCAGGTTTTTTCTCCTTGAACAAGCAAATCCTTGTTTCTGGCACCGCAGGTTCATCAGAAATGCGTAAAACATCTTTTATAGCCACAATCATGTATTGAATACTCTTAACTAATCGTAGATGTGAAGCAGCCTCAGTGAAATCGACCTCGGAATCAGAATCCGTGTCGGTATCAGTATCTACCACTTGAGTAAACGGCCGCTTTTGCGACCCCGATGGGGTCTGCACCTGAGACAAAGCATCCTCCATGGATTTTTTCCACACCTGTGTCTGTGACTCAGATTTATCTAACCTCTTTGACAAAGAAGCCACATTTGTATTAATTGTACTTAACAATGTGAGTAAATCAGGGCGCCGACAGGGCCAATTCTAGACCCGCATCTGCTCCCCCAATAACCTCCTCCGGTGAATAACATTCAGCCTCAGACATGCCGACACGGAGTATCGACACACCGACACACACACAGAATGCCTCAGCTAGGGGACAGGCCCACAATGAAGCCCGGATAGAGAAACACAGAGGGGGTATGCCAGCTCACACCCCAGCGCCCATATATCTCGTCAACGAGTATATGTGACAGGCACTGCTCAAAGGACAATAATATACACCATCAAACTGTGCCCCCCCCCCCCCGATTGGCTTCCCGCTACTTTTAGTGGAGCTGTGGAGGTCCCGGGCCAGCGTCTCCTGCAGCCTAGTGCGGAGGAAAAATGGCGCATCTGAGCCGCGCGGCTAAGCTCCGCCCCTTCCCGGCACGCTTCAGCCCGCCAAATTTGAAATAATGAAAATGCCGGCAGGGGTCTGAAAATGGCTTCTGCCGACTCCCAGACCTCAGTAACTGCTGCCCAGGGCGCCCCCCCCAGCGCCCTGCACCCTGTAAGTGCCGTTGGTGATCGTGTGTGGGAGCATGGAGCGCAGCGCTACCACTGCGCTGTACCTAGTTACTGAAGTCTTCTGCCGTCCTGAAGTCTTCTGCCTTCTGCATACTCACCCGGCTTCTGTGAGGGGGGTGACGGCGCGGCTCCAGGAACAAGCAGCTAGGCGCACCAAGTGATCGAACCCTCTGGAGCTAATGGTGTCCAGTAGCCTAAAAAGCAGAGCCCTTAAACTAAGTAGAAGTAGGTCTGACTTCTCTCCCCTCAGTCCCTCGCTGCAGGGAGCCTGTAGCCAGCAGGTCTCCCTGAAAATAAAAAACCTAACAAGTCTTTTCCCAGAGAAACTCAGGAGAGCTCCCCTAGTGAGTGTACAGTCAGTCCTGGGCACAAAGTCTAACTGAGGTCTGGAGGAGGGGCATAGAGGGAGGAGCCAGTTCACACCCAGTTAAAGTCTTTTCAGTGTGCCCAAGCTCCTGCGGATCCCGTCTATATCCCATGGTCCTTTTGGAGTCTCCAGCATCCTCTAGGACGTAAGAGAAATAAAAGGGCGTCAAAAGCTACAGATGATGAACATGGTGGAGGACTTCTAGTATAAATTAGATGATACATACCTAAATGTATATATTGATGAGGGATGGTGGCTACCGGCCAACAGGAACGTATTGCGGTCTACATCTTTAAAAAAAGAAGATGTCCGTTTCAATCCGTCCACTATAGATGATGACTTTTACATCTAGAAACTGCATAACATCGCTACTATATGAGTAAGTATATTTAATCAGCGTGTCGATCTCATTAACTTCCACCATCAAAAGGTCAAATTGGTCAGCAACCCCGGTCCATAGGATAAAAATATCATCTATGTACCGGGTATACGCCAAAATGTTTTGGCTAATCTCTGGTCTATCTAGGAACATACGGTCCTCCATACCGAACATAAATATGTTCGCATATGCCGAGGCCACCGCTGACCCCATGGCACAGCCACGCAATTGCAGAAAGTATTGGCTATCATAAAGGAAGTAGTTCCTAAGTAAAGTTAGTTCAAGAAATTGCATAAACAAACTATGGTTAAACACAGATGTATCTAGAAACTGGTGTAAAAAGTGTTTAATTGACGCCAATCCCTCATCATGAGGTATTGACGTATATAGATTACAGATGTCTAAGCAGCACATTAAGGTGCCTTCTGGTACCTGTTCAATGTCCAGTAATAATTTAATAAAACTAGTCGTATCTTTGAGAAACCAGTTTTTTAAGTAATAATAGAGGCTGCAAGATGTAGTCCAACAGCTGAGCAATAGTCTGGTACAGCGAGTCCTGGGCGGAGATGATGGGCCGTCCCGGCGGCCTCTCCATGCTCTTATAACACTTGGGCAGCTTATACAGGACAGGAATTTTAGGATACTCTTTATATATTTTCTGAAGTGCCACAGAAATTAATCCATCTTTGACCGCTATATTCAGAACAGAACACAGTTCCACTTGATAACGTTTCGCAGTGTCACCTGGTAATTTTTGGTAAACATCGACATCCGCAAGATGTCGCTCAATTTCACTGCAATATTAGCCTATCACTTGAATACGATGGCCCTGCCTTTATCAGCTGGCCTGATGATATCTTCATATTGGGCAAGATTTTTCAGAGCTGTAGCTTCACTTCTCAACAGGTTTTTCTGAATCTTCCCCGGGTCTGGTTACTGAATACATTTTTGGTGTTGTCTGGAAGAAGGGGCTGACGCTCCGAAACGTTACTACAATACACCAGTCTTTTTTAATCTATATACCCTGTGAGTGCCATTCATTTCCGCTCTTGGACATTTATGTTATTCAGGATTCAGGCACCAGGGGAAGCTGGACTTATAGAAACTGAGTGCCGACTGATTTGGAAGGATATATTATATATATATATATAAAACACAGCGCGGTCCTAGACCGGAGGTATTTATCAGAATACTCATACAATATATTCTGTAACAGGCACACTTGTTCATAACCAACGCTGTATGCATAAAGACAAGTAGAATACTTAAGTGTTTGTAAAGTCACAGCGCTGTAGACCGGCGGCTTTACAAGGGAGACCTTGCCCTGCATTCCTGGAGACCAGCCACAGCTATACCCAAGATGGCACCCAGCATCTCAGTTAGAGAGTGAGAGTGGAACGCAGCTCCAGGGTGGGAAATCTGCTCAGAGATGGCACCCAGGGCCGGGGGAGGGGCTACAGATCAAGGGTCTGCTCCCCTATGCTGGTCCTCACCGCCTGGTTCTACGGAGTCTTATTAAACTAAGTGTTCGTACACCCGACCTGTACGCCTATGCCCTGGCAGATATAGTGGGGTCCCTGTGCGCAAGTGTCCACACCAGTGTTGCAGTCCGTCTCCGTAGACTGCAAACAAAACGCAATTTAGTAGTGGGTCCCGCCCACTATAATAGGCATTACTGAGACATGGTGGGACGATTCTCACGACTGGACGCCAAACATCGAGGGATACACTCTCTTCAGGAGAGATAGGATTAATAAAAAGTGTTTGTCTCTATGTTAAACCATTTTTTAAAACCATATTTAAAGGAGGTCAGTTACGAGGGGCTGGAGCTAATGTAGAGTCATTATGGGTTGAGATTTCGAGTGGGGGTAAAGATACAAAAAAACTTTTAATAGGGACATGCTATAAACCGCCAGATATTAGTGTGGCTGACGAATTACTACTCTTGCAGTAAATCGAAAAAGCTGCAGGTATGGGGGACGTCATTATTGTTAGGGACTTCAATTACCCGGACATAAACTGGAACACCGAAACAGTAAATACATCAAGGGGTAACAGGTTCTTAAACATGCTAAAAGATCATTACTTGTCACAGGTAATTGAGGAGCCAACTAGGCAAGGGGCTATACTGGACCTAGTACTAACAAATAATGAGGAAATTATAACAAATACTAAAGTAGCGGAGACCCTAGGAAATAGCGATCACAATATGATCACATTCGATATCAGCTTTCAAAAGCAGCAATATAAGGGTCTAACCAAGATTTTTAACTTTAGGAAAGCAAATTTCACATTGCTGAAGTAAGCAATGAAGGAGATTAATTTGGAAATTGTATTTCATGGTAAGAATACTGCTGAAATGTGGGACATTTTTACATCTGCGCTCAATAAGTACACTAATTTATTTATTCCCAAAGTCAACAAAAACAGAAGTAGGAAATCCAAACCAATGTGGCTTAATAAAAAAGTCAAGGAATAAATGGATAAAAAGAAGCGTGCTTTCAAAGCATTTAAGTCTGACGGAAATGTGGAATCATTCCAGTTCTACAAGGAATGTAACAATAAATGCAAAAAGGCGATTAGAGCAACTAAAATAGAAAACGAAAAACAAATCGCAAAGGAGAGTAAAACAAATCCGAAAAAGTTTTTTAAGTATATGAATGGTAAATGGTTGAAAAGGGAGAATATTGGGCATTTAAAGGGTAAGCGAGATGTCTTGATTAATGATCATAGGGAAAAAGCAGATTTATTTAATAAATTATTTTCATCAGTATTCACGAAAGAGGACAAGTTGTCAAGAATAGAGCATAACATAAATAATAATAATGACCCTCTGCTTGGTAATTGCTTAAACGAGGGAGTAATCCGGGAGAGACTGAGTAAAATTAAGACAAATAAATCTCCTGGGCCGGGTGGACTCCACCCCAGGGTTCTTATGGAACTCAACGTAGAGATAGCCAAACCTCTATATTTGATCTTCATCAAGTCAATTAGATCAGGAATGATACCAAAGGACTGGCATATAGCAGAGGTAGTCCCAATATTTAAAAAAGGGTATTAAAACGCTCCCGGGGAAATATAGACCGGTTAGCTTGACATCTATAGTGGGGAAAATACTGGAAGGTATATTAAGGGATAGCATTCTGGAGTACTTGGATACCTCCAAGGTTGTTACTAGGAATCAACATGGATTTGTGAAGGACAGGTCATGTCAAACTAACTTAATAAGCTTCTACGAGAAAGTGAGCGATAGTATTGATAAGGGTCAAGCAGTGGATGTGATCTTTAGACTTTTCTAAGGCTTTTGGGGGTCATTCCGAGTTGTTCGCTCACAAGCTGCTTTTAGCAGCTTTGCACACGCTAAGCCGCCGCCTACTGGGAGTGAATCTTAGCTTATCAAAATTGCGAACGAAAGATTAGCAGAATTGCGATTAGACACTTCTTAGCAGTTTCTGAGTAGCTCCAGACTTACTCGGCATCTGCGATCAGTTCAGTGCTTGTCGTTCCTGGTTTGACGTCATAAACACACCCAGCGTTCGCCCAGACACTCCTCCGTTTCTCCAGCCACTCCCGCGTTTTTCCCAGAAACGGTAGCGTTTTTTCACACACACCCATAAAACGGCCAGTTTCTGCCCAGAAACACCCACTTCCTGTCAATCACATTACGATCACCAGAACGAAGAAAAAACCTTGCAATGCCGTGAGTAAAAAACCTAACTGCATAGCAAATTAACTTGGCGCAGTCGCACTGCGGACATTGCGCATGCGCATTAGCGACTAATCACTCCGTTGCGAGAAAAAAATAACGAGCGAACAACTCGGAATGACCCCCTTTGACAAAGTTCCACACAGGAGACTAATCCTCATACTAAGACAGCTTGGAGTGGGAAATACTATCTGTACTTGGGTGAGTAACTGGCTGTTTAATAGTGAACAGCGAGTGGGGGTTAATGGGATGTACACTGAATGGGCTTCAGTACTCAGTGGAATACCGCAGGGCTCAGTACTCGGGCCATTGCTGTTTAATATATTCATTAATGACCTAGGTGAGGGACTGGAAAGCAGTGTCAATTTTCGCAGATGACGACACTAAATTATGTAGAATAATTATTATAGACAAGGATGTTGAGTCTCTACAGAATGACTTAACTGGACTGGAGGCCTGGGCAGACAAATGGGGAATGAGGTTCAATATAGACAAATGTAAAGTTATGCACCTTGGGACTAAGAACAATCAGGCAGCCTATAAACTAAATGGGGAAAATGTAGGGATAACGGTAGTTGAAAAGGATCTGGGTGTGCTCATCGATAATAAACTTGGTAGCAGTTTGCAATGTCAAAATGCAGCAGCAAAGACTAATAAGGTGTTATCATGCATAAAACGGGGTATGGAGACAAGGGATGAGAGTGTAATACTGCCACTGTATAAATCATTGGTGCGACCACACCTGGAATATTGTGTACAGTTTTGGGCACCATACTATTAAAGATATCTTGGAACTCGAAAGGGTTCAGAGGCGAACCACCAAACTGGTTAAGGGGTTAGAGGCATTGGACTATGAGGAAAGACTTAAAAGGCTTGATATGTTCACACTGGAAGAGTCGACAGAGAGGGGACATCATTAATATTTATAAATACATTAAGGGACAATACAAGGATCTATCAAACGATTTGTTTACCCAAAAAACACTACATAGGACACGTGGACACCCACTGAGGTTAGAGTAGAAAAAAATCCATACCCAACGGAGAAGAGGATTCTTCACAGTAAGAGCAGTAAGGATTTGGGATTCTCTTCCAGAGAAGGTAGTAATAGTGGACACAATCAATAATTTTAAAAATGGATTGGATAAATTCCTAGCTGAAAAAAATATCCAAGGATACAGCATTTAATAAAGAAAAAAAATAATTAATAAAAATAAGAATTTACTTACCGATAATTCTATTTCTCATAGTCCGTAGTGGATGCTGGGGACTCCGAAAGGACCATGGGGAATAGCGGCTCCGCAGGAGACTGGGCACAAAAGTAAAAGCTTTAGGACTAGCTGGTGTGCACTGGCTCCTCCCCCTATGACCCTCCTCCAAGCCTCAGTTAGGATACTGTGCCCGGACGAGCGTACACAATAAGGAAGGATTTTGAATCCCGGGTAAGACTCATACCAGCCACACCAATCACACCGTACAACATGTGATCTGAACCCAGTTAACAGCATGATAACAGAGGAGCCTCTGAAAAGATGGCTCACAACAATAATAACCCGATTTTTGTAACTATGTACAAGTATTGCAGACAATCCGCACTTGGGATGGGCGCCCAGCATCCACTACGGACTATGAGAAATAGAAATAGAATTATCGGTAAGTAAATTCTTATTTTCTCTGACCTAGTGGATGCTGGGGACTCCGAAAGGACCATGGGGATTATACCAAAGCTCCCAAACGGGCGGGAGAGTGCGGATGACTCTGCAGCACCAATTGAGAGAACTCCAGGTCCTCCTCAGCCAGGGTATCAATTTTGTAGAATTTTACAAACGTATTTGCTCCTGACCAAGTAGCTGCTCGGCAAAGTTGTAAAGCCGAGACCCCTCCGGCAGCCGCCCAAGATGAGCCCATCTTCCTTGTGGAGTGGGCATTTACAGATTTTTGGCTGTGGCAGGCCTGCCACAGAATGTGCAAGCTGAATTGTACTACAAATCCAACGAGCAATAGTCTGCTTAGAAGCAGGAGCACCCAGCTTGTTGGGTGCATACAGGATAAACAGCGAGTCAGATTTTCTGACTCCAGCCGTCCTGGAAACATATATTTTCAGGGCCCTGACAACATCTAGCAACTTGGAGTCCTCCAAGTCCCTAGTAGCCGCAGGCACCACAATAGGTTGGTTCAGGTGAAACGCTGAAACCACCTTAGGGAGAAACTGAGGACGAGTCCTCAATTCCGCCCTGTCTGAATGGAAAATCAGATAAGGGCTTTTACAGGATAAAGCCGCCAATTCTGACACGCGCCTGGCCCAGGCCAGGGCCAACAGCATGACCACTTTCCATGTGAGATATTTTAACTCCACAGATTTAAGTGGTTCAAACCAATGTGACTTTTTTGGAACCCAAAAACTACATTGAGATCCCAAGGTGCCACTGGAGGCACAAAAGGAGGCTGTATATGCAGTACCCCTTTTACAACGTCTGAACTTCAGGGACTGAAGCTAGTTCTTTTTGGAAGAAAATTGACAGGGCCGAAATTTAACCTTAATGGACCCCAATTTCAGGCCCATAGACACTCCTGTTTGCAGGAAATGTAGGAATCGACCCAGTTGAATTTCCTCCGTCGGGCCTTACTGGCCTCGCACCACGCAACATATTTTCGCCAAATGCGGTGATAATGTTTTGCGGTTACATCCTTCCTGGCTTTGATCAGGATAGGGATGACCTCATCCGGAATGCCTTTTTTTCCTTCAGGATCCGGCGTTCAACCGCCATGCCGTCAAACGCAGTCGCGGTAAGTCTTGGAACAGACAGGGTCCTTGCTGAAGCAGGTCCCTTCTTAGAGGTAGAGGCCACGGATCCTCCGTGAGCATCTTTTGAAGTTCCGGTTACCAAGTCCTCCTTGGCCAATCCGGAGCCACGAATATAGTGCTTACTCCTCTCCATCTTATCAATCTCAGTACCTTGGGTATGAGAGGCAGATGAGGGAACACATACACTGACTGGTACACCCACGGTGTTACCAGAGCGTCTACAGCTATTGCCTGAGGGTCCCTTGACCTGGCGCAATACCTGTCGAGTTTTTCCCAACGGTTTATAATCATGTGGAAGACTTCTGGGTGAAGTCCCCACTCTCCCGGGTGGAGGTCGTGTCTGCTGAGGAAGTCTGTTTCCCAGTTGTCCACTCCCGGAATTGCTGACAGTGCTATCACATGATTTTCCGCCCAGCGAAGAATCCTTGCAGCTTCTGCCATTACCCTCCTGCTTCTTGTGCCACCCTGTCTGTTTACGTGGGTGACTGCCGTGATGTTGTCCGACTGGATCAACACCGGCTGACCTTGAAGCAGAGGTCTTGCTAAGCTTAGAGTATTGTAAATGGCCCTTGGCTTCAGGATATTTATGTGAAGTGATGTCTCCAGGCTTGACCATAAGCCCTGGAAAATCCTTCCCTGTGTGACTGCTCCCCAGCCTCGCAGGCTGGCATCCGTGGTCACCAGGACCCAGTCCTGAATGCCGAATCTGCGGCCCTCTAGAAGATGAGCACTCTGCAACCACCACAGGAGGGACACCCTTGTTCTTGGTGACAGGGTTATCCGCTGATGCATCTGAAGATGCGACCCGGACCATTTGTCCAGCAGGTCCCACTGGAAAGTTCTTGCGTGGAATCTGCCGAATGGGATTGCTTCGTAGGAAGCCACCATTTTTTCCAGAACCCTTGTGCATTGATGCACTGAGACTTGGCCCGGTTTTAGGAGGTTCCTGACTAGCTCGGAACACTCCCTGGCTTTCTCCTCCGGGAGAAACACATTTTTCTGCACTGTGTCCAGGATCATCCCTAGGAACAGAAGACGAGTCGTCGGAACCAGCTGCGATTTTGGAATATTGAGAATCCAATCGTGCTGCCGCAACACTACCTGGGATAGTGCTACACCGACCTCCAACTGTTCCCTGGATCTTACCCTTATCAGGGAATCGTCCAAGTAAGGGATAACTAAAATTCCCTTCCTTCGAAGGAATATCATCATTTCGGCCATTACCTTGGTAAAGACCCGGGGTGCCGTGGACCATCCATACGGCAGCGTCTGAACTGATAGTGACAGTTCTGTACCATAAACCTGAGGTACCCTTGGTGAGAAGGGTAAATTTGGACATGAAGGTAAGCATCCTTGATGTCCCGAGACATCATGTAGTCCCCTTCTTCCAGGTTCGCAATCACTGCTCTGAGTGACTCAATCTTGAATTTGAACCTCTGTATGTAAGTGTTCAAAGATTTTAGATTTAGAATCGGTCTCACCGAGCCGTCCGGCTTCGGTACCACCACAGTGTGGAATAATACCCCGTTCCCTGTTGCAGGAGGGGTACCTTGATTATCACCTGCTGGGAATACAGCTTGTGAATGGCTTCCAAAACTGTCTCCCTGTCAGAAGGAGACCTCGGTAAAGCCGACTTTAGGAAACGGCGAGGGGGAGACGTCTCAAATTCCAATTTGTACCCCTGAGATATCACCTGAAGGATCCAGGGGTCTACTTGCGAGTGAGCCCACTGCGCGCTGAAATTCATTGAGACGGGCCCCCACCATGCCTGATTCTGCTTGTAAAGCCCCAGCGTCATACTGAGGGCTTGGCAGAGGCGGGAGAGGGTTTCTGTTCCTGGGAACTGGCTGATTTCTGCAGCCTTTTTCCTCTGCCTCTGTCACGGGCAGAAATGAGGAACCTTTTGCCCGCTTGTCCACGAAAAGACTGCGCCTGATAATACGGCGTCTTCTCATGTTGAGAGGCGACCTGGGGTACAAACGTGGATTTCCCAGCTGTTGCCGTGGCCACCAGGTCTGAAAGACCGACCCCAAATAACTCCTCCCCTTAATAAGGCAATACTTCCAAATGCCGTTTGAAATACGCATCACCTGACCACTGTCGTGTCCATAACCCTCTACTGGTAGAAATGGACAACGCACTTAGACTTGATGCCAGTCGGCAAATATTCCGCTGTGCATCACGCATATATAGAAATGCATCTTTTAAATGCTCTATAGGCAAAAATATACTGTCCCTATCTAGGGTATCAATATTTTCAGTCAGGGAATCCGACCACGCCAACCCAGCACTGCACATCCAGGCTGAGGCGATTGCTGGTCGCAGTATAGCACCAGTATGTGTGTAAATACATTTTAGGATACCCTCCTGCTTTCTATCAGCAGGATCCTTAAGGGCGGCCATCTCAGGAGAGGGTAGAGCCCTTACAAGCGTGTGAGCGCTTTATCCACCCTAGGGGGTGTTTCCCAACGCACCCTAACCTCTGGCGGGAAAGGATATAATGCCAATAACATTTTAGAAATTATCAGTTGTTATCGGGGGAAACCCACGCATCATCACACACCTCATTTAATTTCTCAGATTCAGGAAAACTACAGGTAGTTTTTCCTCACCGAACATAATACCCCTTTTTGGTGGTACTCGTTTATCAGAAATGTGTAAAACATTTTTCATTGCCTCAATCATGTAACATGTGGCCCTACTGGAAGTCACATTTGTCTCTTCACCGTCGACACTGGAGTCAGTATCCGTGTCGGCGTCTATATCTGCCATCTGAGGTAACGGGCGCTTTAGAGCCCCTGACGGCCTATGAGACGTCTGGACAGGCACAAGCTGAGTAGCCGGCTGTCTCATGTCAACCACTGTCTTTTATACAGAGCTGACACTGACACGTAATTCCTTCCAACAGTTCATCCACTCAGGTGTCGACCCCCTAGGGGGTGACATCACTATTACAGGCAATCTGCTCCGTCTCCACATCATTTTTCTCCTCATACATGTCGACACAAACGTACCGACATACAGCACACACACAGGGAATGCTCTGGTAGAGGACAGGACCCCACTAGCCCTTTAGGGAGACAGAGGGAGAGTTTGCCAGCACACACCAGAACGCTATATATATACAGGGATAACCTGATATAAGTGTTTTTCCCCTTATAGCTGTTGTATCTTTAATACTGCGCGTAATCAGTGCCCCCCCTCTCTTTTTTAACCCTTTCTGTAGTGTAGTGACTGCAGGGGAGAGCGAGGGAGCTTCCCTCCAACGGAGCTGTGAGGGAAAATGGCGCCAGTGTGCTGAGGAGATAAGGCCGCCGATAAGGGGGCGGAGCCTATCTACCATTTTTCTATGTATTCTGGCAGGGGTTAAATGCATCCATATAGCCCAGGAGCTATATGTGATGTATTTTTTGCCATCTAAGGTATTTTTATTGCGTCTCAGGGCGCCCCCCCCAGCGCCCTGCACCCTCAGTGACCGGAGTGTGAAGTGTGCTGAGAGCAATGGCGCACAGCTGCGGTGCTGTGCGCTACCTTATTGAAGACAGGACGTCTTCTGCCGCCGATTTTCCGGACCTCTTCTGCTCTTCTGGCTCTGTAAGGGGGACGGCGGCGCAGCTCTGGGACCCATCCATGGTTGGGCCTGTGATCGTCCCTCTGGAGCTAATGTCCAGTAGCCTAAGAAGCCCAATCCACTCTGCACGCAGGTGAGTTCGCTTCTTCTCCCCTTAGTCCCTCGATGCAGTGAGCCTGTTGCCAGCAGGACTCACTGAAAATAAAAAACCTAATTTAAACTTTTACTCTAAGCAGCTCAGGAGAGCCACCTAGATTGCACCCTTCTCGTTCGGGCACAAAAATCTAACTGAGGCTTGGAGGAGGGTCATAGGGGGAGGAGCCAGTGCACACCAGCTAGTCCTAAAGCTTTTACTTTTGTGCCCAGTCTCCTGCGGAGCCGCTATTCCCCATGGTCCTTTCGGAGTCCCCAGCATCCACTAGGACGTCAGAGAAATAATTAATAAAATAATGTAATGTACAATAGGTTGAACTCGATGGACATCTGTCTTTTTTCAACCTCAACAACTATGTAACCCTCTTACCTCTTCCCCGTAGCAGCCACGCGAACCAGGAGAGCGTCTGCGAACGTGTGCCTAGAGCTGGAGCGTCTCCACAGCAAGTACCCGGGAACTGAGCCGCGGGAGTATGCGACACCGCTTGGGAGGTGATGGAGCCGCAGCGCTAAATGTCACTCTGACAATCTAACAGTGCTGCAGCCCATGAAGTCTTCTTGGAAAGCTTTTTTCAGGGCTGCCCAGCGCAGCCCTCCTGTTGACTAGCCTGCTCTGCAGGCACCAACTCGAAACTGAGCTCATAGGGCCTGGAGGCAGGTTAAAGAGGAGGCCCCAATGCATCCTGGGACAGCTAAAGCTTTACCCTGTTGGTGCCTGGATCAAGATCCATCTCTACACTCCCGATGTATTCCCTGTGGAACACAGTGTACCCTGCTGCAGAAAGAGGGAATTTCTTCCCTGGAGTAGAGCAGGGTTCCCGCCTAATGTCCACTAAATGGTCAGAATGTGGTAACAGATTTTTAACCACCTTCTGCTGTTTAAACTTATTCGGTTTCTTTGCCACAGTAGTGGAATCCTTATCAGAGATTTGTAGGATTTGCCACAAGTGCAGGGACATCAATCTGCAAGGGAGAATCCTCATCAGAAACACCTGATTCAATGTCTGACAGGACTGTATGCCCCACCTCCTCTTCAGATGAAACATCAGAGAGGTATGTGGATTGTGAGGAGGAAACAGCCCGCTTAGAGGACCCAGAGACACGGGATTGACCTGGGGTGGATTTTTGCCTAACCAAAGACTGATTTAATTGCTGCAACTGGTTACATTTTCTGCCCAAGGTGGATTAACCCTAGGGACAATTTGTGGCTGTAGGCGGTCCCATAGGGGGCACAAGGGGTTCCACCAGAGTACCATGCAGGTTGGTGAATGCAGCCCTGGGTGGCTCCTGATTAGACACAGGAGCTGCGGACTGACTAGGAGGTATATGACAAGAGGTACACAGACCATCGTACAAAACTCCCCCCTCTGGTAAATCCTTGGAGCATACTCTGCATGCTGCAGGAGCATCCACTGATTTACTGCCCTTTGTTAGACATTATGTATGACTGCAACAACAGAGCGACTTAGTACAATAAAGCCAGACAAAGTACAATATCTGCGAATAAATCCGGTATTATGTGACCGAGTACACAGTAGAATATACGTATTGGATAAATACTGTGACGCACTATATTAGCGGACCCAGATGCACCTAGTCCCTTAGGGTACAGAATATAGTGACAGTTATATCTGGGAAACACTGAGAGTGAAACCACACAGCAGGTACAGGCACACAGTCAACGGCAATGCAGAAATTATCACAATAAAGCTGCACTGGACTAGTATATATATATATATATATATATCTCTATATCTATATATCACAGCGTGGTCGGTGACCGGAGGATATATCAGAATACTCGTACAATATATTCTGTAATGGGTACTCTTTCTCAACTAACACTGTCTGTAATAAGACATGTAGGATACTTAAGTGATTGTAAAGGCTCAGCGCTGTATACAGGCGGCCTTACAAGGGAGACCTTGCCCTGCAGTCCTGGAGACCAGCCACAACTATGCTTAGTAGATGGCGCCCAGCGTCTCAGTCAGGGAGCGAGGGAGAGTGTGAGGCAGCTCCAGGGCAGGAAATTGGTGAGATGGTGCCCTGGACCTGGGTTAAAGGTCAAGCGCCACCTCTCCTATGCTGGACGTCCACCCCGGGTAATGTGAGCCTTATTAAATGGGGTGTTAGTACACCCGACCTGTACTCATACACCCCGGTGGTCTAATGGGGTACCTGCTCGGTGACAGTGTCCACACCAGCATCGTGACCCATCTCCCTAGGTCGTGGACGGAACACGATTTAATGGATGGGGACCCTCTTACCTCCTCCATGTAGCAGCCACGCGATCCAGGAGAGCAGTCTGCGACTGTGCGCCTAATCCGCCTCCGCAGCAAGTACCCGGGATCTGAGCCACGGGAGTATGCAACGCCGCTTGGGAGGTGATGGAGCTGCAGCGCTGAAGTGTCACCCTGACATACAACGCTGACAGCCCTTGAATAAATCTTTTATAAAAGCTTTTATGGGCTGCCCAGTGCAGCCCCCCTTTTAAGTGATCTGCTGCTGCAGGCACCAACTCGAAACTGAGCTCTCAGTGCCTGGAGGCGGGGTTATAGAGGAGGCTCCAATGCATCCTGGGACAGCCTAAAGCTTTAGCTTGTTGGTGCCTCTGGATCAAGATCCACTGTACACCCAGATGTTTCCCTGTGGACACCAATGTAAACTTCTGCAGAAAAGATGAGTAACTGAAAGTGCCACCCCAATAACACTGCCACTACAGGCACGGGGCTACACAGCCTTCACAGATTACGTCCTGAAGTATGTCAGACGGGTGGTCTTCAGTATGCCGGCGGTCGGGCTCCCGGCGACCAGCATACCGGCGCCGGGAGCCCAACAGCTGGCATACCGACACTTATTCTCCCTCGTGGGGGTCCACGACCCCCCTGGAGGGAGAATAAAATAGTGTGGCGCGCGTAGCGCCACCGTGCCCGTAGCGTGGCGAGCACAGCGAGCCCGCAAGGGGCTCATTTGCGCTCGCCACACTGTCGGTAAGCCGGCGGACGGCCTCCCGGCGCCGGTATGCTGGTCGCCGGGAGGCCGGCCGCCGGCAGATCGTAGTGAACCCTGTCAGACAGCTTAAAATTAGTTGTGTGTAATCTATAGCAAAAGCTTCATCAGAAAATAGGATTTTGGTTACCTACTGGTAAATCCTTTTCTCATAGTCCGTAGAAGATGCAGGGGTTCATATTAGTACCATGGGGTATAGACGGGTCCACCAGGAGCCACTGGCACTTTAAGAGTTTAATAGTGTGGGCTGGCTCCTCCATCTATGCCCCTCCTACCAGACTCAGTCTAAAAACTGTGCCCGAGGAGACGACATACTTCGAGAGAGGGAATTACACAGATAGTGGCGAGATTCATACCAGCTCACACAAACAAGCGGAACAACTTCAGCAAAAGCTGAAACAGTAAATAACGCAGAACTTACCTATGAACCAGGGAACATAAAACCAATGCAGGAAAACAAAGCGCTGGGCGGGCTCCCAGCATCCTCTACGGACTACGAGAAAAGGATTTACCGGTAGGTAACCAAAATCCTATTTTCTCTTACGTCCTAGAGGATGCTGGGGTCCATATAAGTACCATGGGGATGTACCAAAGCTCCCGGGAGGGAGCAGAGGCTCCTGCAACACTGCTTGACCAAACTTGAGGTCATCAGCGGCCAACGTATCGAACTTGTAAAACTTGGCAAACGTGTTCGACCCAGACCAAGTAGCTGCTTGGCAGAGTTGTACCGCCGAGACACCCCGGGCAGCCACCCAGGATGAGCCCACTTTACGAGTAGAGTGGGCCTTTACCGATTTTGGACACGCCAATCCTGCCGTGGAATAAGCATGCTGGATAGTGAACCTGATCCAGCATGAAATCGACTGTTTAGAAGCAGGACATACAATTTTCTTTGGATCATAAAGGACAAACAGGGAGTCACTTTTCCTGTGACGAGCCGCCCTTGTCACGTAAATCTTCAAAGTCCTCACTACATCCAAGGCCTTTGAAGTGAGGTTTCAGTAGCCACTGGCACCACAATAGGTTGGTTGATATGGAGAGCCGAAACAACCTTAGGCAGGAACTGGGGATGAGTCCTAAGTTCCGCCCTGTCTTCATGGAAGATCAGGTAGGGGCTTTTACAAAACCCCCAATTCCGACACACATCGGGCAGAAGCCAAGGCCAACAAGGTGACCGCCTTCCACGTGAGAAACTTGAGATCAGCCTCCTGTAGAGGCTCAAACCAAGCAGATTGCAGGAACTGCAACACCACATCAAGATCCCATGGAGCCGTCGGCGCCACAAAGGGAGGCTGGATGTGCAGAACCCCTTTCAAAAAGGTCTGAACTTCAGGAAGAGCAGCCAATTGTTTCTGGAAGATGGACAAAGCAGAGATCTGGACCTTGATGGAGCCCAGCCTCAGTCCCACATCCACCCCTGCTTGCAGGAAAAGGAGAAAACGTCCAAGTTGAAACTCCACCACCGGAAACTTCTTGGCCTCACACCAAGAAACATGTTTCTTCCAATTGCGACGGTAATGCTTAGACGTTACCCCTTTCCTAGCCCGTATCAGGATAGGAATGACTTCACCCGGAATACCTTTCCGAGTTAGTATCTGGCTTTCAACCGCCATGCCGTCAAACACAGCCGCGGTAAGTCCTGATAGGCGAACGGTCCCTGCAGTAGCAGATCCTCCCGAAGAGGTAAGGGCCTTGGATCTTCTAGTAGAAGATCCAGCAGATCCGCGTACCAAGCCCTCCCTGGCCAGTCCGGAGCAATGAGGATTGCCAGAACCTTTGTTCTTCTTACCAGCTGAAGAACCTTTGGAATCAGAGGAAGTGGAGGAAACACATACACTGACCTGAACACCCACAGTGTTACCAGTGCGTCCACCGCCACTGCTTGAGGGGCTCTCGACCTGGAACAGTACCTCCCCAGCTTCTTGTTGAGGAGGGAGGCCATCATGTCTATGTGAGGAACCCCCCACCAACCGGTGACCTCCTCGAAAACCTCCGGGTGGAGACCCTACTCCCCTGGATGGAGATCATGCCTGCTGAGGAAGTCTGCTTCCCAGTTGTCTACTCCCGGAATGAAGATTACTGACAACGCCACTGGGTGCCTTTCCGCCCAGAGGAGTATTCTTGACCCCTCTGACATAGCAGCTCTGCTCTTCGTTCAGCCTTGTCGGTTTATGTAGGCCACCGTGGTCACGTTGTCCGACTGCACCTGAACAGCCCGATCCTTTAGAAGGTGTGCTGCTTGCAGAAGGGCTTTGTATACGGCCCTTAGTTCCAGGACCTTTATTGGGAGAAGAGATTCTTGATTCGACCACCTGCCTTGAAATGTTTCCCCCAGAGCGACTGTTCCCCAACCTCTTAGACTTGCATCTGTGGTCAAAAGGATACAGTCCTGAATTCCAAACTTTCGGCCTTTCAGAAGGTGCGGAAATTGTAGCCACCAGAGGAGTGAAATCCTGGCTTTCGGAGACAGACGTATCCTCTTGTGCATGTGTAGGCGAGAGCCCGACCACTGGTCCAATAGGTCCAGATGAAAAGGACGAGCATGAAACCTGCCGTATATTGCAGAGCCTCGTAGGCGGCAACCATCTTCCCAGAAGGCGGATGCATTGATGAACCGAAACCCGGGTAGGCTTTAAGACATCCCGAACCATAGACTGAATCACCAATGCCTTCTCCACCGGGAGAAAAACCCTATACACCTCCATCTCAAGGATCATTCCCAGGAAAGACAGCCGCCTTGTCAGCTCCAGGTGAGACTTTGGAAGATTCAGGATCCAACCATGCTTCCGGAGCAGCTGTGTCCAGAGCGCGATGGATCGCAACAACTTCTCCCTGGACGACACCTTGATCAGGAGATCGTCCAGATATGGAATTACAGTATGTTCACCCCCCTGTTTGCGGAGGAGAACCATCATCACCGCCATCACCTTGGTGAAGATCCTTGGTGCTGTGGAGAGTCCAAACGGCAGCGCCTGGTACTGACAGTGATCGTCCAACAGTGCAAACCTGAGGTATGCCTGATGCGGCGTCCAAATGGGAATGTGGAGGTAAGCATCCTTGATGTCCAGCGACACCAGGAACCCCCCCCCCCCCTCCGTCAGTCCTGAGATAACAGCTCTCAGAGATTCCATCTTGAATTTGAACTCCCTGAGATAAGGGTTCAAAGACTTTAGGTTTAGAATAGGCGGTACCGAACTATCCGGTTTCGGTACCACGAAAAGGTTCGAATAATAACCCTTGTTCAACTGTTGAGGTGGAACCGGGACAATTACCTCCGACACCACCAATTTCCTGATGGCATTCAGAGGAACTGTTCTGTCTGCCAGAAGCGCCGGCAAGCCTGACTTGAAGAAACGGTGAGGTGGGTGATCTTGAAACTCCAGTCTGTACCCCCTGGACACTATATCCAGGACCCAGGGATCCAGACCAGACGACGCCCAGACGTGGCTGAACTGTCAGATTCTCGCCCCCATCTGACCTTCCTCAAGGCCTAGCTGTCCACAGTCATGCGGAGGACTTGGTGGTATCAGAAGTGGGCTTTTGGGCTTGGGAACCTGCGGAAGCAGGTTTCTTTCCTTTGGCTCGACCACCTCTGAAGGTATTCGAAGGCTTGCTCTTTCTAGACTTTGTGGGCCGAAAGGACTGTGACGTGGCAGGTGTAAAAGGCTTCTTTGTAGCCGGTGCAGACAAGGGGAGAAAAGGAGATTTACCCGCGGTAGCCGGGGCAATCCACGCATCCAGCGCCTCCCCAGAGCCTGACCTTTATACGGCAGGCCCTCCACACTTTTCCTAGATTCCGCATCCGCAGACCAATTGCGCAGCCAGAGACCCCTGCGAGTCGAAACGGACATGGAGGAGATCCCAGCCGCCATGGAACCCAGGTCCTTCATGGAATCCACCAGGAACCCTGCAGAATCCTGAATATTACGTAAAAATAAATCAAAATCACCTTTATCCAGCGTAGTGGATTCCTCCTGTAGAGTGATTGACCACCTGGCAATAGCTTTTGCAATCCAAGCACAGGCTATCGTAGGCCGCAATATAGCCCCAGAAGCCGTGTAAATGGATTTTAGCGTAGCATCCACCTTGCGATCTGCGGGTCCTTCAACGCAGTGGACCCCGGGACCGGTAACACCACCTGTTTTGACAGCCTGGAGACAGAGGCGTCGACTATCGGTAGGGACTCCCATCTCTTTCTATCTTCCTCAGGGAAAGGAAAAGCAACCAAGACTCTCTTGGGATATCTGGAATTTCTTTTCCGGAGTTTCCCAGGCCTTTTCAAAGACAGCATTCAATTCTTTGGACGCCGGGAATGTGAGGGGGGGGGGGGGGGGGGCTTTTTATTATCCGTAAAGAAGGCCTCCTCCACCTGTTTCGGAGCTGTGTCCGAAATGTGTAAAACATCTCTTACAGCCTCAATCATCAACTGCACCCCCTTGGCAAGTGATGCTGACCCCCTTAATACATCCCCATCACCGTCAGCCGTGTCAGAGTCGGTGTCCGTGTCATCCTGCAGAATTGCAAGTTTGAGAGAATGTACCGCAGCGGACCCCGAGGAGGCAGTATCAGACCATACAACCATCGAGGACTGAAGGACCTGAGTGGCATGCTCGGTCCTAGCAATCCTATCAGAAATCTGAGAAATAGTTCCCCTCAGAGAGACCAACAATTCTGGCTCACTAAGCGCGATCTGTTCTAAAGCAGTGCAATCCTGGTATGGTGTCTTCCTGGGAAGACAAATCCTCTGCAGCATATGAAACAGTGTCCCTAGACATGTTTTCAAACACACCAAACACCCCCCAATCACAGAGGGTACTGTCAGACAGAGTCCCCCAAACCACCCCCCCCTCCAACAAGAATGGCAGAGAGACACAGAGATTGGAGCCAACCCACACACAGCGCTATTTGAGTATAGGGAGACCCTAAACCCCTGCGCTGTGTCCCTTAATAGGTGATACAGTCTTAACACTGTCTCCCCCCCTTCTACAACCCCCTGGTACCGTACAGATAGCTGGAGTTTTGCAGGAGGGACCTGGCATCCAAAGGCAGTGAGCTGCAGGCTGGAAAATGGCGCTGAACGCTGCTGGGTCGGCTCTGAGAAGGACCGGCCCTCAATGGCACCGTCTTCCCGCTCGGTACAGATTATACTGGCCGGAGGTGTTTATGCTGGCTTGGATTCTTAGACCCCGACAGGCAGCTCATGATCAGTTTTGGGTCCGGAGCTGGCCGAGGGCGCCCACTCCGCCCCCCAGTACCGTACTGCTGAGCCTTCCCAGAGCGCGGTTAATACCGCGCTCCTACCCATAGCCGCCTTCTTCACACTGTCCCCCCGCTTGCAAGGGGGGAAAGTGACTCACTCGCCTATTTCAGCTCTCTGAGGGGATGGCGGCTGGCTGCCGGGGCGAGCTTTCCCCTGCAGCGGGGCGCGATCAGACCCTTCTGGAGCTTCACATCCAGTCAGTGGGAGCAGTGGCTCCAGACCCCATGGGGCGGACATTGCTCCCTCCCCGCAGTCCCACGCTGCAGGGAGGCTGTCGCCAGCAGCCTCCCTGTAAAAAAATAAACTCTGGAAAAAAAAGAAATTAAACTTTTACCAAGAGAATTCTGTAGAGCTCCCCTAGCTGTGACCGGCTCCTCTGGGCACATTTTCTAAACTGAGTCTGGTAGGAGGGGCATAGAGGGAGGAGCCAGCCCACACTATTAAACTCATAACGTGCCCATGGCTCCTGGTGGACCCGTCTATACCCCATGGTACTAATATGGACCCCAGCATCCTCTAAGGCGTAAGAGAAAATAGGATTTTGGTACTTACCAGGTAAATCCTTTTCTTTGAATCCATAGGGGCACTGGAGTACTCTAGGGATATGGACGGTTCCACAGGAACTAGGCACTGAATAGTTAAACTTTGACTATACCTCCTCTCCATATTCCAGAGCACCTCCGTGTTTTTTTACTGAGCCGAACTGGAGCTATAGAGGTTGACAATGGAGAAATACATATAACCAAAAACGGACAACAATAAAGTTGACACAAACGAAACTGACAACTAACAGTTGACACCAACCCGATAGAATTTCTAATTTGAAACAGTCGGTAAGAGTGTGTTACCATAAAATTCCCTGCACTTACCACAACCAGGTAACAACTGCTCTGGGTAAGCGTCCAGTGCCCCCTATGGATTCAAAGAAAAGGATTTACCTGGTAAGTACCAAAATCCTAATTTCTTTTTCATCCACTAGGGGTCACTGGAGTACTCTAGGGGTGTACCAAAGTTTCCCCCCTGGGCGGGAGAGCTGTTTGGCACCTGTA
The DNA here is from genome assembly GCF_028390025.1 of Pseudophryne corroboree. Taxonomy (NCBI): domain Eukaryota; kingdom Metazoa; phylum Chordata; class Amphibia; order Anura; family Myobatrachidae; genus Pseudophryne; species Pseudophryne corroboree. The sequence goes on along the minus strand of NC_086449.1, from coordinate 116,492,878 downwards.
ACACTAGACGGCCAAAGCTAGATGGTGATGCCGCAAAAGTATCAAACCTGTAAAAGCGCACAAACATGTGCACTGAAGACCATGTAGCCGCACTGCAAAGCTGTGTCGTAGAACTCCACGACCAGCTGCCCATGACATTCCCGGAGAACGTGTGGAATGAGCGGTTACTGATGTAGGCGGCTGTAACCTAACATGAAGGTAAGCCTGACGTATGGTCAGTTTTATCCATCTGGATAAGGTCTGCTTAGAAGGTGGCCAACCCATCTTGGCCGCATCATAGAGAATAACAACGTATCCGTCTTAGGAACTGTAGACGTTCGGAATACATAAACTCGTTATGTGCGTACCACAACCAAAATTCCAGAATCTCCTGTTAACACAGGAACTACTATTGGATGATTGATGTGAAAAGAGGACCCTACTTTTGGCAGGAAAGCGTGATTCGTCTAAAATTCCGTTCTGTCATTATGAAACACTAAATACGGTGGCTTGCATGACAAGGCACCCAAAACTGAAACCCGCCCTGCCGAAGCTAAGGCTAGGAGAGAAATTGTTTTCCAAGTGAGAAACTTAATATCCACTTGTTGTAAGGGTTCGAAACAAAAAGACTAAGAAATCTAAACCCAGATTCAAGTCCCATGGCGCAGTAAGTGGAGTGAAATGGAGGCTGTACTTTGAGGACACCCTACATAAAGGTGTGTACCGACGGCAATAGAGCCAATCTTCTTTGAAAATAAATTGACGACGCAGATATCTGCACCTTTAGTGTGGATAAACGCCGACCTCCATCTAACCCCATCTGTAGACATAACAAAAGACGGGATAACTTGAAAGATGATGTCGGAAACTTCCGAACTTCACACCAACCTATATAGGCACGCCAAATTCTGTAATAATGAGCTGCCGTAACCGGCTTCCTAGCTCGTAACATGGTTGGTATAACCTATTCTGGAATGCCCTCTCTTTTTAAGAGGGCTGTCTCAACAGCCACTCCGTCAAACGCAGCCGCGCTAAATCGGAGAAAAAGAACGGACCCTGTTGTAACAGGTCCGGACACAGTGGGAGCGGCCAAGGAACGTCCGCGAGTAGACCGCGGAGATCCGAAAACCAAGCTCTCCGAGGCCAATGAGGCGCCACTAGTATGACTGTGACGGACTCTCTTTTGATCCGTTTTAGCAACAGAGGGAGCAGCGGAAAACGGTGGAAACAGATATACGAGACTGTATGGCCACTTGATTGTGAGAGCATCCACCGCCACTGCCTTTGGATCTCTCGTTCTGGACACGTACTGGGGCGTTTGATAATTGTGGCGAGATGCCATCAGGTCCACTTGCGGGTAACCCTACTTCTGGACCAGCATGTGAAACACTTCTGGATTTAATGCACATCCTGGATAAAAATCCTGGCAGCTGAGATAATCCGCCTCCCAGTTGTCCACTCCCGGAATGAATACTGCCGACAAAATCACCTCGGCCCAATTGAGGACTCGAGCTACTTCCCGCATTGCCATGCGGCTTTTCGTTCCTCCTTGTTTGTTGATGTATGCGACCACCATCGCATTGTCTGACTGCACCTGAACAGCCTGAGCCTGCAGCATGTGCACTGCTTGTCGTAGCGCATTGTAAATTGCCCAGAGTTCCAGGACATTTATAGACAGCAATCTTTCGTGATCCGCCCAGAGACCCTGGAGCTGAAAATTTTGAACTACAGCTCCCCAACCTCTGAGACTCGCGTCCGCCGTGAGAATTATCCAATTCCAGGCCCCGAACCGTTTCCCTGCGGTTAGATTCTGTACTTTGAGCCACCAGAGTAGAGACACCCTGGCCCTTGGAGACCACCTCACCCTGCGGTGAATCTGCAGAAGCGAGCCCGACCATTGTTTTCGGCATGCATTGCAGGCAGACACTGTACTCGTTAGGCCACAGCCAACCATTGCGAGCACATCCAGTTAAAAAGGACGTGAGTGAAATCTTCCGAACTGAAGCGCTTCAAAAGCCGCCACCATTGTGTCTAATAGGCGAATGTACAAATGAACCGAGACTGTGCAAGGCTTGAGCACTAATTGTACCAGATGACGAATGACCTGTACTTCTGTTCGGGTAGGTAAATTCTTTGATTTACCGTATCGAGAATCATACCTAGGAATTGAAATCGTTGAGACGGAATAATTCAGGAATTCGCGTAGACAATGGTAGGAAATCAGATTCCCCCCCTCACTCGATCTGCGATCTATTCTCGTTTGGAACGTAGCCAAAGTGGACGTTGTGCGCCACTAGCGAAGCTGAGACGCAAGAACCAACTGCCAACTTCACAGAAGCTGTAGGCAGCAAGAAGTGTAAGGTGGTCTTTATTTAGGGCAAACCTGAACTGGAGCACCCTGCCACTACAGCCTTGTTACCTCAAACCCTTACCAAAGCAGGTTGAAGCAACAGCCCTACTGCTGTGTAGGGTACACTCCGATAGGTAGTTAAACGCCCAATAATTGCAATTGTCTCTCATTGGAAATTGTTCAGCCTTCGCTGAGAACCTGACGTACTGGCCTGGTGCTGAGGGCTGGCGGCGAATCGACCGCAACAATCTAGCTGAAACAGTAAATTTTTCCCTCTCAGGCAGTACATGCACCCGCATTCCCCCCAAAGAGGACCGGTAAGGGTCTGTCTGCGCAGTCGAATTTGTCCGACACACTGTGTGACCGACTCTGCAGCGAAGGTGCTTGTTTGATTATGCATTAGACTTAGTGATCATGTACCCCGACCAGTAAGTACACCACGGAAGTAATCTGTGTATAAACCTGCATTACCGTGCATGTGGTTTCCAGCAATAGTGAATCTTCCTGTAGAGACATGCTGTCAAAAACAATTAATAAATTAAATTCCTAACAACCCCCCGCTCCCCCAGAGGCTGAGTGTTGTAGGGCAGCAACCTCCAGCAAAGACCCAGGAAGTAACGTAAAAAATGGTGTCCTACCATGTTTTTTTTTTTTTATTATATATATATATATATATATATATATATATATATATATATATATATATACACAATTGTTCCCAATGTTTTACCCAAGGGGGTTAGACAAGAGGAGACCAGCACACCACCAAATGAAAAAATATGAAAACATTTAATGAGTAAATAGCATTATCAGGCCTTTTGAAAAAAGATTCTTAGTACTCATCATAAGTCACTGAGCAGTATTCATAGTGCAGAACAGCCATCCCAACGGCCCGTTTCGGTTGTCACACCTTCATCATGGGGTCAGCTACAACATAATGTTCAAACAGAGGTCCTTATAAAAGCTACACCATTAGAGTGAATCAAGTACACCTGCTTCTCCCAATCACCAGTGATTCAAAAAACCTTCCAAAGGTATGTGAGCAGACCAGAGTGGAACCACAGAAGCAGGACAAAGTCACCAAAACCACTAACGCTGGTTCCGTCATGCCGGAAGTGACAACACACGACCGCGTTTGTCAACATCCGCCAGTAGGCGGAACCCGAGCGCCGGGATACGTTTCCAAGGCACTACCAAAGGTGCCGCTGTGCCGGAAGTAATGTCGCGTCATCGCGAGAATCAACATCCGCCAGGCCGTGAACCAGCCTCAGATCTCGGGCAATGTCACTGCCTATGGGCTCAAACACACAGCTCGTCACATACAGTAATATAATCAAAAAACCAAAATAAATCATACAACACGAAAAAAAAAATAATAATGAAAAATAAGTAAGAAACAGCAATCATAATAAGGCAGCCTGAATGTCGACACTATTCAAACAAAAAACAAAGGGTCTCATTGTATGACAGAGATCAACCCTAGGTCAAAAAGAACATAATAAACAAACATGCAAAACGGTTTATGTTGGAGAGTGTCGACATAGAGGCATATCAACAATACAAAATAATTTATGCAAAAAACAAAAAAAATATCAATAGTGACACTGTCATGGACAGTCCCAAATGAGGAAAATTAGACATAAAGTATGTTAACTTAGTCAATCTACTGAAAAACAGTAATAACAGTAGAAGAGCTCAAATAAATGGAGTCAAAATTAGTTCTTCATTCAAACCACTGGGGGCAGTTGAATTTAGCTTGTAGATCCATTCACATTCACGTTGTAGAAGTATGCGATGTCTATCACCTCCCCTACGTAGTGGTGGGATATGGTCTATTGGCATACATCTAAAGTCCGCCATAGTATGGCCACTAGTAACAAAGTGCCTGGCTATTGGTGGTGTGCTGGAATCTAAAGCATTAAAGGCCGCCTTGATTGAACTCCTGTGCATGGATATACGTTCTTTTAGCATACGGATAGTTTTACCCACATAAAGTTTGTTGCAAGGACAAAGAATAATGTATACCACATAGCGTGAATCACACGTCAATCGATGTCTTAAAGTATAGCTACTGTTGGTAATTGGATGTGTAAAGGTTTTTCCTAATAGGAGGAATCTGCAATTGGCACAGCCCGCACACTTGTAGGCTCCTTTTTGCAGGGAAAGCCAATGCGTATTAGTGTGTATACCTGGACTAATATCCGAAAAAGTAATACGTTCCTTTTAGTTGCGACTTCTCTTATAGCTGAAGAGAGGTAGATTCTTGCAACTTGGTCCAAGGATCGGGTCAGCTTGCAGTATGTGCCAGTGCTTGGTAATAGTCTTCCTAATTAACCCAGAGGAAATGCAATATGTAGTGGGAAAAACCAATCTAAGAGAAGTAGCATCGACACGTTGTGTAAGTAAAAGGTCTTCCTGTTTTAGTAGCAAACATCGATCGATTGCTTCTTCAACTTCATCTTTACTGTATCCCCGCTGGATAAAGTTATCACCCATTTTTTGTAGGGCTATTGGAAGTTTGGAAGGATCTGATGTCGTTCTGACAACTCTAACGAGTTGTGAGTATGGAAGTCCTTTTTTCAAGGGCCGTGGGTGGAAGCTGTCTGCCAAAAGTAATGTGTTTTTGTCCGTGGGTTTCTTAAAAAGTTCAGTATGGAAGGTATTGTTGTCAATAGATACCGAAACGTCCAGAAATTCAATACTGGCGGCACTACTCCTACATGTAAAGGTGATGTTATCGACTTTATGGTTTAATTGCTCCACAAACAGTTCTAAATCTACTGATGTCCCTGACCAAATGTAACCCTACCCTCAATACCTTGAACGAGAGCTGTCTATGTATTCTATTAAGGGATGGTTACCTAATAGCTGTGCCTCCACTCAAGCTATGTGTAGTATTTAACTACCGTTAAGGCTTGCTTGAGTAAGCCTGATCTCTATCCTTAGGGGATGATTCCCTTATATCATAGATAAATTATCTAATATACCTGTCTCTTTCTTCCAGGATCTTCAGATCAACTTCCAGACGGACCAGACACACATGGAAAGTATAACACTTTAATGACCAGTACCAAATGCATTAAGTATACATTAACATTTCCTCAATTACACATTCCCTTTTAAGTCATTAATCCATGCTAACCCCCTGTCAATTAGGCCTATACACAGTACCTGCATGCAATACAACAAATCCTTTTTCTTTTCAAGACACCCTTAGGTGTTAGAGTGACCCGGGTACTCTTAATATGATAGTGCACTATAAGGGCCCATAAACTTCCTAAAAATAACAGCAGTTAATACAGAATGTCTGACACTATGTTTTAGTATCAACTATCAGTTCTCCCTTCAGTTAAAGAGAAAGATGTTTGGCTCAGTCTACTTATGGTAGCGATTACTTTCTCCTATAAGGTTACTTATAGTTCCTCCTTGGCAGATAACAGAAAGTATCTATTTAGCTCATAGATAGTAACATCAACAGTTGATTACCAAGGAATCTGTATCCTTTCCTCAGTAAAAATGTTACTGTAGTTGTCCAGTATTAAACTAAACTCCTAAGAAGCTGGTATGATAAACCTTTGTTATGCTGCGTCCTTGTGTCCATTTGAAGTAGCTGATGCTTTCTATATTTCAGAGCATATATAGCTTTTCGATTCCTGTATGCCTCAAATTATTGTTGTCTCTTAGGCTGAGTCTATATTAAATATATCTGCAAGAGATGGTTTCTCTTATCATAGTCACAGCGAGCTCAAATCCTTTAACTTTATAACTAATAGTCTCTTACGTGTCAGTCCTTCTTACGGGTTCACGAATATACATATAACACAGTTGTATTAAAGTGCCACAAGCTAGTCCTTGAATCGGGATGATAGTCTAATCCTTTGTGGCTAAGAGACTTTAACATTCATCCAATGTCACTGCAGTATGGCTACCTTTAATGTCCTTGACTCTAATTCTGATAATTCAGGGGCATAAATACACACATTAGGTGGCAGCTTTAGGGTGTTACTTTCTATTTAGCGCTGCGGAACAATGTCTCTGGCTCTCCTTTCACTGATGTGATGCTGATATATGGGGGAGTTTTAAAACTATTTATGAAGCGTTAAACAGTTCAAGTTTCACTCCACTCCTCCTGTTACATATATATACCCAGTGCTTTCTACCTTCTCCTTAGCACTATGATTAAGCCATACATGGAACTGTCATTATAGGTCACTCTGACTACTGTGACCCATTACTATCCTCCTGCTTAATAGCCATTATTGCGGCCTAGCCCTGGAGTCCTTAGTCCCAATATGAAATTGACTATGTACAATAGTCACCTATGGCTTGCTGTGCTTAGTGTAGGGGTAATATAAATGGCTGGATTATGCACTCACACTTCTACCATCTAGTGATGCTGCTGCAGGATGCTCCCCCGACTCCTCCCTTACACTTACAGCCACACAGAATGGAGCCTCTGCTGCTGGTCCTGGCTTCTTTGTTGTGGCTGTCAGAGTCTGTGCCAGTAATAGGTAGGAAGGAACCCTCTCTGTCTCCCTGTCATAGGTGCGCCCTTCCAATACTGCTGGGTGAGTTGACTAGCGCTGATGCCGGGTTCTATGAACAGTGCTGAGTCTCAATGCTGCTGTCACCACCTTTACAGTAAGGAAGCCCTGTTCTGGCTACACACACTAAGCCCCCTCCGGACGCCGCAATGTATACCGCTCAGCTCTAATGCGGGCGACGGCCGGAGCAGCAAAAAACTATGTCCTCTCACCAAGGGATATGCAGTCTCTCTCTCAGCTACACTCTCAGCACCTCTCCACCCCTCTCTAGTAGTCACATGACCCACTCTGAGGTGATGCCCCGCCCACTGGAAATCACCCCACTAGGTGATTGACAGTTAGGAGCACAAGGACATTAACCCTTTAGATACACTGTGAAACCATAAAATAAGCCTTCATTGTATTCACCACTACATTTACATCAATGTACATACAATTACATATATGTGAACTGTATTATTTACCTCAAAACATGCATACAGTATTACAACATCCATTAACTTTTATATGAATAATATATATGCTTATACTCCATTTTAGTCACCATATTATAACTACCTCAGTATAAGTGTTGTTTAAACCCTAAATCAGGGTTACATTTCTCCCCCTGGTGCATTGTCACTGTTTAACATCTTTAGGTGCCAATGCACCATCTACCTTACTCACTATGCTAAAATAGTATATATTCATTCACATCCATTAGCAAGCCACCTCATCTCAACCATTTTAACTGTTGGCCAAATAGGGAGGGATGGAACTACATAGCCTTCATGCCTCCCAGGGATAGTGTTCTCTGATCGTGCTGGTTTCCCTTGCTCTTCTACACCTGATTTATTGACTTCTTTTAGTACTGGACTTCGGATGGAAGATTTAAGAGATTGTGCTAGGGTAAAGTTATCATGTACCTCACTACGATTTTCACTGAGACTAGTTTCTTTCTCTGACGAAGCTTCTAAAGTTATCAAGTCTTTAGCATCTGAATTTTCCGTTTCTTGATCCTGGGACTGATTTACTCTACCATTGAATCTCGAGAGAGGTCGGTAATGTAAGATTGTAGAAGGATGACATGGAGCTGGATCTCTCCCTTGCCTTTGTTCTGAATATGCACTTCCTTCATCAACCACTTTTTCTCGTGGTTGATAACAATAACTGTATGATCCTCGTCGGTTTGGAGCAAATCGACTCCCTTTCACTGGTACTCCACCTATGCCAGTCACATTTGCTGCATGTACACCCTTTTCCCCTTCCAACACTTCAAATTCTACTTTCTCTCCATCTCCTACACTGTGCAACAGTTTTAGGGGGTTATTCTTCGTTATGGATGTCCAATGTACAAATATGTCTTCTCCGGTGTCATGCCTTTTAATGAAGCCATAGCCTTTCTTCACATGGAACCATATTACTGTGCCAGTCATTTTAAGAGACATATACTGTGTCCCTTTACTATCAACTTTATTCATAGAAGATTGTCTCGGCAATATACCATCCACTACCTCAGTCTGTAATGCTATGTCCTTAGTATCCGGTCGCATAGAAAATTCATGGATACGGTCTTCAGGACAGTTGTTTAGGAAGTTGGCATCCTTGAGTATTTTATTCTCAGATTCTAGCTGAGACAGTCTTTCTTTCATTTCATTCAGACAAATATGATCCTCCTTTTCAGTTTCTTTACCCACTTCCAATAATTCAGACAACTCAGTTATTTTTGATTCCAGAGAATGAATATTGTCTTCCTGCTGCTGGTACATTATCAACTTTTGTTGCTCCTGATCCACTCTGGTTTGTCTTTCATCAGATGCCATGGTTTCCATCTCTCTCTGTATAAACCAAAGTTCTCTTTCAAGCTCTTTGTTCCTCTCATCAATTTTGGTGTTAAACATCTGTTCTTCTTTTAGCTTCCATCGGGTTTCATCTAGAACCTCCAACAACTGATAAATATGTTTAGACCTGTCCAGTGCTATATGTCTTATCACCTCTATCGGGGTCTGTAGATCCACTGGGCTATCTCTTCTTGTTGGTTCCTCAATGGAAGTTGGAAACAGGGAAAGCAGGTCCTTCTGTTGATCTTTTGGAAGAGCTAATACTAATTGTCCATGTTTCTTATAATCCTCAGCTATTTGCTTTAGCACAGTTTCTAATCTCTGTATACCTACATCTATCTTCACTTCCCCTGGAACTCTCTCTTTGGGTGGTCTTCTGTTTGCCGGCGGTCGGGCTCCCGGCGCTCAGTATACCGGCGCCGGGAGCCCGACAGCCGGAATACCGACAATTATTTTCCCTCGTGGGGGTCCACGACCCCCATAGAGGGAGAATAAAATAGTGTGGCGCGCCACCGTGCCCGTAGCGTGGCGAGCGCAGCGAGCCCGCAAGGGGCTCATTTGCGCTCGCCAAGCTGTCGGTAAGCCGGCGGTCGGGCTCCCGGCGCCGGGATGCTGGTCGCCGGGAGCCCGACCGCCCGTAGTGAACCCCTCTCTTTCAGTGGTAGAACATTCTTATCTCCTTTCATTCCATAATCCATGTTAGCGACCAAAGTATGAGCAAGGTTGTCACTAACACCTCCCTCACTATCCTTTAGGTGGGGATCAAGTTTGACTTTCTTGTCCTTTGATTTTTTCTTTCTCTTCTCCAACTCTACAGGGACATCTAATATTTTTTCATTTTTCACACCTAGGTTATTTACAAAAGTTCCCACAAACTTGCATGTCACCTCTTCCTTTAAGCCTGGTCCCTTATGGTACTCTTGTTTGTCCATACTTTTACATTCTCTATTGGCTTCAACTCTCCCAACTGATACAGCAATGGCTTTATGTCCAACCTTCTCCCTGTTCCTTTGCTTCTTTCCCATATTTGTATTTTATTTTTAGGGATGTGAGGACTTTATCAATAATAATTAATGGCAGCTGACACCTGTGGTGTAACAGGGCCTGAGTGTAACTTCTATCTCACGCGGTGCCTCCAAATGTAACCCTACCCTCAATACCTTGAACGAGAGCTGTCTATGTATTCTATTAAGGGATGGTTACCTAATAGCTGTGCCTCCACTCAAGCTATGTGTAGTATTTAACTACCGTTAAGGCTTGCTTGAGTAAGCCTGATCTCTATCCTTAGGGGATGATTCCCTTATATCATAGATAAATTATCTAATATACCTGTCTCTTTCTTCCAGGATCTTCAGATCAACTTCCAGACGGACCAGACACACATGGAAAGTATAACACTTTAATGACCAGTACCAAATGGATTAAGTATACATTAACATTTCCTCAATTACACATTCCCTTTTAAGTCATTAATCCATGCTAACCCCCTGTCAATTAGGCCTATACACAGTACCTGCATGCAATACAACAAATCCTTTTTCTTTTCAAGACACCCTTAGGTGTTAGAGTGACCCGGGTACTCTTAATATGATAGTGCACTATAAGGGCCCATAAACTTCCTAAAAATAACAACAGTTAATACAGAATGTCTGACACTATGTTTTAGTATCAACTATCAGTTCTCCCTTCAGTTAAAGAGAAAGATGTTTGGCTCAGTCTACTTATGGTAGCGATTACTTTCTCCTATAAGGTTACTTATAGTTCCTCCTTGGCAGATAACAGAAAGTATCTATTTAGCTCATAGATAGTAACATCAACAGTTGATTACCAAGGAATCTGTATCCTTTCCTCAGTAAAAATGTTACTGTAGTTGTCCAGTATTAAACTAAACTCCTAAGAAGCTGGTATGATAAACCTTTGTTATGCTGCGTCCTTGTGTCCATTTGAAGTAGCTGATGCTTTCTATATTTCAGAGCATATATAGCTTTTCGATTCCTGTATGCCTCAAATTATTGTTGTCTCTTAGGCTGAGTCTATATTAAATATATCTGCAAGAGATGGTTTCTCTTATCATAGTCACAGCGAGCTCAAATCCTTTAACTTTATAACTAATAGTCTCTTACGTGTCAGTCCTTCTTACGGGTTCACGAATATACATATAACACAGTTGTATTAAAGTGCCACAAGCTAGTCCTTGAATCGGGATGATAGTCTAATCCTTTGTGGCTAAGAGACTTTAACAATCATCCAATGTCACTGTAGTATGGCTACCTTTAATGTCCTTGACTCTAATTCTGCTAATTCAGGGGCATAAATACACACATTAGGTGGCAGCTTTAGGGTGTTACTTTCTATTTAGCGCTGCGGAACAATGTCTCTGGCTCTCCTTTCACTGATGTGATGCTGATATATGGGGGAGTTTTAAAACTATTTATGAAGCGTTAAACAGTTCAAGTTTCACTCCACTCCTCCTGTTACATATATATACCCAGTGCTTTCTACCTTCTCCTTAGCACTATGATTAAGCCATACATGGAACTGTCATTATAGGTCACTCTGACTACTGTGACCCATTACTATCCTCCTGCTTAATAGCCATTATTGCGGCCTAGCCCTGGAGTCCTTAGTCCCAATATGAAATTGACTATGTACAATAGTCACCTATGGCTTGCTGTGCTTAGTGTAGGGGTAATATAAATGGCTGGATTATGCACTCACACTTCTACCATCTAGTGATGCTGCTGCAGGATGCTCCCCCGACTCCTCCCTTACACTTACAGCCACACAGAATGGAGCCTCTGCTGCTGGTCCTGGCTTCTTTGTTGTGGCTGTCAGAGTCTGTGCCAGTAATAGGTAGGAAGGAACCCTCTCTGTCTCCCTGTCATAGGTGCGCCCTTCCAATACTGCTGGGTGAGTTGACTAGCGCTGATGCCGGGTTCTATGAACAGTGCTGAGTCTCAATGCTGCTGTCACCACCTTTACAGTAAGGAAGCCCTGTTCTGGCTACACACACTAAGCCCCCTCCGGCCGCCGCAATGTATACCGCTCAGCTCTAATGCGGGCGACGGCCGGAGCAGCAAAAAACTATGTCCTCTCACCAAGGGATATGCAGTCTCTCTCTCAGCTACACTCACAGCACCTCTCCACCCCTCTCTAGTAGTCACATGACCCACTCTGAGGTGATGCCCCGCCCACTGGCAATCACCCCACTAGGTGATTGACAGTTAGGAGCACAAGGACATTAACCCTTTAGATACACTGTGAAACCATAAAATAAGCCTTCATTGTATTCACCACTACATTTACATCAATGTACATACAATTACATATATGTGAACTGTATTATTTACCTCAAAACATGCATACAGTATTACAACATCCATTAACTTTTATATGAATAATATATATGCTTATACTCCATTTTAGTCACCATATTATAACTACCTCAGTATAAGTGTTGTTTAAACCCTAAATCAGGGTTACACAAACAAAAAACAAATCATCAATATATCGAAAATAACAGCAAATAAATCTGGAAAAAAGTGGATCTGATATAATGTACGTGGTTTCAAAATCATACATAAAAATGTTAGCATATGACGGTGCCATGTTTAAACCCATGGCGGTTCCTTGAAGCTGTAAAAAAAATGCATTATTAAACAAAAAATAATTTTTGTGTAAGATAATCTCCATAAGCAAAATCAAATAATCAACAGGTGGACCTTTGTAACTAGAGTTGGACATCACTACGCGGCGTACCGCATTGATGCCTGCAGTATGTGTAATATTCGTATATAGGCTAGTTACATCTAAGGAGTATAATCTGAAAGATTAAAGACAACTATTTCTTCAGTGTTTTTGGTAATCTGTCTGGGCCCCTTCTTATGTTTGACCCCCCCTCGTCTGCAGGGTCTCTTTCTGTATGGTTTTTGTTGCGAGTGAGTGTCTGCTCCCTTAAAAAAGACTTTTTAGAAGAGGAGGACTGATTTTGCTTATGGAGATTATCTTACACAAAAATTATTTTGTGTAAAAAATAAGAATTTACTTACCGATAATTCTATTTCTCGTAGTCCGTAGTGGATGCTGGGACTTCCGTAAGGACCATGGGGAATAGCGGCTCCGCAGGAGACTGGGCACAAAAGTAAAAGCTTTAGACTAGCTGGTGTGCACTGGCTCCTCCCCCTATGACCCTCCTCCAAGCCTCAGTTAGGATACTGTGCCCGGACGAGCGTACATAATAAGGAAGGATTTTGAATCCCGGGTAAGACTCATACCAGCCACACCAATCACACCGTACAACCTGTGATCTGAACCCAGTTAACAGTATGATAAACGTAGGAGCCTCTGAAAAGATGGCTCACAACAATAAACAACCCGATTTTTTTGTAACAATAACTATATACAAGTATTGCAGACAATCCGCACTTGGGATGGGCGCCCAGCATCCACTACGGACTACGAGAAATAGAATTATCGGTAAGTAAATTCTTATTTTCTCTGACGTCCTAGTGGATGCTGGGACTTCCGTAAGGACCATGGGGATTATACCAAAGCTCCCAAACGGGCGGGAGAGTGCGGATGACTCTGCAGCACCGAATGAGAGAACTCAAGGTCCTCCTCAGCCAGGGTATCAAATTTGTAGAATTTAGCAAACGTGTTTGCCCCTGACCAAGTAGCTGCTCGGCAAAGTTGTAAAGCCGAGACCCCTCGGGCAGCCGCCCAAGATGAGCCCACCTTCCTTGTGGAATGGGCTTTAACAGATTTTGGCTGTGGCAGGCCTGCCACAGAATGTGCAAGCTGAATTGTATTACAAATCCAACGAGCAATCGTCTGCTTAGAAGCAGGAGCACCCAGCTTGTTGGGTGCATACAGTATAAACAGCGAGTCAGATTTTCTGACTCCAGCCGTCCTGGAAACATATATTTTCAGGGCCCTGACTACGTCCAGCAACTTGGAGTCCTCCAAGTCCCTAGTAGCCGCAGGTACCACAATAGGTTGGTTCATGTGAAACGCTGAAACCATCTTAGGGAGAAATTGAGGACGAGTCCTCAATTCCGCCCTATCCGAATGAAATATCAGGTAAGGGCTTTTATAGGATAAAGCCGCCAATTCTGATACGCGCCTGGCCGAAGCCAGGGCTAACAGCATTACCACTTTCCATGTGAGATATTTTAAATCCACTGTGGCAAGTGGTTCGAACCAATGTGATTTTAGGAATCCCAAAACCACATTGAGATCCCAGGGTGCCACTGGAGGCACAAAGGGAGGCTGTATATGCAGTACCCCCTTTACAAAAGTCTGGACTTCAGGAATTGAAGCCAGTTCCTTCTGGAAGAAGATCGACAGGGCCGAAATTTGAACCTTAATGGATCCTAATTTTAGGCCCATAGACAATCCTGCTTGCAGGAAATGCAGGAAACGACCCAGTTGAAATTCCTCTGTAGGGGCCTTCTTGGCCTCACACCACGCAACATATTTCCGCCAAATGCGGTGATAATGTTTTGCGGTTACATTCTTCCTGGCTTTGATCAGGGTAGGGATGACTTCATCTGGAATGCCTTTTTCCTTCAGGATCCGGCGTTCAACCACCATGCCGTCAAACGCAGCCGCGGTAAGTCTTGGAACAGGCAAGGTCCCTGCTGAATCAGGTCCTTTCTTAGAGGTAGAGGCCACGTGTCCTCCGTGAGCATCTCTTGCAGCTCCGGGTACCAAGTTCTTCTTGGCCAATCCGGAGCCACGAGTATAGTTCTTACTCCTCTCCTTCTTATGATTCTCAGTACTTTTGGTATGAGAGGCAGAGGAGGGAACACATACACCGACTGGAACACCCACGGTGTTACCAGAGCGTCCACCGCTATTGCCTGAGGGTCCCTTGACCTTGCGCAATATCTGTCCAGTTTCTTGTTGAGACGGGATGCCATCATGTCCACCTTTGGTTTTTCCCAACGGTTTACAATCACTTGGAAGACTTCTGGATGAAGTCCCCACTCCCCCGGGTGGAGGTCGTGTCCGGTTGACCCTGAAGCAGAGGCCTTGCTTGACTTAGGGCAGGCCTGGCCAACCTGTGGCTCTCCAGATGTAGTGAAACTACACATCCCAGCATACCCTGCCACATTTTTAGCATTCCCTAATAGCAAAACTGTGGCAAGGCATGATGGGACTTGTAGTTTTACAACAGCTGGAGAGCCACAGGTTGGCCAGGCCTGACTTAGGGCATTGTAAATGGCCCTTAGTTCTAGGATATTTATGTGAAGAGACGTTTCCATGCTTGACCACAAGCCCTGGAAATTTTTTCCCTGTGTGACTGCTCCCCAGCCTCTCAGGCTGGCATCCGTGGTCACCAGCATCCAATCCTGAATGCCGAATCTGCGGCCCTCTAGAAGATGAGCCCTCTGTAACCACCACAGGAGAGACACCCTTGTCCTTGGAGATAGGGTTATCCGCTGATGCATCTGAAGATGCGATCCGGACCATTTGTCCAGCAGATCCCACTGAAAAGTTCTTGCATGGAATCTTCCGAATGGAATCGCTTCGTAAGAAGCCACCATTTTTCCCAGGACTCTCGTGCATTGATGCACTGACACTTGTCCTGGTTTTAGGAGGTTCCTGACTAGCTCGGACTAGCCCTGGCCTTCTCCTCCGGGAGAAAAACCTTTTTCTGGACTGTGTCCAGAATCATCCCTAGGAACAGTAGACGTGGTGTTGGAATCAGCTGTGATTTTGGGATATTTAGAATCCACCCGTGCTGACGTAGCACTACCTGAGATAGTGCTACTCCGACCTCTAACTGCTCCCTGGACCTTGCCCTTATCAGGAGATCGTCCAAGTAAGGGATAATTAATACGCCTTCTCTTCGAAGAAGAATCATCATTTCGGCCATTACCTTGGTAAAGACCCGTGGTGCCGTGGACAATCCAAACGGCAGCGTCTGAAACTGATAATGACAGTTTTGTATCACAAACCTGAGGTACCCTTGGTGAGAAGGGTAGATTGGGACATGGAGATAAGCATCTTTGATGTCTAGAGATACCATATAGTCCCCTTCTTCCAGGTTCGCCATCACTGCTCTGAGTGACTCCATCTTGAATTTGAACCTTTTTATGTAAGTGTTCAAAGATTTTAGATTTAAAATTGGTCTCACCGAGCCGTCCGGCTTCGGTACCACAAACAGCGTGGAATAATACCCCTTTCCCTGTTGTAGGAGGGGTACCTTGATTATCACCTGCTGGGAATACAGCTTGTAAATAGCTTCCAATACTGCCTCCCTGTCGGAGGGAGACGTTGGTAGAGCAGACTTCAGGAACCGGCGAGGGGGAGACGTCTCAAATTCCAATTTGTACCCCTGTGATACTACCTGCAGGATCCAGGGGTCCACTTGCGAGTGAGCCCACTGCGCGCTGAATTTCTTGAGACGACCCCCCACCGTGCCTGAGTCCGCATGTAGAGCCCCAGCATCATGCTGAAGACTTGGCAGAAGCGGGGGAGGGCTTCTGCTCCTGGGAAGAGGCTGCCTGGTGTAGTCTTTTTCCCCTTCCTCTGCCCCGGGGCAGAAATGAGCGGCCTTTTTCCCGCTTGCCCTTATAGGGACGAAAGGACTGAGTTTGAAAAGACGGTGTCTTTTTCTGCTGAGGTGACCTGGGGTAAAAAGGTGGATTTTCCAGCCGTTGCCGTGGCCACCAGGTCCGATAGACCGACCCCAAATAACTCCTCCCCTTTATACGGCAATACTTCCATATGTCGTTTGGAATCCGCATCACCTGACCACTGTCGCGTCCATAACGTTCTTCTGGCAGAAATGGACATCGCACTCACTCTAGATGCCAGGGGGCAAATATCCCTCTGTGCATCTCGCATATATAGTAATGCATCCTTTAAATGCTCTATAGTTAATAATATACTGTCCCTATCCAGGGTATCAATATTTTCAGTCAGGGAATCCGACCAAGCCACTCCAGCGCTGCACATCCAGGCTGAGGCGATTGCTGGTCGCAGTATAACACCGGTATGTGTGTATATACCTTTTAGGATATTTTCCAGCCTTCTATCAGCTGGTTCCTTGAGGGCGGCCGTATCAGGAGACGGTAACGCCACTTGTTTTGATAAGCGTGTGAGCGCCTTATCTACCCTAGGGGGTGTTTCCCAACGTGCCCTAACCTCTGGCGGGAAAGGGTATAGTGCCAATAATTTATTAGAAATCAGCAGTTTTTTTTTTATCGGGGGAAACCCACGCTTTATCACACACCTCATTTAATTCATCTGATTCAGGAAAAACTACTGGTAGTTTTTTCACACCCCACATAATACCCTTTTTTGTGGTACTTGTAGTGTCAGAAATGTTCAATGCCTCCTTCATTGCCGTGATCATGTAACGTGTGGCCCTACTGGACATTACGTTTGTCTCCTCACCGTCGACACTGGCTTCAGTATCCGTGTCTGGGTCTGTGTCGACCATCTGAGGTAACGGGCGTTTTAGCGCTCCTGACGGTGTCTGAGACGCCTGAACAGGCACTAATTGGTTTGCCGGCTGTCTCATGTCGTCAACAGTTTTTTGCAAAGTGCTGACATTGTCACGTAATTCTTTAAATACGACCATCCAATCAGGTGTCGACTCCCTAGGGGGTGACATCACTAACACAGGCAATTGCTCTGCTTCCACATCATTTTCCTCCTCATACATGTCGACACAATCGTACCGACACCCAGCACACACACAGGGAATGCTCTGATAGAGGACAGGACCCCACGAGCCCTTTGGGGAGACAGAGGGAGAGTTTGCCAGCACACACCAGAGCGCTATATATATACAGGGATAACCTTATATAAGTGTTTCTCCCTTTATAGCTGCTGTTTTATATTTGCTGCCAATAGTGCCCCCCCTCTCTTGTTTTACCGATTCTTGTAGCAGGACTGCAGGGGAGAGTCAGGGAGCCGTCCTTCCAGCGGAGCTGTGAAAGAAAATGGCGCTTGTGTGCTGAGGAGAAAGGCTCCGCCCCCTTCACGGCAGCCTTTTCTCCCGATTTTTTCAGGAAAACTGGCAGGGGTTAAATGCATCCATATAGCCCAGGAGCTATATGTGATGCATTTCTTTAGCCATATAAGGTTTTTATAGTGTTTTATTGCGTCTCAGGGCGCTCCCCCCCAGCGCCCTGCACCCTCAGTGACCGGAGTGTGAAGTGTGCTGAGAGCAATGGCGCACAGCTGCAGTGCTGTGCGCTACCTTATTTGAAGACAGGAACGTCTTCTGCCGCCGCTTTCTCCGGACCTCTTCGCTCTTCTGGCTCTGTAAGGGGGCCGGCGGCGCGGCTCCGGGACCCATCCAGGCTGAACCTGTGATCGTCCCTCTGGAGCTAATGTCCAGTAGCCAAGAAGCCCAATCCACTCTGCACGCAGGTGAGTTCGCTTCTTCTCCCCTTAGTCCCACGATGCAGTGAGCCTGTTGCCAGCAGGACTCACTGAAAATAAAAAACCTATTTAAACTTTTACTTCTAAGCAGCTCAGGAGAGCCACCTAGCCTGCACCCTTCTCGTTCGGGCACAAAAATCTAACTGAGGCTTGGAGGAGGGTCATAGGGGGAGGAGCCAGTGCACACCAGCTAGTCTAAAGCTTTTACTTTTGTGCCCAGTCTCCTGCGGAGCCGCTATTCCCCATGGTCCTTACGGAAGTCCCAGCATCCACTAGGACGTCAGAGAAAAAAATTTTTTGTTTAATAATGCATTTTTTTTACAGCTTCAAGGAACCGCCATGGGTTCAAACATGGCACCGTCATATGCTAACATTTTTATGTATGATTTTGAAACCACGTACATTATATCAGATCCACTTTTTTCCAGATTTATTAGCTGTTATTTTCGATATATTGA
Source organism: Pseudophryne corroboree (assembly GCF_028390025.1). NCBI lineage: Eukaryota > Metazoa > Chordata > Amphibia > Anura > Myobatrachidae > Pseudophryne > Pseudophryne corroboree. Next base: position 116,474,325 of record NC_086449.1, on the reverse strand, counting down.
TGATTTGTTTTTTGTTTGGTCAGGGACATCAGTAGATTTAGAACTGTTTGTGGAGCAATTAAACCATAAAGTCGATAACATCACCTTTACATGTAGGAGTAGTGCCGCCAGTATTGAATTTCTGGACGTTTTGGTATCTATTGACAACAATACCTTCCATACTGAACTTTTTAAGAAACCCACGGACAAAAACACATTACTTTTGGCAGACAGCTTCCACCCACGGCCCTTGAAAAAAGGACTTCCATACTCACAACTCGTTAGAGTTGTCAGAACGACATCAGATCCTTCCAAACTTCCAATAGCCCTACAAAAAATGGGTGATAACTTTATCCAGCGGGGATACAATAAAGATGAAGTTGAAGAAGCAATCGATCGATGTTTGCTACTAAAACAGGAAGACCTTTTACTTACACAACGTGTCGATGCTACTTCTCTTAGATTGGTTTTTCCCACTACATATTGCATTTCCTCTGGGTTAATTAGGAAGACTATTACCAAGCACTGGCACATACTGCAAGCTGACCCGATCCTTGGACCAAGTTGCAAGAATCTACCTCTCTTCAGCTATAAGAGAAGTCACAACTTAAAGGAACGTATTACTTTTTCGGATATTAGTCCAGGTATACACACTAATACGCATTGGCTTTCCCTGCAAAAAGGAGCCTACAAGTGTGCGGGCTGTGCCAATTGCAGATTCCTCCTATTAGGAAAAACCTTTACACATCCAATTACCAACAGTAGCTATACTTTAAGACATCGATTGACGTGTGATTCACGCTATGTGGTATACATTATTCTTTGTCCTTGCAACAAACTTTATGTGGGTAAAACTATCCGTATGCTAAAAGAACGTATATCCATGCACAGGAGTTCAATCAAGGCGGCCTTTAATGCTTTAGATTCCAGCACACCACCAATAGCCAGGCACTTTGTTACTAGTGGCCATACTATGGCGGACTTTAGATGTATGCCAATAGACCATATCCCACCACTACGTAGGGGAGGTGATAGACATCGCATACTTCTACAACGTGAATGTGAATGGATCTACAAGCTAAATTCAACTGCCCCCAGTGGTTTGAATGAAGAACTAATTTTGACTCCATTTATTTGAGCTCTTCTACTGTTATTACTGTTTTTCAGTAGATTGACTAAGTTAACATACTTTATGTCTAATTTTCCTCATTTGGGACTGTCCATGACAGTGTCACTATTGATATTTTTTTTGTTTTTTGCATAAATTATTTTGTATTGTTGATATGCCTCTATGTCGACACTCTCCAACATAAACGGTTTTGCATGTTTGTTTATTATGTTCTTTTTGACCTAGGGTTGATCTCTGTCATACAATGAGACCCTTTGTTTTTTGTTTGAATAGTGTCGACATTCAGGCTGCCTTATTATGATTGCTGTTTCTTACTTATTTTTCATTATTATTTATTTTTTCGTGTTGTATGATTTATTTTGGTTTTTTGATTATATTACTGTATGTGACGAGCTGTGTGTTTGAGCCCATAGGCAGTGACATTGCCCGAGATCTGAGGCTGGTTCACGGCCTGGCGGATGTTGATTCTCGCGATGACGCGACATCACTTCCGGCACAGCGGCACCTTTGGTAGTGCCTTGGAAACGTATCCCGGCGCTCGGGTTCCGCCTACTGGCGGATGTTGACAAACGCGGTCGTGTGTTGTCACTTCCGGCATGACGGAACCAGCGTTAGTGGTTTTGGTGACTTTGTCCTGCTTCTGTGGTTCCACTCTGGTCTGCTCACATACCTTTGGAAGGTTTTTTGAATCACTGGTGATTGGGAGAAGCAGGTGTACTTGATTCACTCTAATGGTGTAGCTTTATAAGGACCTCTGTTTGAACATTATGTTGTAGCTGACCCCATGATGAAGATGTGACAACCGAAACGGGACGTTGGGATGGCTGTTCTGCACTATGAATACTGCTCAGTGACTTATGATGAGTACTAAGAATCTTTTTTCAAAAGGCCTGATAATGCTATTTACTCATTAAATGTTTTCATATTTTTTCATTTGGTGGTGTGCTGGTCTCCTCTTGTCTAACCCCCTTGGGTAAAACATTGGGAACAATTGTATTATTAAGAATCGACACGGCACCCTTCTATTTCTATTTAAGTGTGTGCGCTTCATTTCTGGACTTTATATATATATATATATACACCTGTTAAACCAGGATCTGAACCAGTGTCCATGCAATCACAATGTTCACTGTGGGCGGGAAGCCTAACCACTTGGCTACAGAGCCACCTGTAAAAATAATAAGCAAAAGCTGCTGTTTAAACATCAACTCTGGTGATAAAATGGTTGCTGTAGTGACTTGCAATCCAGATGGTACCTGAACCCACAATCCCTGGTTTAGGAGGGCAGTGTCCTATCCATTAGGCCACTGGGGATCTGGGGAGATGAGGCCTGAACTCACAATGTTTGCAGTGCTCAACAGATACTGTTTAATAAGCACTGTGTGCTGACCAATTGCGCCACTGTAGTCTTGCCAAAATAGATTTTTAATGTCAGCAGATTATATATATATATATATATATATATATATATATATACACACACATACACAACCATGTATATTCACATATACTCAGACCTTATAAATATATATATATATTTTATATATGCATACATACACATATATATTATATACCCATATACATATATCCAGATATATCCTGATTCAGAAGTATAATAATTCTTAGAAGTCTGAAACTAAATGTGACCACTCACAGGCTTAAAAACCTGAGAAGTCTGCTGCTTAACCGCAGCTTAGTTAATGGGTCCCGAATCCAGTGTGGTGTGGCTGTAGATTTAAAAATACCTACAGCACCTTGTATTCCCAGGTGGCTAACCAGGCCCAACACTGCTCAGCTTCCAAGATCAGATGAGATCGGGCGTATCCAATTGTGGTGTGGCTAAGTGAATTAAGCAAAGCTGCTGCAGGTGAGCCTGAACTCACAATGCTTGCAGTGCTCCACAGATACTGTTTTATAATCACTATGTGCTGACCAATTGTATAACACATCTTACTTTACAACAGTGAACAAAGCCAGTATTTGGCTGACCACAGCCATGATTCAGATTTGCAGTCTTTGGGATAATATCATTATAAACAGTTATGATAAGAATAATAGTCTTTGCTGGTGTCTTACTCATTATACCGACAGACAATACAAAATACAACTTGCGCGACTCAGTAAATAGCACTAAGGTGTCTTTACAAATATATATCTGGCCAAGTGCAGTACACGTCAGCAATATGCCTGGTTCCAAATTCCCCTTAACACCCCTGCGCCTTCAATGGAGGAGAGATGTAATACAGGAAATTCTGGAAAAACAACAGGAAAATTGTTAAATATGCAGACTTATAATTATGTAAGCAGATTTAATAAACATACTATGTTGCATTCAAACCTGCACATATATGAGCAACATGTATCCTGTTTAACAAAGACTTAATAGCCTATTGTAATACATATGCAGCGCTGCTGTATTCTAGTAAACATACTTCTTTTATCAACAAGAGTTGAATCATGAGATTTTATCCAGTGACCCTGACATTTCTGTGTGCAGGGAACATCACTGTGGCATCAAAGTTACTCACACTTGTGTGCCCCCCCCCCCCCCCCCTGCTCCGTGTATCGTTCTCTATACACGGAGCCGGGCTATGGTGGAGAGGGAGCTGGAAGTGGCATCGAGGGCCGGGGAGCGCGCTGCATTGAGCCGTGGAGCGGCCTATGCATAAATCAACGTGGCCGGCGCGGCTCAGAGCGGCGGGGGACACAGCATAAACAGCGGCGCCGGAAGCGGCTGCGGGCAGCTGAAGGCAGCGGCCGGCGGCCACACACAGTATCCCACACAGCAGGGCGGCAGCGTGAGCTGACCGCCATGTTCAACATACCTGGACCCTGTGGTGAGGGCAATGACGGGGCTTCTCTGTAAGCACTGTCAGCCATTTACTGCAGGTGACCTGCATGTGGTAGTGAGGGAGCTCTTCTAGAGAGGTCCGACACCCACAGCTGCCTCAGCAGCTTTCTTATCCCAGACCCTCGCCTTCTTAGAAGGGGGAAAGGGATTCCAAAAAAAAAAAATAATCAAAAAATTCAGTCATTGTGGATCAACTTCCACAAGCCTAGTCTCGGTGAGCACCGAAAAAACACTGAGGTACTCTGGAATATGGAGGGGAGGTATAGTCAAAGTTTAACTATTCAGTGCCTAGTTCCTGTGGAACCGTCCATATCCCTAGAGTACTCCAGTGACCCCTAGTGGATGAAAAAGAAATAGGGAAAGGTTCCCAAACTCCGCCATTACAGTCCAGGTTAGAAGGATATCCTTGCTTGAGCTCATGACTTAATTAGTACATCAGTCTATTTGATTTAACCATCTGTGCTCAAGCATGGATATCCTCAAAATATTAACTGAAATAGCAGAGTTTGGAAACTACGAGGCAGCCAATATGGACATGGGTGTGTGTAGCCCATAGTAACAGATTCATCTGAAAAAAGTGCAAGTGTGTAACACAGCAATAGATTCAGCTGAAATAGGGACATGCAAGGCCCACAGCAACAGACTCGTGCCTAGGGGCGGCACTTGGATGCTTGTGTTGGCACGGTCAGCCCAAATGTACCAGAAACTGCTAAATATTTCCACTGTACTGTACCATATGCCATCTTGAATGAGTGTAAATGGGTAGGACAAGCACATGCTGCTGCTGTAAGCTGTCCCACCAAGTAAATATGTATACATACAGTTAATTAAAAAAAAAAAGTCATAGTGGCTTTTTTATTATTCGTTTAAATTGGCTATCATCAAATGAGAGTGTTTCAATGAAAAGAATAAAATTAGGCAAGGGGTGAGGCGGCCATTACTGTTGTGCCTAGGGGTGCCCTCACCCCCAAATCTGCCTCTGGTCACATGTGTGCAACCCACAGAAACAGCATCAGATTTTTACCTGCAGTTAAGTTTCCATAAACATTTGGGAGATGTTCTACTGGGAACGAGGTGTACGGAGAATCTTTTGGTATGCTAGGAAAGGAGGAAAGAGGCACAGCTTTGACTTGTCCTTTACGCAGTCTACGATGGGTTTCAGATGACGAATGTGCTGGAAAATTGTCAGAAATCTCTGCACTCTAAACAGTTTAATCCACCTCGTACAGGAGACTAAATCCTCTGACAATGCGCGTCTTCTTTTAATTTACAGTAAGCGCCCAGGAATGAGGACATTGTCTTACCCTGTGACATTCTGGCATCTACAGTACAGTAGTCACACGTTCTAGTGGAATCACATGGGGATAGTTATCCTAATATAGTATTATATACCAGGCACTAATGTGAATTTCCATGAACCTCATCTACCACAATAGAATCATCAAAACAATTGCTGATGATCCATCTGCTGCTGAACTACTTCTATTACTTGCAAATCTGGTCCATAGTAATGTCACTACAACAGGTTGAGTATCCCATATCCAAATATTCCGAAATACGGAATATTCCGAAATACGGAATCTTTTGAGTGAGAGTGAGATAGTGAAAATAAGAATTTACTTACCGATAATTCTATTTCTCGGAGTCCGTAGTGGATGCTGGGGTTCCTGAAAGGACCATGGGGAATAGCGGCTCCGCAGGAGACAGGGCACAAAAAGTAAAGCTTTCCGATCAGGTGGTGTGCACTGGCTCCTCCCCCTATGACCCTCCTCCAAGCCTCAGTTAGGTACTGTGCCCGGACGAGCGTACACAATAAGGGAGGAATTTTGAATCCCGGGTAAGACTCATACCAGCCACACCAATCACACCGTACAACTTGTGATCAAACCCAGTTAACAGTATGATAACAGAGGAGCCTCTGAAAGATGGCTTCCTAAACAATAACCCGAATTAGTTAACAATAACTATGTACAATTATTGCAGATAATCCGCACTTGGGATGGGCGCCCAGCATCCACTACGGACTCCGAGAAATAGAATTATCGGTAAGTAAATTCTTATTTTCTCTATCGTCCTAGTGGATGCTGGGGTTCCTGAAAGGACCATGGGGATTATACCAAAGCTCCCAAACGGGCGGGAGAGTGCGGATGACTCTGTAGCACCGAATGAGAGAACTCCAGGTCCTCCTTAGCCAGAGTATCAAATTTGTAAAATTTTACAAACGTGTTCTCCCCTGACCACGTAGCTGCTCGGCAAAGTTGTAATGCCGAGACCCCTCGGGCAGCCGCCCAAGATGAGCCCACCTTCCTTGTGGAGTGGGCCTTTACAGATTTAGGCTGTGGCAGGCCTGCCACAGAATGTGCAAGTTGGATTGTGCTACAGATCCAACGAGCAATCGTCTGCTTAGACGCAGGAGCACCCATCTTGTTGGGTGCATACAATATAAACAACGAGTCAGATTTTCTGACTCCAGCTGTCCTTGCAATATATATTTTTAATGCTCTGACAACGTCCAGTAACTTGGAGTCCTCCAAGTCACTTGTAGCCGCAGGCACTACAATAGGCTGGTTCAGATGAAATGCTGACACCACCTTAGGGAGAAAATGCGGACGAGTCCGCAGTTCTGCCCTGTCCGAATGGAAAATCAGATATGGGCTTTTGTAAGATAAAGCTGCCAGTTCTGACACTCTCCTGGCCGAAGCCAGGGCTAGTAACATGGTCACTTTCCATGTGAGATATTTTAAATCCACCTTTTTTAGTGGTTCAAACCAATGAGATTTTAGAAATTCCAAAACCACATTGAGATCCCACGGTGCCACTGGAGGCACCACAGGAGGCTGTATATGCAGCACTCCCTTAACAAAAGTCTGGACTTCAGGAACTGAAGCCAATTCTTTTTGAAAGAAAATCGACAGGGCCGAAATTTGAACCTTAATAGATCCCAATTTGAGACCCATAGACAATCCTGATTGCAGGAAATGTAGGAATCGACCCAGTTGAAATTCCTCCGTCGGAGCACTCCGATCCTCGCACCACGCAACATATCTTCGCCAAATGCGGTGATAGTGTTGCACGGTTACTTCCTTCCTTGCTTTAATCAAAGTAGGAATGACTTCTTCCGGCATGCCTTTTTCCTTTAGGATCCGGCGTTCAAACGCCATGCCGTCAAACGCAGCCGCGGTAAGTCTTGAAACAGACAGGGACCCTGCTGAAGCAAGTCCCTCCTTAGAGGTAGAGGCCACGGATCTTCCGTGATCATCTCTTGAAGTTCCGGGTACCAAGTCCTTCTTGGCCAATCCGGAACCACTAGTATCGTTCTTACGCCTCTTTGCCGTATAATTCTCAATACTTTTGGTATGAGAGGCAGAGGAGGAAACACATACACCGACTGGTACACCCAAGGCGTTACCAGCGCGTCCACAGCTATTGCCTGCGGATCTCTTGACCTGGCGCAATACCTGTCCAGTTTTTTGTTGAGGCGAGACGCCATCATGTCCACCATTGGTCTTTCCCAACGGGTTACCAGCATGTGGAAGACTTCCGGATGAAGTCCCCACTCTCCCGGGTGAAGGTCGTGTCTGCTGAGGAAGTCTGCTTCCCAGTTGTCCACTCCCGGGATGAACACTGCTGACAGTGCTATCACATGATTCTCTGCCCAGCGAAGAATCCTTGCAGCTTCTGCCATTGCACTCCTGCTTCTTGTGCCGCCCTGTCTGTTTACATGGGCGACTGCCGTGATGTTGTCCGACTGGATCAACACCGGTTTTCCTTGAAGCAGAGGTTCTGCCTGGCTTAGAGCATTGTAGATTGCTCTTAGTTCCAGAATGTTTATGTGAAGAGACGTTTCCAGGCTCGTCCACACTCCCTGGAAGTTTCTTCCTTGTGCGACTGCTCCCCAGCCTCTCAGGCTGGCGTCCGTGGTCACCAGGATCCAATCCTGTACGCCGAATCTGCGGCCCTCCAATAGATGAGCACTCTGCAACCACCACAGAAGAGATACCCTTGTCCTTGGAGACAGGGTTATCCGCTGGTGCATCTGAAGATGCGACCCTGACCATTTGTCCAACAGATCCCTCTGGAAAATTCGTGCATGGAATCTGCCGAATGGAATTGCTTCGTAAGAAGCCACCATTTTTCCCAGGACTCTTGTGCATTGATGTACAGACACCTTTCCTGGTTTTAGGAGGTTCCTGACAAGCTCGGATAACTCCTTGGCTTTTTCCTCCGGGAGAAAAACCTTTTTCTGAACCGTGTCCAGAATCATCCCTAGGAACAGCAGACGAGTTGTCGGCATTAACTGGGATTTTGGAATATTCAGAATCCAGCCGTGCTGTTTTAGCACTTCTTGAGACAGTGCTAATCCCCTCTCTAGCTGTTCTCTGGACCTTGCCCTTATTAGGAGATCGTCCAAGTATGGGATAATTAATACGCCTTTTCTTTGAAGAAGAATCATCATCTCGGCCATTACCTTTGTAAAGACCCGAGGTGCCGTGGACAATCCGAACGGCAGCGTCTGAAACTGATAGTGACAGTTTTGTACAACGAACCTGAGGTACCCCTGGTGTGAGGGGTAAATTGGAACGTGGAGGTACGCATCCTTGATGTCCAAGGACACCATAAAGTCCCCTTCTTCCAGGTTCGCTATCACTGCTCTGAGTGACTCCATTTTGAACTTGAACTTCTTTATGTACAGGTTCAAGGACTTCAGATTTAGAATAGGTCTTACCGAGCCGTCCGGCTTCGGTACCACAAATAGAGTGGAATAATACCCCTTTCCCTGTTGTAGAAGAGGTACCTTGACTATCACCTGCTGAGAGTACAGCTTGTGAATGGCTTCCAAAACCGTCTCCCTTTCTGAGGGGGACGTTGGTAAAGCAGACTTCAGGAAACGGCGAGGCGGATCTGTCTCTAGTTCCAACCTGTACCCCTGAGATATTATCTGCAGGATCCAGGGATCTACCTGCGAGTGAGCCCACTGCGCGCTGAAATTCTTGAGACGACCGCCCACCGCCCCCGAGTCCGCTTGAGAAGCCCCAGCGTCATGCTGAGGCTTTTGTAGAAGCGGGGGAGGGCTTCTGTTCCTGGGAAGGAGCTGCCTGTTGGTGTCTCTTCCCCCTTCCTCTGCCTCGTGGCAGATATGAATATCCCTTTGCTCTCTTGTTTTTAAAGGAACGAAAGGGCTGCGGTTGAAAAGTCGGTGTCTTTTTCTGTTGGGGAGTAGCTTGAGGTAAAAAGGTGGATTTCCCGGCTGTAGCCGTGGCCACCAAATCTGATAGACCGACTCCAAATAACTCCTCCCCTTTATACGGCAAAACTTCCATATGCCGTTTTGAGTCCGCATCGCCTGACCACTGTCGCGTCCATAAACTTCTTCTGGCCGAAATGGACATAGCACTTACCCGTGATGCCAGTGTGCAGATATCCCTCTGTGCATCACGCATATAAAGAAATGCATCCTTTATTTGCTCTAAAGACAGTAAAACATTGTTCCTATCCAGGGTATCAATATTTTCAATCAGGAACATTGTTCCTATCCAGGGTATCAATATTTTCAATCAGGGACTCTGACCAAGCTACTCCAGCACTGCACATCCAGGCTGTCGCTATAGCTGGTCGTAGTATAACACCTGTATGTGTGTATATACTTTTTTGGATATTTTCCATCCTCCTATCTGCTGGATCTTTAAGTGCGGCCGTCTCAGGAGAGGGTAACGCCACTTGTTTAGATAAGCGTGTGAGCGCCTTGTCCACCCTAGGAGGTGTTTCCCAGCGCGCCCTAACCTCTGACGGGAAAGGGTATAAAGCTAATAACTTCTTTGAAATTAGCATCTTTTTATCGGGGGCAACCCACGCTTCATCACATACATCATTTAGTTCTTCTGATTCAGGAAAAACTATAGGTAGTTTTTTCACACCCCACATAATACCCTGTTTAGTGGTACCTGTAGTATCAGCTAAATGTAACGCCTCCTTCATTGCCAAAATCATATAACGTGTGGCCCTACTGGAAAATACGGTTGATTCGTCACCGTCGCCACTGGAATCAGTGCTGTGTCTGGGTCTGTGTCGACCGACTGAGGCAAAGGGCGTTTTACAGCCCCTGACGGTGTTTGAGGCGCCTGGACAGGCACTAACTGATTGTCCGGCCGTCTCATGTCGTCAAACGACTGCTTTAGCGTGTTGACACTATCCCGTAATTCCATAAATAAAGGCATCCATTCTGGTGTTGACCCCCTAGGAGGTGACATCCCCATATTTGGCAATTGCTCCGCCTCCACACCAATATCGTCCTCATACATGTCGACACACACGTACCGACACACAGCAGACACACAGGGAATGCTCTTAACGAAGACAGGACCCCACTAGCCCTTTGGGGAGACAGAGGGAGAGTTTGCCAGCACACACCAAAAGCGCTATATATGACAGGGATAGCCTTATAATAAGTGCTCCCTGTATAGCTGCTTTTATAATATAATTTTTGCCACTATTTTGCCCCCCCTCTCTTGTTTTACCCTGTTTCTGTAGTGCAGTGCAGGGGAGAGACCTGGGAGCCGTCCTGACCAGCGGAGCTGTGTAAGGAAAATGGCGCTGTGTGCTGAGGAGATAGGCCCCACCCCTTTTCCGGCGGGCTCGTCTCCCGCTCTTTAGTGTATTCTGGCAGGGGTTAAATATCTCCATATAGCCCCCGGAGGCTATATGTGAGGTATTTTTTAGCCAAATAGGTTTTCATTTGCCTCCCAGTGCCCTGCACCCTCAGTGACTGCCGTGTGAAGTGTGCTGAGAGGAAAATGGCGCACAGCTGCAGTGCTGTGCGCTACCTTTAGAAGACTGAGGAGTCTTCTGCCGCCGATTCTGGACCTCTTCATGTTTCAGCATCTGCAAGGGGGCCGGCGGCGAGGCTCCGGTGACCATCCAGGCTGTACCTGTGATCGTCCCTCTGGAGCTGATGTCCAGTAGCCAAGAAGCCAATCCATCCTGCACGCAGGTGAGTTCACTTCTTCTCCCCTAAGTCCCTCGTTGCAGTGATCCTGTTGCCAGCAGGACTCACTGTAAAATAAAAAACCTAAGCTAAACTTTCTCTAAGCAGCTCTTTAGGAGAGCCACCTAGATTGCACCCTTCTCGGCCGGGCACAAAAACCTAACTGAGGCTTGGAGGAGGGTCATAGGGGGAGGAGCCAGTGCACACCACCTGATCGGAAAGCTTTACTTTTTGTGCCCTGTCTCCTGCGGAGCCGCTATTCCCCATGGTCCTTTCAGGAACCCCAGCATCCACTAGGACGATAGAGAAAACTTTGTTTTCTGATGGCTCAATGTACACAAACTTTGTTTAATACACAAAGTTATTAAAAATATTGTATTAAATGACCTTCAGGCTGTGTGTATAAGGTATATATGAAACATAACTGAATTTTGAGAATATACACACACTTTGTTTAACGCACAAAGTTATTAAAAATATTGGCTAAAATGACCTTCAGGCTGTGTGTATAAGGTGTATATGAAATATAAATACATTCTGTGCTTAGACTTAGGTCCCATCACCATGATATATCATTATGGTATGCAATTATTCCAAAATACGGAAAAATCCGCTATCCAAAATACTTCTGGTCCCAAGCATTTTGGATAAGGGAGACTCAACCTGTATTACAAGACCAATACAGCTGTAATAGCAATCTAGGCCTATTTTATAACATACATATATAGAAACATTTCTATACCAGTTTTAATGCTGCTGAAGTCACACTTACTTATGGAGGGTTAATTAAAGTATTGGCTACACTAAAGTGTACATAGTGTAATATACACAGCCTTCCACCAGGGGCTACTGTAAGGAGACATATAGTGCTGCACCACACAAAATGACATTTTCACTCTCCTACTGCATATATTCAGGTGTTGGGAGTTTCTGGGTTTATGTAATGTTAAGTGGAAATTTGGTGTATGGTGTCATTTTTCAAACTAAAACAACCACACATCAATATTTCCCTCCAACTGTCATTGAGCAGGAAAGTGGTGTTCAACTGCAACCAACATGTACCCAACAGGTCAGGTTTTCAGGAAACAGGTGGTATAATTATTGACCACAAAAATATAAACAGCATATAGACAGCAGTTAGGGTGCGTACACACGGAGCGACATGGCTCAGCAATTTTGACTAGTCAAAATTGCTAAGAAAGTTAGTGCATATCGCTCTGTGTGTACACAGCAAGTGACAGTGATGCACGTCCCCGCCAGGTTGCTATTGCTGGAGGCAAGTAAATTTTCACTATGTCGCTAGAAAAGTAAAAGCATCCCCCTATTTAAATGAGTTAGTCAAAATCGCCCATAGCCAAAATCGCTTGCACACTTAGGGGGTCATTCAGAGTTGATCGCTCACTAGCTACTTTTTGCAGCGCTGCGATCAGATAGTCGCCGCCCATTTTCGCTTTGCAAGTGTGCGAACGCTTTTGCAGCCGAGCGGTACAAAAAGGTTTTGTGCAGTTTCTGAGTTGCCCAGAACTTTCTCAGCCGCTGCGATCACTTCAGCCTGTTTGTGTCCGGAATTGACATCAGACACCCGCCCTGCAAATGCTTGGACACGCCTGCGTTTTCCCAAACAGTCCCAGAAAACAGTCAGTTGCTACCCACAAATGCCTTCTTCCTGTCAATCTCCTTGTGATCGTATGTGTGAATTAATTCTTTGTTAAATTCATCGCTCAGCAACGATCCGCTTTGTGCTCGTACAACGCGCCTGCACATTGCGGTGCATACGCATGTCCAGTTTTGCCGAATTGTGACCTGATCGCACTGCAGCGAAAAAACCTAGCATGCGATCAGGTCAGAATGACCCCCTTAGTCAAAATTGCTGGTAAAGATAGTCAAAATCGCCTACTGCCCCTTTAAGGTAAATAGCTCAGACAAAATTGCTCATAGTCAAAATCGCTCTGTGTGTATGCACCTTTAGACTAGATTGTTCAATTAGGAGCACCACCCCTCTTCCAGTCACTAAAGCAGAAGTGAGGTGGACAAAATCATTACCACTGCAAAATGGTATACTTCTGTTTGGAACAATGGTAACAAATGCTGACCCCTATCAATCACAGGGAGAGGCAGCTATTTTGTGAGAGGAACCAACCCTCATGAGATAGCGACCAACAGATTTACTAGAATCCAGCCGCAGCATAGTGGCACAGCCTCCTGTCGTTACTGGTCCTAGGATAAGTTCCCATGAGTATTTCTTCAGCACACAATAAGGTCGCTGGTGCGACAGGTGCATTACACATTGAGAATACTTTAATTAATGACGTCCAAACTAATGAGATTAGAACAACCAATTAAAATATCCACCATGTACTTGTAATATCTCCTTGGTTTATTAATACCATACCGCGCTGACAAGTTGAACCAATAAAATTCATCCCTTCGTCACACAAAAAAAATGCGACTGATTATTCCAGGGACAGCCCGAGATAAGACAGGACTGCCGACTTCAGTGCAGGGCTTTTCAGCTCAGTGCATTTGTGGGAGGCTAGAGGTCAGGGTTATGAATGGATCAAACAGGTTGCACTAGGGAGACAAAGGTCACAGGATGAAAGGGATTATGGGTGAACGGAGAGGTGGGTAGTCTCTGAACTCTTTCAGGTAGCTGCGATGTTTTCCTTTGGCCCATATTGTCATCTGGATGAATCCAACCAAAGTGAAGAGGGCGACTGAGATAGAGCGAAAAAATGTATTAAATATGACCCTTTGATATAACCACATCATGGAAGCAAAATGACAAAGCAATGAAACGAAACACAAGACATTTTTGTAATTGTTCATAAAATGTACTGTGCCCCTATAGCAATCAATCAGATTCTACCTGACATTTGACTAGTACAGTTACCTTTGCTACAGCAACCCTACCCCATTCATTGCAATGTCTCTTACCACCACCAACATTTCCAGCCCCAGCTAATAGCTGTAGTTAACGGTTATTGGCTGCTGGGTGAATTTAATTGCACCTTACAAGAAAATATACAGAAAAAAGAAAAGTCCTGGATCAAGAGTCTGGACTCATAAATTGCAGTTGCATTAATCTCCTAACCTAGAAAGTGTAAAATAATATCACCATCGTCCATCCTCTAACCCAAGTCCGCAGCAGTATTTTGCGGTATCCGAGTCATGGTACGCGGCATTTAGTGAATGAACAAGGCAGAATCCCACAAGATGGGATGGAGACGGTATCCCGGCTGACAGGATGCCGTCAGCGGCATCCTGTCAGTCATAATACCAGCAGTGAGAGGAACGAGTCCCCTCACGGGCTCTCTGCGCTTACCACTCTTCAGGCCCGGTGGCTGTTTTCACTCGCCACAGGTTCTATTCCCCCTCGAGTGGTGGGTCCACACCAGTGGGAATACCAGGAGACAGTTGGTATTCCGACCGCTGGCATTTTAATGGCATTGGAATCCTGAACGCCGGGTTCCCGACAGCCGGTATATTAACTACAACCCCACCAGACACTAAGTAATAATAGGATTTTGGTACTTACCAGGTAAATCCTTTTCTTTGAATCCATAGGGGCACTGGAGTACTCTTGGGATATGGACGGCTTCCGTAGGAAACAGGGCACTGAATATTTAAATTTAGAACACTCCACCCCTCCATATCCCCGAGTACCTCAGTGTTTTTTACTGAGCCGAACAGGAACTATAGAGAGGTTGACAATGGAGTATTACATATAACATAACGGACAACAACGAAGTTGACACATAACGTTACTGACAACTAAACAGTTGACACCATAACCAGCACTTGATAATTTGAACCAGTCGGTGAGAGTGTGTTACCATAAGATCCTCTGAACTTACCACAAACCAGGTAAAACTGCTCTGGGTGGGCGTCCAGTGCCCCCTATGGATTCAAAGAAAAGGATTTACCTGGTAAGTACCAAAATCCTATTTTCTTTTTCATCCACTAGGGGTCACTGGAGTACTCTTGGGACGTACCAAAGCTTCCCCCGTGGGCGGGAGAGCTGTTTGGCACCTGCACCACTAGGCGGCCAAAGCTAGATGCTGATGCCGCAAACGTATCAAACTTGCAAAAGCGCACAAACGTGTGCACTGAAGACCATGTAGCCGCACGGCAAAGCTGCGTCGTAGAAGCTCCACGACCAGCTGCCCATGAAGTTCCCACAGAACGTGTGGAATGAGCTGTTACTGATGTAGGCGGCTGTAACCTTGCATTAAGGTAAGCCTGACGTATAGTCAGTTTTATCCATCTGGATAAGGTCTGCTTAGAAGCTGGCCAACCCATCTTGGCAGCATCATAGAGAACAAACAACGTATCCGTCTTACGAACTGTAGACGTTCGGGATACATAAACGCGTAATGCGCGTACCACATCCAGAGTTCCAGAATGTGCTGTTAACACAGGAACTACTACTACTATTGGTTGATTGATGTGAAAAGATGACACTACCTTTGGTAAGAAAGCGGGATCGTCCGAAGTTCCGCTCTGCCATCATGAAACACCAAATACGGTGGCTTGCATGACAAGGCACCCAAATCTGAAACACGCCTTGCCGAAGCTAAGGCTAGAAGAAAAATTGTTTTCCAAGTGAGAAACTTTATATCCACTTGCTGTAAGGGTTCAAAAAATGAAGACTGTAAGAAATCTAAAACCAGATTCAAGTCCCATGGCGCTGTAGGTGGAATGAATGGAGGCTGTACTCTGAGGACACCTTGTAGAAAAGTGTGTACCAACGGCAATAGAGCCAATCGTCTTTGAAAATAAATTGACAACGCAGATACCTGCACCTTTAGTGTAGATAAACGCAGTCCTCCATCTAACCCTGTCTGTAGAAATAACAAAAGACGGGATAACTTGAAAGATGATGTCGGAAACTTCCGAGCTTCACACCAACCTAAATAGGCACGCCAAATTCTGTAATAATGAGCTGCCGTAACCGGCTTCCTAGCTCGCAACATGGTTGGTATCACCGATACTGGAATGCCCTCTCTTATTAAGAGGGCGGTCTCAACAGCCACCCCGTCAAACGCAGCCGCGCTAAATCGGGGTAAAGGAACGGACCCTGTTGTAACAGGTCCGGACGTAGTGGGAGCGGCCAAGGATCGTCTGCGAGTAGTCCGCGGAGATCCGAGAACCAAGCTCTCCGAGGCCAATGAGGCGCCACTAGTATGACTGTGACAGACTCTCTTTTGATCCGTTTTAGCACCAGAGGGAGCAGCGGAAATGGTGGAAACAGATATACGAGGCTGTACGACCACGCGACGGTGAGAGCATCCACCGCCACTGCCTTTGGGTCTCTCGTTCTGGACACATACTGTAGCGTTTGGTGATTGTGGCGAGACGCCATCAGGTCCACCTGAGGGTAACCCTACCGCTGAACCAACATGTGAAACACTTCTGGATTTAATGCCCATTCTCCTGGAGTTCCAGGACATTTATAGACAGCAATCTTTCGTGATCCGCCCAGAGACCCTGGAGGTGACAATTTTGAACTACAGCTCCCCAACCTCTGAGACTTGCGTCCGTCGTTAGAATTATCCAATTCCAGCCGCCGAACAGTTTCCCTGCGGTTAAATTGTGTTCCTTGAGCCACCAGAGCAGAGACACCCTTGCCCTTGGCGACAACCTCACCCTGTGGTGAATCTGCAGATGTGAGCCCGACCACTGTGCGAGCACATCCAGTTGAAATGGACGCGAGTGAAATCTTCCGAAGTGAAGCGCTTCGAAAGCCGCCACCATTGTTCTTAAGAGGCGAATGCACAAATGTACAGAGACTGTGCATGGCTTGAGCACTAATTGTACCAGATGGCAAATAATCTGTACTTTCTGTTGTGGTAGGTAAATTCTTTGATTGACCGTATCAAAAATCATACCTAGTAATTGAAGCTGTTGAGACGGAATTAGATGTGATTTCTTGAAGTTGACAATCCAACCGTGGTGAACCAGTACATTGTACATTAGCAGCGCATGTTGGAGAAGTATCTGTTGAGACGGGGCTTTGATGAGCAGATCGTCCAAATACGGAACTATTGTCACTCCCAGGGATCTGAGATGAGATATCATCACAGACATCACTTTGGTGAATACCCGAGGCGCTGACGATAGGCCAAACGGTAGAGCCTGAAACTGGTAATGGTTCTGGCGTATTGCAAACCGCAAGAACCTCTGATGAGGCTGCCAAATCGGAATGTGTAAGTACGCATCCTTGAGATCTAGCGCAATCATGAACTCCTTTGGCTCTAAACTTGCAATCACTGAGCGCAGAGATTCCATCTTGAATCTGTAGTAAGTTACGTACCGATTGAGACCCTTTAAGTTCAATATTGGCCTGACTGAGCCATCCAGCTTCGGTACCACAAACAGACTGGAATAATAACCCTGACCCTGTTGGTGTACAGGGACCGGAATCAAAACTGCTGAATCCAGTAGGGACTGAATGGCAATTTGCAGAACCGCCCTCTTGTCGTCCGACAGAGGCAATCCTGTCTTGAAAAACCGCAGTGGCGGAAGACAGTCGAACTCTATTTTGTAACCTTTTAACACTAAATTGCGGATCCACCCATCCGCGGATGTCTGGAACCACGCCAAATGGAACGTCTGAAGGCGTGCTCTCACAATCGGAGAACCGAGATGGGCTGGTAGCCCGTCATGCCACTGGCTTGTCGGTAACCTTAGCGTCCTGACGACTTGTGTTGGTTTGTTGGAAACCACGTCCACGTCTACCAGGCGTGGCTGTTCCTCTGCCACGTCCGGAAAAGGACTGCGGTCTAAAGGATTTGAACGAAGGTCCAGAGTACCTCCTTCTTGGTAACGGTGGAGGCAATGGTAAGAAAACAGACTTTCCACCCGTAGCCTCAGAAATCCATGTGTCCAATTCAGGACCAAACAACTTCTTGCCATCGTAAGGTAACGCCTCTATACCTCGTTTGACCTCTGCCTCCGCTTGCCAAGAACGCAGCCAGAGTGCTCGTCGTGCCGTAACTAGCAACGATGAAATACGAGAAGTGAGCTGACAGACGTCAGTAGAAGCTGTACAGAGATACTCCGCAGCCTCACACATTTGATCAGCAAGAAGTATAAGGTGTTCGTCATGGAGGGCAGACTTAAGTTCTGTTATCCATACTATGAGCGCCTTAGTGACCCAGATACCAACCAAGCCAGGTCCCAGCAGCACTCCAGCTGCTACATACATGGACTTTAGCATAGTTTCTATTTTGCGATCTGAAGGGTCTTTAAGCGTAGTAGCCGCTGGCACTGGTATGGTTAATTTCTTCGTAAGCTTCGACACTGACGAATCAACTATAGGTGGATTCTCCCATGTACATGTCACCGAGTCTGGAAACGGGTAACTAGACTTAAATCTGCGAGGTATAGAAAACCGTTTATCTGGAATCTGTCGAGTTTCTACTAACATCTTATTAAGAGACTCAGACACAGGAAAACTTATTGGAGTTCTCTGTCGTTTAGTAAATACGACCTGATCATTTGTGAGAGGCTCCTCAGTTTCTGTAAACTTCAGAGACTGACGCACCGCTCTGATGAGATTATCAATTCCTGTTAAAATCCTCACTATCTGACTCCACTTCGCCCTCCTCACCCTCATCTTGTGCCGTGAGGTCTGGCATGGAATCGTCAGAATGCAACATAACAGAAACTGGTAAATCATAACACATATGAAATTTATCCCGTCTACCCAAAATGGATTTGGACCTTTCGCAAGGCTGAGACCCCTCTGGTAGTTCTGGCGGTCTCCCTCTAGACTCAGATCTTGCCGTTTCCCGCTCCTGTCGAGCGGCGGTCAATTCTGATTGCAACCCAGCCAGTACATTGGCTAGCATTTCCCATGGAGGGTCCGGGGAGGAAATTGTCTTTAAAACCGGAGCAGAATGTTTATTCAGAACCGAATCCACAAAACATACTGTACATGTGGTAGATCCATCCAGTAACACACTGCTACAGACTTTGCAATTATGCTTTTTAGTTTTTGCTGGTGCCTTACTCATTATGGCGACAGACAATACAATACACAAAAAACAGACACTTGCACGACTCAGTAAAATAGTACCAAGGTGTCTCTATATATATATATATATCTGGCCAAGTGCAATACACGTGGCCAGTACTATGAAATGTGATCCCAAATTCCCACTAACACCCCTGCGCCTCCGGTGGAGTAGAGATGTAGTACTGGAACGTTCTGGAATCACAACAGGAAGACACAGGAAGCATGGTTAGAAATGGCTGCCATGCTTACCCATATAATCACAGTGCAGGTTAAAGTGACATTTATATGAAATCCTGTGTAATTAACCCTGCAGCCTAGCATACTGCTGTTGCTGCAGGTTTTCCCTCTCATGCCGCTGATTCTGTTACATAATCACAGTATAATTCCCCCTCTCCCCCCTGCATGCTCCGTTGCGGATGCAGTGCGGGCGGGCAGCGCAGCGTGTGGGGCCGCCAGCGGTAGCCGGGTAGCGGGACGCGCAGGAACTGAGAGCGGGGAGCGCGTCTTGAAGCGCTGTGAACAGCGGCCGTGCAGCGGTGGGGGCCGGAGCAGCGGCGGCGTCTGCAGACGGATCCCGGCGTCAGTCAAACAATGTCCCCACACAGCAGGGCGGCAGCGGGAGCTGACCGCCCCGTTCAACATACCTTGACTCCTGCTGCTTGTGGTGAGGCTCCGACGGGGCTTCTCTGCAAGCGCCGGCCAGCCTGTGCAGGAGGATCTGTTTGGCTGTGAGGGTGCTCATTCAGTGAGGACCGACACGCCACAGCTGCTATTAGCAGCTTGCACTATCCCTGACCCTGCCTTTTGGAAGGGGGAAAGGGATGTGTATGAAAAAAAAGAAAAAGTCACTTAAAACAAAAAATATTCAAAAAAATCGTGGACCCAGCCACATTGACCTGTTGCTACTTCGAGCACAGAAAAAACACTGAGGTACTCGGGGATATGGAGGGGTGGAGTGTTCTAAATTTAAATATTCAGTGCCCTGTTTCCTACGGAAGCCGTCCATATGCCAAGAGTACTCCAGTGACCCCTAGTGGATGAAAAAGAAATGTGCAGCCATGGTCAAAGATCATATTTATGTAGGCTCTCTCCAGGACATGGCTATTTGATGTAGGCCGCATTTGGGAATTCACTAGATGAAGTTCCACCAACACCCCAAGGTCAGGTTATTAATAATAATAATAATTAATTTCTGATACTCACCAGGAAGACATTGGGTCATGATAGCAAAGCCAAACCAGGAGCCCACCTGAGACACAAAATCAGACCGGTTACATATTACAGCCTTTGGCCCAAATGTATCAAGCCTTAACAAGAGATAAAGTGGAGACAGATAAAGAGTGATAAATGACCAATCAGCTTCCTAACTGCCATGTCACAGGCTGTGCTTGAAAAAATAGGATTTTGATAACCTACCGGTAAATCCTTTTCTCCTAGTCCGTAAAGGAAGCTGGGGACGACATCAAGACCATGGGGTATAGACGGGATCCGCAGGAGACATGGGCACTCTAAAGACTTTTCATTGGGTGTGAACTGGCTCCTCCCTCTATGACCCTCCTCCAGACCCCAGTTGTAGGAACTGTGCCCAGGGAGACTGACATTTCGAGGAAAGGAATTACTTAACTAGTGGTGAGATATCTACCAACTCACACCCTCAACCATGCCGCACACATGGCATTCAACAAAACACACGCCAACAGGCATGAACTAATTGCAGCAACATGCTGAAACCAAGATAACACAACTTGTGTAACTGTAATAACTAAACTGCAGGTAAAGTACGCACTGAGACGGGCGCCCAGCATCCTCTACGGACTAGGAGAAAAGGATTTACTGGTAGGTTATCAAAATCCTATTTTCTCATACGTCCTAGAGGATGCTGGGGACGACATCAAGACCATGGGGTCTATACCAAAGCTCCAGGACGGGCGGGAGAGTACGGATGACCCTGCAGCACCGATTGACCATACTTTAGGTCCTCATCGGCCAAGGTGTCAAACTTGTAGAACTTAGCAAATGTGTTTGACCCTGACCAAGTAGCTGCTCGGCAAAGTTGTAATGCCGAGACCCACCGGGCAGCAGCCCAGGATGAGCCCACCTTCCTAGTGGAGTGGGCCTTTACAGACGTCGGTAACAGCAATCCAGCCGTAGTATGAGCTTGCTGAATCGTATTTCTAATCCAACGTGCAATAGTCTGCTTGGAAGCAGGACAGCCAATCTTGTTGTGATCATACAGGACAAACAGAGCCTCTGTTTTCCGTATACGAGCTGTTCTAGCAACATAGATTTTCAAAGCTCTAACCACATCTAGAGACTTTGAATCAGTGAATGTGTCAGTAACTACTGGCACCACAATAGGTTGGTTTATGTGAAAAGCAGAAACCACCTTTGGACGAAAATGTTGGCAAGTTCGCAACTCTGCCCTATCTTCATGGAAAATCAGGTAAGGGCTCTTGTGAGACAAGGCCCCCAATTCAGACACCCGCCTTGCGGATGCCAATGCCAAAAGCATCACCACTTTCCAAGTGAGAAACTTCAACTCTATCTTTTGTAGAGGCTCAAACCAATCCGATTGAAGGAACTGCAATACCACGTTAAGGTCCCATGGTGCCACTGGAGGCACGAATGGAGGCTGGATGTACAGAACCTCTTGAAGAGAGGCCAATAGTTTTTGGAAGAACAATGACAAGGCTGAAATCTGGACCTTGATTGATTCCAATCGTAGGCCCGTCTCCACATCATCATGCAAAAAAAAAAAAAAAAAAAATAATGGAGAAAACGTCCTAAGTGAAACTCTTCCGTAGCAGCTTTCTTGGATTCACACCAAGACACATTTTCTCCAAATACGGTGGTAATGTTTTGACGTTACTCCCTTTCTGGCCTGAATAAGGGGGGGGGGGGGGATGACCTCCTTAGGAATACCCTTACTGGCTAGGATACGGCGCTCAACAGCCATGCCGTCAAACGTAGCCGCGGTAAGTCTTGGTACACACACGGCCCCTGCTGCAGCAGGTCCTCCCGAGGAGGAAGAGGCCGAGGATCTCCTATGAGTAACTGCTGAAGATCTGGGTACCAAGCCCTTCTTGACCAGTCTGGGGCAATGAAGATTGCTCGAACCCTTGTCTTTCTTATGATCCCGAGTACTTTTGGGATCACCGGAAGTGGAGGGAAAACATACACTGACGGAAACACCAACTGGGTCACCAGTGCATCCACTGCTACTGCTTGAAGGTCTCTCGACCTGGAACAGTATCTCTGAAGCTTCTTGTTGAGACGAGACGCCATCATGTCTATTTGAGGAACTCCCCATAGACTTGTCACCTCTGCGAAGACTTCGTGGTGGAGGCCCCACTCTCCTGAATGGAGATCGTGTCTGCTGAGGAAGTCTGCTTCCCAGTTGTCTACTCCCGGAATGAATATTGCCGACAGAGCTTGTAGATGTTTTTCTGCCCAGCGGAGGATTTTTATCGCCTCTGCCATTGCCGCTCTGCTTTTCGTTCCGCCCTGCCTGTTTATGTATGCGACTGCTGTTACATTGTCCACCTGGATCTGCACGGGACGGTCTTGAAGATGTACCGCTTGTTGAAGGCCGTTGTAAATGGCTCTTAGCTCCAGAACATTTATGTGAAGGCAGGCTTCCTGTTGTGACCAACGTCCCTGGAGTTATCTCCCTGAGAGACTGCTCCCCAGCCTCGGAAACTTGCATCCGTGGTTACTAGGACCTAGTCCTGAATCCCGAACCTCCATCCCTCTAGCAGGTGAGAGCTGTGCAACCACCACAGGAGCGAAATACTGGTTTTTGACGACAGGATTATCTTTCTGTGCATGTGTAGGTGTGACCCCGACCACTTGTCCAACAGGTCCCACTGGAATACTCTGGCATGGAACCTGCCAAACTGTATGGCCTCATAGGCCGCCACCATCTTCCCCAACAACCGAATGCACTGATGGATCGACACACTTGATGGTTTCAATATCTGTTTTACCATTTTCTGGATTTCCAGAGCCTTTTCCGGCGGAAGAAATACTCTCTGAACTTCTGTGTCCAGAATCATCCCGAGGAAAGACAACCTTGTCGTCGGTTCCAACTGTGACTTTGGGTAATTTATGATCCACCCGTGTTGTTGGAGTATTGACAGGGAGATGGATATGTTTTGTAATAACTGCTCCCTGGATCTCGCCTTTATCAGGAGGTCGTCCAGATAAGGGATTATATTGACTCCTTTCTGACGAAGGAGGCCCATCATCTCCGCCATCACCTTGGTGAATACCCTCTGCGCCGTGGAGAGACCGAAAGGTAACGTCTGGAATTGGTAATGGCAATCCTGAATCGCGAATCTCAGATAAGCCTGGTGAGGAGGATAAATAGGAATATGCAGGTAAGCATCCTTTATGTCCACCGACACCAAATAGTCCCCCTCCTCCAGACTGGCAATCACCGCCCGAAGTGATTCCATCTTGAACTTGAACCCTTTCAGGAAGAAATTCAGATATTTTAGATTTAGGATCGGTCTGACCGAGCCGTCCAGCTTCGGAACAACAAAGAGGCTTGAATAAAAACCCCGCCCTTGTTGGGACAACGGTACCAGGACTATGACCTGGTTTTGACATAATTTTTGGATTGCCGCTGTTACTGCTTCTCTCTCTGGCGGAGAAGCTGCCAAGGTCGATTTGAAAAATCGGCATGGGGGGGGGGGGGAACGTCTTGAAACTCTAGTTTGTATCCCTGGGATACTATTTGCAACACCCAGGGGTCCAGGCCAGACAGAATCCAATCCTGGCTGAAGAGTTTGAGACGTGCCCCCACCCGAGCTGCCTCTCGCAAGGGAGTTCCAGCGTCATACTGGGGATTTGGCAGAATTAGGGGTAGACTTTTGCTCTTGGGAACCTGGGGGTTTGTTTCCCCTTACCCTACCTACTAAGAAGGAGGAACCTCTCGTCTTTTTGTATTTATTGGGCCGAAAGGACAGCATTTGCGGGTGATAGGTCTTTTTTGCCGGTGCAGGCGCAGAGGGCAAAAATGTTGACTTACCTGCGGTAGTCGCTGAGACTAACGCATCCAGGCCATCGCCAAATAAGGCCTCACCTTTATATGGGAGAGCCTCCATGTTTCTTTTGGAATCTGCATCCGCGTTCCACTGGCGAATCCATAACGCCCACCTAGCCGATACTGCCATGGTAGCGGCTTGTGAACTCAAGAGTCCAATATCCTTCATTGCTTCCAGCATGTAGGCGGCAGCGTCCTTGATATTCCCTAACTTAAGGAGTATCTTATCTTTATCAATCGTGTCAATTTCTGATGACATGCTTTCTGACCATTTTTCAATAGCGCGACTCACCCATGCGCAGGCAATAGTGGGCCTGAGCAGTGTAACATTGGTAACAAATGGATTTCAATGTCGTTTCCATTTTGCGGTCTGCCGGCTCTTTAAGAGAAGCCGTGTCAGGAGCAGGGAGAATTACCTTCTTTGTCAACCTGGAAAGTGCACTGTCTAACACAGTCGTGACTCCCATTTTTTCCTGTCTTCAACCGGGAAAGGATAAGCTATGTGAATCCTTTTGGGAATACAACATTTTTTATCAGGATTCACCCACATCCCTTCAAACAGAGCATTTAGTTTGTGTGAAGGAGGGAACGTGACTTTGGATTTCTTTTCCTTACATAAATAAGCTTTCTCCTGAGGTACAGGAGTGTTTTCTGTAACCTCCAACACTTCCCTTATAGCCACAATCATATAATGTATACTTTTTGCCAATTTATGATCTCTCTCTCTGGATTCACTATTGTCGACACAAGAATCAGAATCCGTGTCGGTATCAGTGTTTACAACATTTGCAAATGGTCTCTTATGTGACCCAGAGGGGCCGCCCACATAAGGAACAGCATCCTGAAAAATCACATCTTCCACAGATTTTCTCCAGCCTTAGATTCAGACGTATCCAATCTACGGTTAATCAGATGCATACTGTCACGTAGCTCTTTCACCCATGCAGGCTCTTGGTGTGCCGGTAGCGCCACCACATTACAACTCTGTCTCCCTAAAATGGCTTCCTCCGGGGAGGAACTCCCTGCCTCAGACATGCCTCACACGTGTACAGCACACCAACAGACACACTGGGACTTATTTTGGGGACAGACCCACAGTAAAATCTGTCAGAGGGACACAGGATAGGAGCAGCCAGTTCACAAACCCAGCGCCAGTATTGCCTGTGAACACAGTATGTCCACAGCCCAAAAGCGCTTTTAAATAGTAATGTACACTATCAAATGCACCACATTCGCTTTGTGCCCCCCCCCCCCTCCTTTATAGCACCCTGTACTTGTCAGAAGTGGAGGAGATGACCAGCGTGTTCTCTGCAGCCTGGGGAGAGAGAGAAAATGGCGCTGAGTAGTGTGCTGGCTGCCTGAGGAAGAAGCTCCGCCCCCACAATGGCGCGTCCTTACACTCAGTATATTGACTTATTATTTATACTGGCGGGGTAGGGCTGTGCCAGCGGCATCTTATGCCCCCTTTTAGCCAGTTTGAGGTATTTTTCTTACTGCCCAGGGCGCCCCCCCTCCCCCTGCACCCTGCAGTGCCTGTGTGTGTGGGCAGCAATGGCGAGCTGCGCTCCCGCCAGCCGCGCCACACCTCAGCCGTCATTTACTTGATTGAAGATCATTCTTCTCATACTCACCTGTCTTCTGACTTCTGGCTCTGTGAGGGGGGTGACGGCGTGCTGTGAGAGTGCGCATCTAGACACGGCTAGCGTTCAGTTCCCTTCAGGAGCTAATGGAGTCCTGTCAGCCAGAAGCAGAGCCATGAAACTCTGAGGAAGTTGGTTCCTACTTCTGCCCCCTCAGTCCCACGAAGCAGGGATTCTGATGCCAGCAGATCTCCCTGAAAATAAAAAACCTAACATAAGTCTTTTCAGAGAAACTCAGTAGAGCTCCTCAGAGTGCATCCAGTCGACCTGGGCACATTTCTAAACCTGGGGTCTGGAGGAGGGGCATAGAGGGAGGAGCCAGTTCACACCCAATGAAAAGTCTTTAGAGTGCCCATGTCTCCTGGGGATCCCGTCTATACCCCATGGTCTTGATGTCGTCCCCAGCATCCTCTATGACATATGAGAAATGACAGTTAGGAGCTGGTTGGCTGGTACTTTATCACTCTTTGGGGCAGATGTGTTAAGCCTGGAGAAGTGATAAAGCAGTGATAAGCGGAAGGTGATAACGCACCAGCCAATGTTGGAGCTGACTGGCTGGTGCGTTATCACCTTCCACTTATCACTGCTTTATCACTTCTCCAGGCTTAATACATCTGCCCCTTTATCCGTCTCAACTTTATTTCTTGTTTAGGCTTAATACATTTGGGCCTACATACCATATGTAAGAGCAGAGTCTGACTCCATGCCACCCTGCAGCTGGCGCATGGTAACCAATATTTTCTCTATCGTCCTAAGTGGATGCTGGGGTTCCTGAAAGGACCATGGGGAATAGCGGCTCCGCAGGAGACAGGGCACAAAAAAGTAAAGCTTTTACCAGATCAGGTGGTGTGCACTGGCTCCTCCCCCTATGACCCTCCTCCAGACTCCAGTTAGATTTTGTGCCCGAACGAGAAGGGTGCAATCTAGGTGGCTCTCCTAAAGAGCTGCTTAGAGAAAGTTTAGCTTAGGTTTTTTACTTTACAGTGAGTCCTGCTGGCAACAGGATCACTGCAACGAGGGACTTAGGGGAGAAGTAGTGAACTCACCTGCGTGCAGAGTGGATTTGCTGCTTGGCTACTGGACACTAGCTCCAGAGGGACGATCACAGGTACAGCCTGGATGGTCACCGGAGCCGCGCCGCCGGCCCCCTTGCAGACGCTGAAGAGAGAAGAGGTCCAAAATCGGCGGCTGAAGACTCCTGAGTCTTCATAAAGGTAGCGCACAGCACTGCAGCTGTGCGCCATTTTCCTCTCAGCACACTTCACACAACAGTCACTGAGGGTGCAGAGCGCTGGGGGGGGCGCTCTGAGAGGCAAATAAAAACCTTATTAGAGGCAAAAAATACCTCACATATAGCCCACAGAGGCTATATGGAGATATTTAACCCCTGCCTAACTTCAAAAATAGCGGGAGACGAGCCCGCCGTAAAAGGGGCGGGGCCTATCTCCTCAGCACACAGCGCCATTTTCTCTCACAGAAAAGCTGGAGAGAAGGCTCCCAGGCTCTCCCCTGCACTGCACTACAGAAACAGGGTTAAAACAGAGAGGGGGGGCACTGATTTTGGCGATATTGTATATATATAAAAGATGCTATAAGGGAGAAACACTTATATAAGGTTGTCCCTATATAATTATAGCGTTTTTGGTGTGTGCTGGCAGACTCTCCCTCTGTCTCCCCAAAGGGCTAGTGGGTCCTGTCCTCTGTCAGAGCATTCCCGGTGTGTGTGCTGTGTGTCGGCACGTGTGTGTCGACATGTATGAGGACGATGTTGGTGAGGAGGCGGAGAAATTGCCTGTAATGGTGATGTCACTCTCTAGGGAGTCGACACCGGAATGGATGGCTTATTTAGAGAATTACGTGAGAATGTCAACACGCTGCAAGGTCGGTTGACGACATGAGACGGCCGACAATCTATTAGGACCGGTCCAGGCGTCTCAGAAACACCGTCAGGGGTTTTAAAAACGCCCATTTACCTCAGTCGGTCGACACAGACACAGACACGGACACTGAATACAGTGTCGACGGTGAATAAACAAACGTATTTCTCATTAGGGCCACACGTTAAGGGCAATGAAGGAGGTGTTACGTGTTTCTGATACTACAAGTACCACAAGAAAGGGTATTATGTGGGAGTGGAAAAAACTACCTGTAGTTTTTCCTGAATCAGATAAAATAAAATGAAGTGTGTGATGATGCGTAGGGTTACCCCGATAGCAAATATTGGCGTTATACCCTTTCCCGCCAGAAATTAGGGTACGTTGGGAAACACCCCTTAGGGTGATAAGGCGCTCACACGCTTATCAAGTGGCGTTACCGTCTCCAGATACGGCCGCCCTCAAGGAGCCAGCTGATAGGAAGCTGGAAAAATATCCTAAAAAGTATATACACACATACGGTGGTTATACTGCGACCAGCGATCGCCATCAGCCTGGAGATGCAGTGCTGGGTTGGCTTGGTCGGATTCCCTGACTGAAAATATTTTATTCATGTAGAGCATTTAATAGGATGCATTCTATATATATGTATGTGAGATGCACAGAGGGATATTTGCTCTCTGGCATCAAGATAAGTGCGTTGTCCATATCTCCCAGAAGATGTCAGGGACACGACAGTGGTCAGGTGATACAGATCCCATACGGCAGATGGAAGTATTGCTGTATAAAGGGAAGGAGTTATTTGGGGGTCGGTCCATCGGACCTGGGGACCACAGCAACAGCTGGGAAATCCAACCTTTTTTACCCCAAGTTACATCTCAGCTAAAAAAGACACCGTCTTTTCAGCCTCAATCTTTCCTTTCCCATGAGGGCATGCAGGCAAAAGGCCAGTCATATCTGCCCAGACATAGAGGTAAGGGAAGTAGACTGCAGCAGGCAGCCCTTTCCCAGGAAAAGAAGCCCTCCACCGCGTCTGCCAAGTCCTCAGCATGACGCTGGGGCCGTGCAAGCGGACTCAAGGTGGGGGGGTAGTCTCAAGAGTCTCAGGGCGCAGTGGGATCACTCGCAAGTTGACCCCTAGATCGTACGAGTATTATCCCAGGGGTAAAGATTGGAGAGTCGAGACATCTTCTCCTCGCAGGTTCCTGAAGTCTGCTTTACCAACGGCTCCCTCCGACAGGGAGGCAGCATTGGAAACAATTCACAAGCTGTATATCCAGCAGGTGATAATCAAAGTACCCCTCCTACGACAAGGAAAAGGGTATTATTTTTCCACACTATATTGTGGTACTGAAGCCAGACGGCTTGGTGACACATAGTCTAAATCTAAAATGTTTTGAACACTTACATAAAAGGTTCAAATCGAGATAAAGTCACTCAGAGCAGTGATAGCGAACCGGAAAAAAGGGGACTATATGGTGTCCCTGGACATCAAGGATTACCTCCATGTCCAAATTTTGTCCTTCTCATCAAGGGTACCTCTGGTTCGTGGTACAGAACTGTCAATATCAGTTTCAGACGATGCCGTTTGAATTATCCACGGCACCCCGGGCCTTTTTACCAAGGTAATGGCCGAAAAGATGTTTCTTCAAAGAAAAAAGGCATCTAAATTATCCCTTACTTGCACGACCTAAAAAGGGCAAGTTCCAGAGAACAGTTGGAGGTCGGAAGAGCACTATCTAAAGTAGTTCTTCGACGGCACGACTGGATTCTAAATATTCCAAGAATCGCAGCTGTTTTCCGACGATACGTCTGCTGTTCCTAGGGATGATTCTGGACACGGTTCAGAAAAAGGTTTTTCTTCCCGAGGAAAAAGCCAAGGAGTTATCCGACCTGTCAGGAACCTCCTAAAACCAGGAAAGGTGTCTGTACATCAATGCACAAGAGTCCTGGGAAAAATGGTGGCTTTTTACGAAGCAATTCCATTCGGCAGATTCCATGCAAGAATTTTCCAAAGGGATCTGTTGGACAAATGGTCAGGGTCGCATCCTCAGATGCACCTGCGAATAACCCTGTCGCCAAGGACAAGGGTATATCTTCTGTGGTGGTTGCAAAAGGCTCATCTATTGGAGGGCCGCAGATTCGGCATACAGGATTTGATCCTGGTGACCTCGGACGCCAGCCTGAGAGGTTGGGGAGCAGTCACACAAGGAAGAAACTTCCAGGGGGTATGGACGAACCTGGAAAAGTCTCTTCACATAAACATTCTGGTACTAAGAGCAATCTAAAATGCTCTAAGCCAGGCGGAACCACTCCTGCAAGGAAAACCGGTGTTGATTCAGTCGGACAACATCACGGCGGTCGCCCATGTAAACAGACAGGGCGGCACAAGAAGCAGGAGTGCAATGGCAGAAGCTGCCAAGATTCTTCGCTGGGCGGAGAATCACGTAATAGCACTGTCAGCAGTGTTCTTCCCGGGCGTGGACAACTGGGAAGCAGACTTCCTCAGCAGACACGATATTCACCCGGGAGAGGGGGGTCTTCATCCAGAAGTCTTCCACATGCTAATAAACTGTTGGGAAAGACCAATGGTAGACATGATGGCGTCTCGCCTCAACAAGAAACTGGACAAGTATTGCGCCAGGTCAAGAGATCCACAGGCAATAGCTGTGGACGCACTGGTAACACCTTGGGTGTACAAATCAGTATATGTGTTTCCTCCTCTGCCTCTCATACCAAAGGTATTGAAGATTATACGGTGAGGAGGAGTAAGAACAATACTAGTGGCTCCGGATTGGCCAAGAAGGACTTGGTACCCGGAACTTCAAGAGTTGGTCACGGACGACCCGTGCCCTCTACTTCTGAGAAGGGACCTGCTACAACAGGGTCCCTGTCTCTTTCAAGACTTACCGCGGCTGCGTTTGACGGCATGGCGGTTGAACGCCAGATCCTAAAAGGGAAAGGCATTCCAGAAGAAGTCATTCCTACCTTGATTAAGGCAAGGAAGGAAGTCACCGCGAAACATTATCACCGCATTTGGCGAAAATATGTCGCGTGGTGCGAGGATCGGAGTGTTCCGACGGAGGAATTTCAACTGGGTCGTTTCCTACATTTCCTACAATCAGGATTGTCTATGGGTCTCAAATTGAGATCTATTAAGGTTCAAATTTCGGCCCTGTCAATATTCTTCCAAAAAGAATTGGCCTCAGTTCCTGAGGTACAGACTTTTGTTAAAGGAGTACTGCATATACAGCCTCCTGTGGTGCCTCCGGTGGCACCGTGGGATCTAAATGTAGTTTTAGATTTCCTCAAATCCCATTGGTTTGAACCATTGAAAAAGGTGGATTTTAAATATCTCACATGGAAAGTGACTATGTTACTGGCCCTGGCTTCCGCCAGGAGAGTATCTAAATTGGCGGCTTTATCTTATAAAAGCCCTTATCTAATCTTCCATTCGGATAGGGCAGAACTGAGGACTCGTCCGCATTTTCTCCCTAAGGTGGTATCAGCGTTTCACCTGAACCAACCTATTGTGGTGCCTGCGGCCACTGGCGACTTGGAGGACTCCAAGTTGTTGGACGTTGTCAGAGCCTTAAAAATATACATTTCAAGGACGGCTGAAGTCAGAAAATCTGACTCGCTGTTGATACTATATGCACCCAACAAGTTGGGTGCCCCTGCTTCTAAGCAGACGATTGCTCGTTGGATTTGTAACACAATTCAACTTGCTCATTCTGTGGCAGGCCTGCCACAGCCTAAATCTGTTAAGGCCCATTCCACAAGGAAGGTGGGCTCATCTTGGGCGGCTGCCCGAGGGGTCTCGGCATTACAATTCTGTCGAGCAGCTACGTGGTCGGGGGAAAACACGTTTGTAAAATTCTACAAATTTGATACCCTGGCAAAAGAGGACTTGGAATTCTCTCATTCGGTGCTGCAGAGTCATCCGCACTCTCCCGCCCGTTTGGGAGCTTTGGTATAATCCCCATGGTCCTTTCAGGAACCCCAGCATCCACTTAGGACGATAGAGAAAATAAGAATTTACTTACCGATAATTCTATTTCTCGGAGTCCGTAGTGGATGCTGGGCGCCCATCCCAAGTGCGGATTATCTGCAATACTGTACATAGTTATTGTTAACAAATTCGGGTTATATTGTTAAGGAGCCATCTTTAAGAGGCTCTTTCTGTTATCATACTGTTAACTGGGTTTAGATCACAAGTTGTACGGTGTGATTGGTGTGGCTGGTATGAGTCTTACCCGGGATTCAAATTGCCTCCCTTATTGTGTACGCTCGTCCGGGCACAGTACCTAACTGGAGTCTGGAGGAGGGTCATAGGGGGAGGAGCCAGTGCACACCACCTGATCTGGTAAAAGCTTTACTTTTTTGTGCCCTGTCTCCTGCGGAGCCGCTATTC
Organism: Pseudophryne corroboree; assembly: GCF_028390025.1. Lineage (NCBI taxonomy): Eukaryota > Metazoa > Chordata > Amphibia > Anura > Myobatrachidae > Pseudophryne > Pseudophryne corroboree. The sequence goes on along the minus strand of NC_086449.1, from coordinate 116,442,389 downwards.
CCCATGGTCCTTTCAGGAACCCCAGCATCCACTACGGACTCCGAGAAATAGAATTATCGGTAAGTAAATTCTTATTATTCTCAGCTTCTTACCTCATATGTGTAGTTGGGGCAGGACACCAGTAGGAAGAGCCATGTGAATGGATTACGTGTTGGGAAAGGAATCTTTCGTGTCTTTGAGCCTTGTAATACACATAAAATGATGGGTAATGGAAATGTGGTTCTAGCAAGACGTAAACATGTAGAAGGCTTGACCCAGAGAGTATGGGCAATTATTAAACTGATCTCTACCTATTGTATTGTTTCTCAGAAAGATATGTAAAAACAGAAAGTTCACTAGAAAACGCATCCACCGCCCATCACAGGCAAAATATGCTGAATGGGATTTACCATAATAAAAAAAAGATTCATCCTCATACCAGCCAAACGGCTAGATCACATGTTCCCGAACTCCGCCACTACAGTCCAGGGTTTAAAGATTTAACCATCTTGGCACAAGCATGGATATACTTAAAGCCTGGACTGTAATAGCAGAGTTTGGGAACTTCTGGACTAGATTAAAAATAATGAATAGAATAAAGTAGAATGAGTTGACAAGCGCTAGTGGATTTCACCAACATTGTCAGTCACTCCCATCTAATACACTGCCTGATCCGTCAACTATTAACAATGTGATTCCAAGCCTTTCTGACATAATGACACAAACACATCTCATCGGTGGTATGCTGTGAAAAACATTAATATAAAAAATACACAGTAAGCAACATCATGAATGAATAAACTATATATAAAAAAAAAAAAAGTTTGCTGAATCTATAACTATACAATGAAAATACAGTTCACATATTATGACATTATTTAAAAGTAGTTGGTGCTGAAATGCCGGCGGTCAGAATACAGACCGTGGGATCCCGAAGTTTACAATCCCTAACTCTCCCCGATGGTGCTTAACCGGGTGTGGATCATTAGGTCGACAATGTTTAGGTAGACCATTATATGTCGACAGTCACTAGGTCGACAGGGTTTGAAGGTAGACAGGGTTTCTAGGTCAACATGTTCTAGGTCGACAGGTCAAAAGGTCGACATGCGTTTTTCATGTTTTTTTGGTGTCGTTTTCTCCGTACAGTGACCGGGAAGCCCAATTAATGCACCGTGTCCCCTCGCATGCTTCAGGCGAGGTGCCTGACTCCGCTGCCGCTGCGCTCGGCACAGGTTACTATTCCCAATCGTAGTCCGCGTGGATCGTTAAGTATGAAAAAGTTCAAAAAAAGGAAAAAAGTGAAAATTTCATGTCGACCTTTTAACCTGTCGACCTAGAAAATAAGAATTTACTCACCGGTAATTCTATTTCTCATAGTCCGTAGTGGATGCTGGGGACTCCGTAAGGACCATGGGGATTAGCGGCTCCGCAGGAGACTGGGCACAACTATGAAGAAAGCTTTTAGACTACTGGTGTGCACTGGCTCCTCCCACTAAGACCCTCCTCCAGACCTCAGTTAGGATACTGTGTCCGGAAGAGCTGACACAATTAGGAAGGATTTTGAATCCCGGGTAAGACTCATACCAGCCACACCAATCACACCGTATAACTCGTGATACAATACCCAGTTAACAGCATGATAACAACTGAGCCTCTCAACAGATAGCTCAACAATAACCCTTTAGTTAAGCAATAACTATATACAAGTATTGCAGACAATCCGCACTTGGGACGGGCGCCCAGCATCCACTACGGACTATGAGAAAATAAGAATTTACTTACCGATAATTCTATTTCTCATAGTCCGTAGTGAATGCTGGGGACTCCGAAAGGACCATGGGGAATAGCGGCTCCGCAGGAGACTGGGCACAAAAGTAAAAGCTTTAGGACTACCTGGTGTGCACTGGCTCCTCCCCCTATGACCCTCCTCCAAGCCTCAGTTAGGATACTGTGCCCGGACGAGCGTACACAATAAGGAAGGATTTTGAATCCCGGGTAAGACTCATACCAGCCACACCAATCACACCGTACAACTTGTGATTTGTCTCCCAGTTAACAGCATGATAACAGAGGAGCCTCTGAAAAGATGGCTCACAACAATAATAACCCGATTTTTGTAACAATAACTATGTACAAGTATTGCAGACAATCCGCACTTGGGATGGGCGCCCAGCATCCACTACGGACTATGAGAAATAGAATTATCGATAAGTAAATTCTTATTTTCTCTGACGTCCTAGTGGATGCTGGGGACTCCGAAAGGACCATGGGGATTATACCAAAGCTCCCAAACGGGCAGGAGAGTGCGGATGACTCTGCAGCACCGAATGAGAGAACTCCAGGTCCTCCTCAGCCAGGGTATCAAATTTGTGGAATTTAGCAAACGTGTTTGCCCCTGACCAAGTAGCTGCTCGGCAAAGTTGTAAAGCCGAGACCCCTCGGGCAGCCGCCCAAGATGAGCCCACTTTCCGTGTGGAATGGGCTTTTACAGATTTTGGCTGTGGCAGGCCTGCCACAGAATGTGCAAGCTGAATTGTACTACAAATCCAACGAGCAATCGTCTGCTTAGAAGCAGGAGCACCCAGCTTGTTGGGTGCATACAGGATAAACAGCGAGTCAGATTTTCTGACTCCAGCCGTCCTGGAAACATATATTTTCAGGGCCCTGACTACGTCCAGCAACTTGGAATCCTCCAAGTCCCTAGTAGCCGCAGGCACCACAATAGGCTGGTTTAAGTGAAATGCTGAAACCACCTTAGGGAGAAATTGAGGACGAGTCCTCAATTCTGCCCTATCCGTATGAAAAATTAGGTAAGGGCTTTTATAGGATAAAGCCGCCAATTCTGATACACGCCTGGCTGAAGCCAGGGCTAACAGCATTACCACTTCCCATGTGAGATATTTTAAGTCCACAGTGGTGAGTGGTTCAAACCAATGTGATTTTAGGAATCCCAAAACTACATTGAGATCCCAAGGTGCCACTGGAGGCACAAAAGGAGGCTGTATATGCAGTACCCCCTTGACAAACGTCTGAACTTCAGGAACTGAAGCTAGTTCTTTTTGGAAGAATATTGACAGGGCCGAAATTTGAACCTTAATGGACCCCAATTTTAGGCCCATAGACAGTCCTGTTTGCAGGAAATGCAGGAAACGACCCAGTTGAAATTCCTCTGTAGGGGCCTTCCTGGCCTCACACCACGCAACATATTTACGCCAAATACGGTGATAATGTTGCACAGTTACATCCTTTCTGGCTTTGATCAGGGTAGGGATGACTTCATCCGGAATGCCTTTTTCCTTCAGGATCCGGCGTTCAACCGCCATGCCGTCAAACGCAGCCGCGGTAAGTCTTGGAACAGACATGGTCCCTGCTGGAGCAGGTCCTTTCTTAGAGGTAGAGGCCACGGGTCTTCCGTGAGCATCTCTTGAAGTTCCGGGTACCAAGTCCTTCTTGGCCAATCCGGAGCCACGAGTATAGTCTTTACTCCTCTCCTTCTTATGATTCTCAGTACCTTGGGTATGAGAGGCAGACGAGGGAACACATAAACCGATCGGTACACCCACGGTGTTACCAGAGCGTCCACAGCTATCGCCTGCGGGTCTCTTGACCTGGCGTAATATTTTTCTAGCTTTTTGTTTAGGCGGGACGCCATCATGTCCACCTGTGGTTTTTCCCACTGGTTTACAATCATTTGAAAGACTTCTGGATGAAGTCCCCACTCTCCCGGGAGGAGGTCGTGCCTGCTGAGGAAGTCTGCTTCCCAGTTGTCCACTCCCGGAATGAACACTGCTGACAGTGCTAACACGTGATTTTCCGCCCATCGGAGAATCCTTGTGGCTTCTGCCATCGCCGTCCTGCTTCTCGTGCCGCCCTGTCGATTTACATGGGCGACTGCCGTGATGTTGTCTGATTGGATCAGTACCGGCTGGTTTTGAAGCAGGGGTTTTGCCTGACTTAGGGCATTGTAAATGGCCCTTAGTTCCAGAATATTTATGTGCAGGGAAGTCTCCTGACTTGACCATAGTCCTTGGAAGTTTCTTCCCTGTGTGACTGCTCCCCAGCCTCGAAGGCTGGCATCCGTGGTCACCAGGACCCAGCCCTGTATGCCGAATCTGCGGCCCTCTTGAAGATGAGCACTCTGCAGCCACCACAGCAGAGACACCCTTGTCCTTGGAGACAGGGTTATCAGACGATGCATCTGAAGATGCGATCCGGACCACTTGTCCAACAGGTCCCACTGAAAGGTTCTTGCATGAAACCTGCCGAATGGAATCGCTTCGTAGGAAGCTACCATTTTTCCCAGGATCCGCGTGCAGTGATGCACCGACACCTGTTTTGGTTTTAGGAGGCCTCTGACTAGAGATGACAGCTAGTTGGCCTTCTCCTCCGGGAGAAACACTTTTCTCTGTTCTGTGTCCAGAACCATCCCTAGGAACAGCAGGCGTGTCGTAGGGACCAGCTGTGACTTTGGAATGTTTAGAATCCAGCCGTGCTGTTGTAGCACTTCCCGAGATAGTGCTACCCCTACCAACAACTGCTCTCTGGACCTCGCCTTTATCAGGAGATCGTCCAAGTACGGGATAATTAAAACTCCCTTCCTTCGAAGGAGTATCATCATTTCCGCCATTACCTTGGTAAAGACCCTCGGAGCCGTGGAGAGATCGAACGGCAACGTCTGGAATTGGTAATGACAATCTTGTACCACAAACCTGAGGTACTCCTGGTGAGGATGGTAAATGGGGACATGTAGGTAAGCATCCTTGACGTCCAGCGATACCATGTAATCTCCCTCGTCCAGGCTTGCAATAACCGCCCTGAGCGATTCCATCTTGAACTTGCATTGTTTGATATATGTGTTCAAGGATTTCAAATTTAAAATGGGTCTCACCGAACCGTCCGGTTTCGGTACCACAAACATTGTGGAATAGTAACCCCTTCCTTGTTGAAGTAGGGGCACCTTTACTATCACTTGTTGTGAATACAGCTTTTGAATTGCCTGTAACACTGCCTCCCTGCCTGAGGGAGTGGTTGGCAAGGAAGATTTGAGGAAACGGCGGGGGGGAGACGTCTCGAATTCCAGTTTGTACCCCTGAGATACTATTTGAAGGATCCAGGGATCCACCCGTGAGCGAGCCCACTGATGGCTGAAATGCTTGAAACGGGCCCCCACCGTACCTGGCTCTGCCTGTGGAGCCCCAGCGTCATGCTGTGGACTTAGAGGAAGCGGGGGAGGACTTTAGCTCCTGGGAACTGGCTGTATGCTGCATCTTTTTCCCTCTACCTCTGCCTCTGGGCAGAAAGGACGCGCCTTTAACCCGTTTGCCCCTATTGGGCCGAAAGGACTGTACCTGATAATACGGTGCTTTCTTTGGTTGTGAGGGAACATGGGGCAAAAATGTAGACTTCCCAGCTGTTGCTGTGGAAACGAGGTCCGAGAGACCATCCCCGAACAATTCCTCACCCTTATAAGGCAGAACTTCCATGTGTCGTTTGGAATCTGCATCACCTGTCCACTGCCGAGTCCATAACCCTCTCCTGGCAGAAATCGACATAGCACTAATTTTGGATGCCAGCCGGCAAATATCCCTCTGTGCATCCCTCATGTATAAAAGTGCGTCTTTTAAATGCTCTACGTTCAGCAAAATAGTGTCCCTGTCTAGGGTATCTATATTTTCTGACAGGGAATCTGACCACGCAGCAGCAGCGCTGCACATCCAGGCTGAAGCTATAGCCGGTCTCAGTATCACACCTGTGTGTGTATATATAGATTTCAGGATAGCCTCCTGCTTTCTATCAGCAGATTCCTTCAGGGCGGCCGTATCCGGAGACGGTAGTGAGCGTGTGAGCGCTTTATCCACCCTAGGGGATGTTTCCCAGCGTGACCTATCCTCTGGCGGGAAAGGGTACGCTATTAGTAACCTCTTAGAAATTACCATCTTTTTATCAGGGGAAGCCCACGCTTCTTCACACACTTCGTTTAACTCTTCAGATGGAGGAAAAGCTACTGGTAGTTTTTTCTCTCCAAACATTATACCCTTTTTTGTGGTACCGGGGTTAACATCAGAAATGTGCAACACATTTTTCATTGCCTCAATCATGTAACGTGTGGCCCTACTGGAAGTTACATTAGTCTCTTCGTCGTCGACACTGGAGTCAGTATCCGTGTCGACATCTGTGTCAACCATCTGAGGTAGCGGGCGTTTTAGAGCCCCTGATGGTTTTTGAGACGCCTGGGCAGGCACAGGCTGAGAAGCTGGCTGTCCCACATTAGGTATGTCGTCAAACCTTTTATGTAAGGAGTCGACACTATCACGTAATTCCTTCCACAGCACCAGCCACTCAGGTGTCGACCCCGCAGGGGGTGACATCACATTTACAGGCATCTGCTCCGCCTCCACATCAAACATGTCGACACAGCCGTACCGACACACCGCAAACACACAGGGAATGCTCTGACAGAGGACAGGACCCCACAAAGCCCTTTGGGGAGACAGAGAGAGAGTATGCCAGCACACACCAGAGCGCTATATAACACTGGCATCCCACTATCAATGAGTGTTTTCCCTATAGCTGCTTTTTTATATATATTACATATATATATCTCTATACTGCGCCTAAATTTTGTGCCCCCCCCCCTCTCTTTTTTACCCTTCTGTAGTATTCTCAGACTGCAGGGGAGAGCCAGGGAGCTTCCTTCCAGCGGAACTGTGAGGGAAAAATGGCGCCAGTGTGCTGAGGGAGAAGCCCCGCCCCCTTTTCGGCTGACTTTCTCCCGCTTTTTCTGTGATACTGGCAGGGGTTATTTTACATATATATAGCCTCTGGGACTATATATGATGTATATTTTGCCAGCCAAGGTGTTATTTATTGCCCTCAGGGCGCCCCCCCCCCCCCAGCGCCCTGCACCCATCAGTGACCGAAGTATGAGGTGTACATGAGGAGCAATGGCGCACAGCTGCAGTGCTGTGCGCTACCTTGGTGAAGACTGAAGTCTTCTGCCGCCGATTTTCCGGATACTTTCTTTCTAGGTGCTCAGGAGAGCCCCTAGTGTGCATCCAGCTCGGCCGGGCACAAAAATCTAACTGAGGTCTGGAGGGGGGTCTTAGTGGGAGGAGCCAGTGCACACCAGTAGTCTAAAAGCTTTCTTTATAGTTGTGCCCAGTCTCCTGCGGAGCCGCTAATCCCCATGGTCCTTACGGAGTCCCCAGCATCCACTTAGGACGTTAGAGAAACCCTGTCGACCTAGTGACTATCGACCTATAGTGGTCGGCCTAAACATTGTCGACCTAGACACTGTCGATCTTCAGACCGGATCCCGCTAAACCAAACCCTCCTCCTCGATGGTGCTAAACCTAACCCCCCTCCCCGGTGGTGCTAAACCTAACCCCCCTCCCCGGTGGTGACTAAACCTAACCCCCCTCCCCGGTGGTGACTAAACCTAACTCCCCTCCCCGGTGGTGACTAAACCTAACTCCCCTCCCCGGTGGTGACTAAACCTAACCCCCCTCCCCGGTGGTGACTAAACCTAACCCCCCTCCCCGGTGGTGACTAAACCTAACTCCCCCCCACCCCCACCCCTTTCCTCATAGCCTAACCGTAACCCTCCCCAAGGGTGCTTAAACCTAACCCCCCCTACCTGCAGCCTAACCCTCCCTTCCCGTAGCTTACCTCTTCAGCAGCCCAGCAGTCACTCAATCGGGATCACAGCTGTCAGGATGCCAGCGCCGGCATTGTGATCTCATTCCAAGCAGTGTCGGGAATCCGGCGTCGGTATTTCGACAGTCGAGATCCCGATCGAATCCCATTTAAACGTGCTTGAATATACTTTAGATTTTTCCTACAGCACTAATTCTTGTGACACAATTGTTTCCCTATACATTAGTTAGCTGGCCATATCTGGAGCACCACCATTGACACTTGTTCTGTAGACGAGAACTCACCAGCTGGCCGCAGGTTCCTCAGAGCAATGTGTATGGAGAAATTCCCCAGCTGACAGAACTGATAGATAAAAACACAGCCGATGCGTTACTATACAAGCACAATGCAATAGTGATGAACTGACGGTATTAAGCATAGTAAAAGCAGTGAGAATCACTAACCAGGAATATAGCAACGGCCAATTTCACCTGCTCCTCTCCAAAAACTAGGGGACAAATGAAACATGGTTACGGTGTATACAAGCCATAGGCACGCCTCTCCCCCCACCATGCGTTCAAAGTCTTGTTGTATAATGCATGACAAATATTTAAGAGCCACCAATCACTCTATGAGAATGTTGTAAATTAATATATAGATTTGTGAAATGCATGAGATATTTTCGTATTGGATCATTTTGTATTTCGCTTTAGAGATCTTTTAATTATGTTATCGAACGGGGTCTGTCAGTCAGCAGATGCGGCAGTGTCACACTAAGCTGAGTTTCTACAGTCTGTCTCCACGTTCCATTATGAGAATATCTTACATAGACATAGGAGATGCACACATGTATAATCACTCACCTGGTGGTGTATACAGGGGGTGATTTATGTAGTAAGCCATCCAGGCTGCAAATCCCCAGTAGTACACACAGTTCTGCAACACACAGCACAGACATTACAGCTTGTCAGTGTGACAAATAGTTTTACAGCATATTTAATGGTGGGGACTAATGCCAGGCATACATTATGCAAATATCTGCCTGATCTGTTGATTATGAGTCTAATTCATGTTTGTACGCAAGTGCAATTCTCTAGGCTACAGAAGCTGCTAAAGTTAGCAAGTGTCTCTGCCTTCCAGGAATGAAAATCCTTTTTTTCGCAATCCATAGGGGACACTAGGATTCAGATTACCTAGGGTATAGATGGATCCTTGGAGCCAGTGCACTTTACAAATTTATAGGAGTGTATATGGCTCCTCCCCTCTATGCCCCTCCCCGTAGCTCAGTTAGGAAAACCGTGCCCAAAGAGAGAGACAGAAACATATCCAAGAGGAGGAAAGGAGAAGAGTAAAAGGAACAAGAGCATATAGAAACCACTGAACACTGAAACACATTAAACAGTAACCAAACACACCCCAATTAGTTGAATAAAACAAACCATGCAGGAGAGAAGCGTGAACAGCGCTGCGCGGGCGGGAGCCCAGTGTCCCTTATGGATTCCACTGGTACATTTTCTCTATCATCCATAGGGGACACTGGGATCCAGATTACGTAGGGGACGTCACAGAGATCCCATCCCACACGGGTGTGCGATGTAAACCCTGCAAAACGGCCCGACCAAATTGAGACTCAGATGTCGCAAAAGTTTTGAACCTATAAAATTTAATGAAAATATTGCGACCTGACTAGGTTGCAGAACGGCACAATTGTAAGGCAGACGCCCCATGGACAGCCGTCCAAATGGAACCCATAGAACGAGTGGAATGTGCGGAAACAGAGGACGGTATAGATTGAGATGACGCCACATATGCCTGGTGAATGGTGAACTTAATCCAAACGAACCAGAGTCTGCTTGGAAGCAGGCCAACCCTGCTTGTGAGCATCATCTATAACAAAGAGCATCAGATTTTCGGAACCCAGCCATTCTGTTAACATAAATGTGCCCGAACCACGTCTAAGGAACGAGAGGATGTTGAATCCACAGGTAAGACGGGGACTACAATAGGCTGATTTATATGAAAGGCCGAGACGACCTTAGGAAGAAAAGCTGAACGAGTACGCAGCTCCAACCTGTCGTTATAAAAGACCAGATAGCAGATAGGGATAGCGGCAAGTTAATGCTCCCAACTCAGAGACCCTTCGAGCTGATGCCAGGGCCAATAGGATAACCATCTATACACTGCCTGGGGAAAGAGGAGAGACTATGGAGTCTGTGAGAAAACTAGTGAGCTGTACCTGCATGAAGTATATCGAAGGAATGAAGGAGGATGACATCTGGATATATTGAAAGAAACCTTTATATGAAAGTACTTCGCATCTTGAAGTAAGCATATATGTGAGCATCTTTACGCCAAGGAATATAAATAAGGGTGTATGACTGCACACGGTTCTTAATACAGTAATACCACTTATAGAAGGGTGAAAGAAACCTTTATAGGGGTTGTTCCAGCTCTTTTAAAGTAAGCATGCATGTGAGCGGCGTTTCATATGAACCACTGAGGTGAACCTTACAAATAAAACTGCACATCCCAAATATTGAATTGCCAAAGGAGTCTGGGTTGAAATCTACTCTTGAGCTTCTACAAGGAGCATTACTGAACAGTTGTGTTTGAATTGTGCTTTTTTTACATATCACCTCCCGGAAACGGACTCACATATGGACTTTCCCGTATGAAAAATCATGGACTTTGACCCACACAGGTAAAACATATATTGTTGATTATCTGCGCCATCTAAGGCTCTGTCCAAATCTTCTTTACAAATATTTAGGGGTATATGCAATTAGCGGCGAATCGCGGCAATTTTTCGGCCGTTTTTTAATTCGACACAATTCGACTGTCTAATTTCGGCAAGTGGGTGCCGAAATTGACCATATTCAATAAAAAACGGATTCGACAGTCCCGCTGACGAAAAACGGCCGATTTGACGGATTTTGTTCCGATTTTTAAAAAACGGGGAAAACCCGAAAAAAAATTGCGTGGGGTCCCCCCTCCAAAGCATAACCAGCCTCGGGCTCTTCGAGCTGGTCCTGGTTCTAAAAATCCGGGGGGAAAATGGACAGGGGATCCCCCAAATTTTTAAAACCAGCACAGGGCTCTGCGCCTGGTGCTGGTGCAAAAAATATGGGGGACAAAACGAGTAGGGGTCCCCCGTATTTTTTACACCAGCATCGGGCTCCACTAGCTGGACAGATAATGCCACAACCGGGGGTCACTTTTATACAGCGCCCTGCGGCCGTGGCATTAAATATCCAACTAGTCACCCCTGGCTGGGGTACCCTGGGGGAGTGGGGACCCCTTTAATCAAGGGGTCCCCCCCCCAGCCACCCAAGGGCCAGGGGTGAAGCCCGAGGCTGTCCCCCCCATCCAAGGGCTGCGGATGGGGGGCTGATAGCCTTGAGAAAATGACAAGAATATTGGTTTTTCCTGTAGCACTACAAGTCCCAGCAAGCCTCCCCCGCAAACTGGTACTTGGAGAACCACAAGTACCAGCATGCGGGAGAAAAACGGGCCCGCTGGTACCTGTAGTACTACTGGAAAAAAAATACCCAAATAAAAATAGGAGACACACACCTTGAGAGTAAAACTTTATTTCACACCTGCCGACACACATACTTACCTATGTTGACCCGCCGACTGCCACGTCTCCTGATCCGACGATCCGGGGTACCTGTGAATAAAATTATACTCACCTCAATCCAGTGTCCAGATATAAATCCTCGTACTTGGCAAAAGAAAAAAATAAACGAACACCCGGACCAGCGGACTGAAAGGGGTCCCATGTTTACACATGGCACCCCTTTCCCCGAATGCCGGGACCCCACGTGACTGCTGTCACAGAGGTCCCTTCAGCCAATCAGGAAGCGCTACTTCGTTGCACTCACCTGATTGAGCTCACACGCGCATACAGCCAGACAGTGCATCGCACAGCTCCCTCCATTACTTTCAATGGTGGGAACTTTGCCATCAGCGGTGGGGTTACCCGCGGTCAGCGGCTGACCGCGGGTGACCTCACCGCTAACCGCAAAGTTCCCACCATTGAGTATAATGGAGAGGCTTTGCGATGCGCTGTCTGACAGCTCAGACGTGCAGCCAATCAGCAGAGTGCCAGGACGTTGTGCTCGCTGATTGGCTTAAGAGACCTTTCTGTGACAGCAGTCACGGGGGGGGGGGGGGGGGGTCTCTGCATTCGGGGAAAGGGGACCCTTTCAGTCCGGCTTGGTCGGGTGTTCGTTTATTTTTTTTGCCAAGTACGAGGATTTATATCTGGACACTGGATTGAGGCGAGTATAATTTTATTCACAGGTACCCCGGATCGTCGGATCAGGAGACGTGGCAGTCGGCGGGTCAACATAGGTAAGTATGTGTGTGTCGGCAGGTGTGAAATAAAGTTTTACTCTCAAGGTGTGTGTCTCCTGTTTTTATTTGGGTATTTTTTTTCCAGTAGTACTACAGGTACCAGCGGGCCCGTTTTTCTCCCGCATGCTGGTACTTGTGGTTCTCCAAGTACCAGCTTGCGGGGGAGGCTTGCTGGGACTTGTAGTACTACAGGAAAAAACAATATTCTTGTCATTTTCTCAAGGCTATCAGCCCCCCATCCACAGCCCTTGGATGGGGGGGACAGCCTCGGGCTTCACCCCTGGCCCTTGGGTGGCTGGGGGGGGGGACCCCTTGATTGAAGGGGTCTCCACTCCCCCAGGGTACCCCGGCCAGGGGTGACTAGTTGGATATTTAATGCCACGGCCGCAGGGCGCTGTATAAAAGTGACCCCCGGCTGTGGCATTATCTCTCCAGCTAGTGGAGCCCGATGCTGGTGTAAAAAATATGGGAGACCCCTACTCTTTTTGTCCCCTGTATATTTTGCACCAGCACCAGGCGCAGAGCCCGGTGCTGGTTTTAAAAATACGGGGGATCCCCTGTCCATTTTTCCCCCAGATTTTTAGAACCAGGACCGGCTCGAAGAGCCCGAGGCTGGTTATGCTTTGGAGGGGGGACCCCACGCCATTTTTTCCCGGGATTTTACTATTCCATCTAAAAAAATATATATATATATATATATTTTTAAAAATATATAAATAATACTTGTGCCTCCCAAATAGACAAACCAAGTACCTAATCCCTTCTAATATAAATAGATATGCTATTACCAATAAAAAAAACCACCAAAAAAAAACATGTTTTTAAAAATTTTTATTAGATTCACCCACCAAAGTGTGGCGGATTGAAAATGACGAATTTACTGTCTAAAAGCACTGTTGTCGAATTTCCAAACTTCAATTGAATAAACTTTTGTCGAATTGCCGCATTTGTACCATTGCAGAAATGTCGAATTTGACAAATGTCGAATTTCAAAAAAACGAATTTTGAAAGTCCGTTTTTTTGACGGAAAGTACTGAATTGCATTGTCGATTTTTTTTTTTGGGCGAAAAAGTCCAGTTTTTCGACAATTTCGGGAATTCGACCGCAATTGCATATACCCCTTAGTGTCCAGTTAGAACGTGGATTCATATATGCAGTCCCTATAGCATAGGGTGCAGCTGGTACTCACACTGTTATGGCCGGTTCAGCTCCACATTTGTGAGGAACTCAGAGTCCTCTTACCTCCCTTGCTGCAAGTTCTTATTTTTGGCAGATAACATAGGAGGAGCAATAATCGTGCTGTAGGTGATAATATGTATTCACAGGCTTTGTAGGCGTATCTGTTACCCCAGGCACTTTTGCGACCACCATCTCATACAATAATAATATAACTTGTTTCTCCACCTCTTTACCAGTGATCAGCGGCTTCCTCAGATGTTATATATATTTATATTGCCATGAGGGGTATAGCACAGAGGGGATGATCTGGGTTTGAAAATGGTTGGCTGCTCCCTGGCGAATCAGTGGGAGTCCACAACACTTTTCCCATTTAAATTCAGCATGCGACTCTGCGGTTGCTTGGTGTTGATTACTGCTGGGAGTGCTCATTTCCCTATTTGTCTGAGTTCTATGGGCCTAAATCAAGGTTGAATGCAAAAATAAGAATGTACTCACCGGTAATTCTATTTCTCGTAGTCCGTAGTGGATGCTGGGTACTCCGTAAGGACCATGGGGAATAGACGGGCTCCGCAGGAGACTGGGCACTCTTTAAAGAAAGATTAGGTACTACATCTGGTGTGCACTGGCTCCTCCCTCTATGCCCCTCCTCCAGACCTCAGTTAGGGAAACTGTGCCCGGAAGAGCTGACATTACTAGGAAAGGATTTGGAATCCAGGGTAAGACTCATACCAGCCACACCAATCACACCGTACAACTTGTGATAACTATACCCAGTTAACAGTATGAACAACAGCTGAGCCTCATTCAACAGATGGCTCAGAACAATAACCCTATAGTTAAGCAATAACTATATACAAGTCTTGCAGAAGTCCGCACTTGGGACGGGCTCCCAGCATCCACTACGGACTACGAGAAATAGAATTACCGGTGAGTAAATTCTTATTTTCTCTGACGTCCTAGTGGATGCTGGGTACTCCGTAAGGACCATGGGGATTATACTAAAGCTCCCAAACGGGCGGGAGAGTGCGGATGACTCTGCAGCAACGAATGAGCAAACTCAAGGTCCTCCTCAGCCAGGGTATCAAACTTGTAGAATTTTGCAAACGTGTTTGATCCCGACCAGGTAGCAGCTCGGCAAAGTTGTAAAGCCGAGACCCCTCGGGCAGCCGCCCAAGAAGAGCCCACCATCCTCGTGGAATGGGCTTTTACTGATTTAGGATGCGGCAGTCCAGCCGCAGAATGAGCCTGCTGAATCGTGCTACAGATCCAGCGAGCAATAGTCTGCTTAGAAGCAGGAGCACCCAGCTTGTTGGGTGCATGCAGGATAAACAGCGAGTCAGTTTTTCTGACTCTAGCCGTCCTGGAAACATAGATTTTCAGGGCCCGGACTACGTCCAGCAACTTGGAATCCTCCAAGTCCCGAGTAGCCGCAGGCGCCACAATAGGTTGGTTCAAATGAAACGCTGATACCACCTTAGGGAGAAATTGGGGACGAGTCCTCAATTCTGCCCTGTCCATATGGAAGATCAGATAGGGGCTTTTACATGACAAAGCCGCCAATTCTGACACACGCCTAGCCGAAGCTAAGGCCAATAGCATGACCACTTTCCACGTGAGATATTTTAGCTCCACGGTCTGAAGTGGCTCAAACCAATGTGATTTTAGGAAATCCAACACAACGTTGAGATCCCAAGGTGCCACTGGAGGCACAAAAGGGGGCTGAATATGCAGCACTCCCTTGACAAACGTCTGAACTTCAGGCAGTGAAGCCAGTTCTTTTTAAAAGAAAATAGACAGGGCCGAAATCTGGACTTTTATGGATCCCAATTTTAGGCCCATAGTCACTCCTGACTGTAGGAAGTGCAGAAATCGACCCAGCTGAAATTCCTCTGTTGGGGCCTTCATAGCCTCACACCAAGCAACATATTTTCGCCATATGCGGTGATAATGTTTTGCTGTCACAGCCTTCCTAGCTTTTATCAGCGTAGGAATGACTTCAACCGGAATGCCCTTTTCCATCAGGATCCGGCGTTCAACCGCCATGCCGTCAAACGCAGCCGCGGTAAGTCTTGGAACAGACAGGGCCCCTGCTGCAGCAGGTCCTGTCGGAGCGGCAGAGGCCAAGGGTCCTCTGAGAAAATTTCTTGTAGTTCTGGGTACCAAGTTCTTCTTGGCCAATCCGGAACGATGAGTATAGTTCTTACTCCTCTCTTTTTTATTATCCTCAGTACCTTTGGTATGAGAGGAAGAGGAGGGAACACATAAACCGATTGGTACACCCACGGTGTCACTAGAGCGTCCACAGCTATCGCCTGAGGGTCCCTTGACCTGGCGCAATATCTTTTTAGCTTTTTGTTGAGGCGGGACGCCATCATGTCCACCTGTGGCCTTTCCCAACGATTTACAATCAGCTGGAAGACTTCTGGATGAAGTCCCCACTCTCCCGGGTGGAGGTCGTGCCTGCTGAGAAAGTCTGCTTCCCAGTTGTCCACTCCCGGAATGAACACTGCTGACAGTGCTATCACGTGATTCTCCGCCCATCGGAGAATCCTTGTGGCTTCTGCCATTGCCATCCTGCTTCTTGTGCCGCCCTGTAGGTTTACATGGGCGACCGCCATGATGTTGTCTGACTGAATCAGCACCGGCTGGTTTTGAAGCAGGGGTTTTGCTTGCCTTAGGGCATTGTAAATGGCCCTTAGTTCCAGAATATTTATGTGTAGGGAAGTCTCCTGACTCGACCATTGTCCTTGGAAGTTTCTTCCCTGAGTGACTGCCCCCCAACCTCGGAGGCTTGCATCCGTGGTCACCAGGACCCAGTCCTGTATGCCGAATCTGCGGCCCTCGAGAAGATGAGCACTCTGCAGCCACCACAGCAGAGACACCCTGGCCCTCGGGGACAGGGTGATCAGCCGATGCATCTGAAGATGCGATCCGGACCACTTGTCTAACAGATCCCACTGAAAGATCCTTGCATGGAACCTGCCGAAGGGAATTGCTTCGTAAGAAGCTACCATCTTTCCCAGGACTCGCGTGCAGTGATGCACCGACACCTATTTTGGTTTTAGGAGGTCTCTGACCAGAGATGACAACTCCTTTGCCTTCTCCTCCGGGAGAAACACCTTCTTATGTTCTGTGTCCTGAATCATACCCAAGAACAGCAGACGCGTCGTAGGAACCAGCTGCGACTTTGGGATATTCAGAATCCAGCCGTGCTGTTGTAGCACTTCCTGAGATAGTGCTACTCCGACCAACAACTGCTCCATGGACCTCGCCTTTATAAGGAGATTGTCCAAGTACGGGATAATTATAACTCCCTTCTTTCGAAGGAGTATCATCATTTCGGCCATTACCTTGGTAAATACCCTCGGTGCCGTGGACAGACCAAACGGCAACGTCTGGAATTGGTAATGGCAGTCCTGTACCACAAATCGGAGGTACTCCTGGTGAGGTGGGTAAATGGGGACATGTAGGTAAGCATCCTTGATGTCCAGTGATACCATATAATCCCCCTCTTCCAGGCTTGCAATAACCGCCCAGAGCGATTCCATTTTGAACTTGAACTTCCTTATATAAGTGTTCAAGGATTTCAAATTTAGAATGGGTCTCACCGAACCGTCTGGTTTCGGTACCACAAACATTGTGGAATAGTAACCCCGTCCCTGTTGAAGGAGGGGAACTTTGATTATCACCTACTGGAGGTACAGCTTGTGAATTGCCGCTAGTACTACCTCCCTGTCCTTGGGAGTAGCTGGCAAGGCTGATTTGAGGTAACAGCAAGGGGGAGACGTCTCGAACTCCAGCTTGTATCCCTGAGATACCACTTGTAGAACCCAGAGATCCACCTGTGAGCGAACCCACTGGTCGCTGAAGTTCCGGAGACGGGCCCCCACCGCACCTGGCTCCACCTGTGGAGCCCCAGCGTCATGCGGTGGACTTAGTGGAAGCAGGGGAGGATTTCTGTTCCTGGGAACTGGCTGTCTGGTGCAGCTTTTTCCCTCTACCCCTGCCTCTGGGCAGAAAGAACGCGCCTCTGACCCGCTTGCCTTTCTGAGGCCGAAAGGACTGTACTTGATAATACGGTGCTTTCTTAGGCTGTGAGGGAACCTGAGGTAAAAAAGTCGACTTCCCAGCTGTTGCTGTGGATACGAGGTCCGAGAGACCGTCCCCAAACAATTCCTCACCCTTATAAGGCAAAACCTCCATGTGCCTTTTAGAATCAGCATCACCTGTCCACTGCCGAGTCCATAATAGTCTCCTGGCAGAAATGGACATTGCATTAATTCTAGATGCCAGCCGGCAAATGTCCCTCTGTGCATCCCTCATATATAATACTACGTCTTTAATATGCTCTATGGTTAGCAAAATAGTGTCCCTGTCAAGGGAATCAATGTTATCAGACAGGGAATCAGACCATGCTGCTGCTGCACTACACATCCATGCTGAAGCAATAGCAGGTCTCAGTATAGTACCTGAGTGTGTATACACAGACTTCAGGATAGCCTCCTACTTTCTATCTGCAGGCTCCTTTAAGGCGGCCATATCCTGAGACGGCAGTGCCACCTTTTTTGATAAGCGTGTGAGCGCCTTGTCCACCCTAGGGGATGTCTCCCAGCGTAACCTATCCGTTGGCGGGAAAGGGTACGCCATTAGTAACCGCTTAATAATCACTAGTTTCTTATCTGGGGATCCCCACGCTTCTTCACACAATTCATTTAACTCATCAGATGGGGGAAAAGTCACTGGCTGCTTTTTCTCCCCAAACATAATACCCTTTTTTGTGGTAACCGGGTTAATGTCAGAAATGTGCAACACATTATTCATTGCCGTAATCATGCATCGGATGGCACTTGTGGATTGTACATTTGTCTCATCCTCGTCGACACTGGAGTCAGACTCCGTGTCGACATCTGTGTCTGCCATCTGAGGTAGCGGGCGTTTTTGAGCCCCTGATGGCCTCTGAGATGCCTGGGCAGGCGCGGGCTGAGATGCCGGCTGTCCCAAAGCTGCGTCATCGAACCTTTTATGCAAGGAGTTGACACTATCGGTTAATACCTTCCACATATCCATCCACTCTGGTGTCGGCCCCGCAGGGGGCGACATCACACTTATCGGCACCTGCTCCGCCTCCATGTAAGCGTCCTCATCAAACATGTCGACACAGCCGTACCGACACACCGCACACACACAGGGAATGCTCTGACTGAGGACAGGACCCCACAAAGTCCTTTGGGGAGACAGAGAGAGAGTATGCCAGCACACACCAGAGCGCTATATAACAGAGGGATTTACACTATACACAAAGTGAATTTTCCCCCAATAGCTGCTTATATCACAATCTGCGCCTAAATTTATGTGCCCCCCCTCTCTTTTTTTACCCTTTCCGTAGTGTATACTGCAGGGGAGAGCCTGGGGAGCGTCCTTCCAGCGGAGCTGTGAAGAGAAAATGGCGCTGGCTGTGCTGAGGAAGATAGCCCCGCCCCATCAGCGGCGGGCTTCTTCCGCTTTTTTAATAATAATTATGGCGGGGGATTAGGCACATATACAGTTTTGAACTGTATTATGTGCATTTTGCCACTTAAGGTATACTAATTGCAGCCCAGGGCGCCCCCCCCCCCCCCCAGCGCCCTGCACCCACCAGTGACCGGAGCGTGTGGTGTGCTGTGGGAGCAATGGCGCACAGCTGCAGTGCTGTGTGCTACCTTATTGAAGACCGGAGTCTTCAGCCGCCGATTTTCTCCGGAATCTTCCGTCTTCTGGCTCTGCAAGGGGGACGGCGGCGCGGCTCCGGGAACGGACGATCGAGGTTGGGCCCTGTGTTCGATCCCTCTGGAGCTAATGGTGTCCAGTAGCCTTAGAAGCACAAGCTAGCTGCAAGCAGGTAGGTTTGCTTCTCTCCCCTAAGTCCCACGTTGCAGTGAGTCTGTTGCCAGCAGATCTCACTGAAAATAAAAAACCTAACAAATACTTTCTTTTTAGTGAACTCAGGAGAGCCCACTAAGTGCATCCAGCTCTGGCCGGGCACAGATTCTAACTGAGGTCTGGAGGAGGGGCATAGAGGGAGGAGCCAGTGCACACCAGATGTAGTACCTAATCTTTCTTTAAAGAGTGCTCAGTCTCCTGCGGAGCCCGTCTATTCCCCATGGTCCTTACGGAGTACCCAGCATCCACTAGGACATCAGAGAAAAGGAGATTAATGGTAGACTCACCATTGTTAAATCTCTCTCTGCGAGGTACACTGGGTTCCACATGGAATACATCAGGGTGTAGAAATGGATCTTGATCCAGGCACCAACAGGTTAAAGCTTTAGCTGTCCCAAGATGTATTGGGGCTTCCTCTATAACCTCGCCTCCAGGCACTGTGAGCTCACTTTCGTTAACCAGTCCAATGCAGGAGCAGGTAAAAGAGAAGGCAGATGGTAGTCACACAGAACCACATTCTCACGACAGTAGAAGGGACCAGCGGCTAATGCCATACACACCCATAGAAGCTAGGTGCGTTAGGGTGGATGCCCGGTGGAACCCAGTGTACCTCGCAGAAAGATTTAACAATGGTAAGTCTACTATAAATCTCCGTTTCTACAGTGGGGTACACTGTGTTCCACAGGGAATACATTGGGGATGTCCTAAAGCAGTTCCTCAAGGGAGGGGGCGCGTCTTAGCGGGTATAAGAACCCGGCGTTCAAAGGAAGCATCCTGGGAGGCGGAAGAATCAAAGGCATAGAGCATAATGAGCGTGTTCACTGAGGACCACTTAGCCGCCTTGCACAATTGTTCTGTGGACGCGCCACGGCAGGCAGCCCAAGAGGGTCCAACAGACCAAGTAGAATGGGCTTTATTAGCAGCAGGAGCTGGAGATCCAGCCTGTGCATAAGCTTGTGCAATCGCCATTCTAATCCATCTGGCCAAGTTTTGCTTATTCGCAGGCCAGCCACGTTTGTGAAAACCAAAAAGTACAAAATGGGAATCTGACCTCCTGATAGACGCAGTCCGCTCCACGTAGATACGGAGAGCCTGTACCACATCCAAAGACCGCAATTTGGAGGACAAACCAGAAGATGAGGGCCGAAACCACAATCTCTGGTTTAAGGTGAAAAGATTAGTGATGAGCGGATTCGGTTTTACTCGGTTTTACTCGGTTCTCAAAACCGAATCTTATTGGCTATCCAAATAACGTGACATCGGTAAGCCAATAAGATTCGGTTTTGAGAACCGAGTAAAACCGAGTAAAACCGGATCCGCTCATCACTAGAAAAGATGACACCACCTTAGGCAAATAACTAGGGGGAGTTTTAAGAACTCCCCTGTCAAGGTGAAATATCAGGAAGGGTGGACGACAGGACAAAGCGCCTAGGTCTGACACCCTCCTAGCAGAGGCAATAGCCAAAAGAAACAGGACCTTGACCGTGAGCCATTTAATGTCCACTGACTCGAGAGGTTCAAATGGAGACTTTTGCACAGCATTCAGGACAACAGACAGATCCCACTGAGCCACAGGAGGGACATAGGGAGGCTGAATCCGTAAAACATCCTGAGTGAAAGTATGAACGTCTGGAATAGACACACTTTTTCTCCGAAACTACACCGACAAGGCAGATATATGAAACTTGAGGGAGGCAAGACGAAGGCCTAAGTCCAGGACTTGTTGCAGAAAAAATAGAAGTCTGGAAGCTCTGAATTTGTATGCATCGTAATTCTTAGCAGCACACCAGGTGAGCAAGAATTCCAGACCCTGTAATATATCTGTGCAGATGCCGGTAATTGGGCCTTTAGCATATAGTTTGGATAACTGTCTCAGAGAATCCTTTGGCCCTCAGGAGTGATGCTTCAAGAACCACGCCATCAAAGCCAGTCTGGCCAGGTCCGGGTAGACACAAGGGCCCTGAACGAGGTGGTCTGGGCGTTGAGGAAGTAGAAGAGGATGCTTCATCGATAGACCCTGCAGGTCTTATAACCAATGCCGTCTGGGCCACTCTGGAGAGACTAGAAGTGGCATTGTCGGACCGTACTTGAACAAGCCTGTTCTTTAACAGAGGCAGGGCGCGAGACAAAGCATTGAACACTGCCCGCAATTCCAGAATGTTTATTCCGGAGGAGTGATTCCTCTTTGGTCCACCGACCCTGGAAAGAAAGTGTTGCTCCAACACTGCACCCCAGCCCCTCAGACTGGTGTCCGTAGTCAGTAGGACCCAGTTGGAGATCCAGAAGGGATGGCCCCTGCTTAACTGCTGGTCCTGTAGCCACCAAGTCAGCGATAGACGAACCTCCGGAGTCCAGGAGATCACGTGATACCTGATCCGATGAGGTAGGCCATCCCACTTGGAAAGGATTAACCTCTGCAGAGGGCGGGAATTAAATTGAGTGTACTCTACCATGTCGAAAGCCGACACCATCAGGCCTAGTACATGCATCGGCGAGTGTATCGACACTCTTGGGGAGGGAGGAAGTATCTTATCCTGTCCTGAAGGTGCAGGACCTTCTCTGGAGACAGAAACAGCCACTGACCATGTTTGTCCAGCAGTGCCCCCAGGTGCACCATGCTCTGAGCAGGGACCAGCGAGGACTTCTTCCAGTTGATGAGCCACCCGTGGGCTTGTAGGAAGTTTACTGTCAGTTGCAGATGACTGAGGAGAACATCATGGGAGTTTGTCAGGATCAGCAAGTCATCCAGATACGGGAGGATCCTTACTCCCTGACGACGGAGATGAGCCGTCATCACGGCCATAACCTTGGTGAAGATCCGAGGGGCAGTGGCCAGTCCAAATGGCAGAGCCTGGAACGGATAGTGAAGGTTGCCAATAGCAAACCGCAGATATTGCTGATGCGACATAGCAATAGGTATATGCAGGTAAGCATCTTGTATAGCCAGGGATACTGTATAATCTCCGAGTTCCACAGCCAGTACAATTGAGCACAGTGTTTCCATACGGAACTTGGATATTCTCACAAACTTGTTCAGTGATTTGAGATTGAGTATAGGCCGGAAAGACCTATTGGGTTTCGGTACTAGAAACAGGGTCAAGTAGTATCCTCTGCCTCTCTGGGATAGGGGTACTGGCACCACTACTCCTGTATCTAGGAGGGAACTACCATTTGTAGAGCTTGCACCTTTAACGGATCCGAAGGAATAACCACTGTGCAGAACTGGCGAGTAGGACGCCTCTTGAAAGAGACTGCGTACCAGTGAGACAGGCTGCCCAGGATTATTTAGCCTTGGGCTTTGTGATTTTGGAAACACGAGATGGTCACGCATACCAGAGACATTTTGCTTTCCCTTGAGGCCGAACGGAGTGAAAAGTGGTACCTTTTGCCTTCTGTGCAGAAGGAGCAGTGTTAGGGAAAAAGGCAGTCCTAGCATCCGCCAATCACAACTTTATTGAGATCTTCCCCAAACAGGATGTCTCCCTTAATAGGGAGTACCTCCAAGGTCTTTTTGGATTCCAAGTCCACCTTCCATGACCTCAACCACAAAATACGGCGAGCTAGGATGGACTTAGTCAATGCCTTGACCGCCAACACACCTGCTTCAGAGAACACCTCCTGAATGTAATAGGCGGCGGTGGTAATGTGAGACAGGTACTGTCTGGCAATGTCAAATATATCCTGAGGCAGCTGTTCCTCTAAAGCCTGAACCCATGCTTTAATTAATTTTGCAGCCCAAGAGGCTGCTATAGTGGGTCTATGTACAGTACCTGTAAGGGAGTAAATAGACTTCAGGCATCCCTCCACACGCTTATCTGTCGGTTCCTTCAGTGAGGTGACAGGCAGAGTAGACAACACCACTAGACGGGTGACATGGGAATCCACCGGTGGTTAATTTTCCCGCTTGTTACACAACTCTGTAGGGAGAGGACAGCGAGCTACCATCCATTTAGACAGGGAGAATGTCTATCCTGGAGAAGATCAGGTTCTTGTCATATGTCCACTAGATGGTCAGAATGCGGTAATATTTCAGTTACCTTCTGACGTTTAAACTTATTAGGTTTCTTAGACACCGTAGTGGAATCCTCCTCCTCATCATCATCAGTGATTTGTAGGATCTGCTTAATAGCAACCACTGAGTCAGGGATATCAACCTGAGTAGTAGATTCCTTGTTTAGAAGCAGCTGCGTCAGTGTCTGACGGGACAGTATGATCCCCATCCTCATCTGAAGAATCTTCTGAGAGATTAGTGGATTGTGAGGTGGAAGTAGCCCGCTTAGATGACCCTGTGACGGGAGAGTGACTTGGGGCAGTTTTATGTCTAACCAAGAATTGACGCAATCTCTGCAATCACTAGATTGTTAGCTCTTCAGAG
Organism: Pseudophryne corroboree; assembly: GCF_028390025.1. Taxonomy (NCBI): domain Eukaryota; kingdom Metazoa; phylum Chordata; class Amphibia; order Anura; family Myobatrachidae; genus Pseudophryne; species Pseudophryne corroboree. The sequence continues at coordinate 116,418,943 of NC_086449.1, read as the reverse complement.
CAGGGCCCACTTTCCTCTTGTTGTCAAAGTACTCTTCTCGACACATTTCACTCGCAGCTCTCTCCTACTCGGCGACCATCTTTACCCACTTTTCCCCCTGCTGGTAAAGGCTCATCTCTATCTATGGCCGCCATCCCCAAGTAGTATGGTGATTACTCCCTCGCTACTTACATCTAAGCTGTATTTTGTTTTGATTTGTGGTGCTCTTTGTTACCTGTACTCTATTATTGTTATTTATTTACTGTAATGCTAAGTTTCGTCTCCCTGTACTGTCCTTGGTACGGCGCTGCAAAACACTTGTGGCGTCCTATAAATAAAATGTAATAATAATAATATTAATAATAATAACTGGGTAGACAAATTATCCGCCCAAGGCGGATTTACCATAGGGACAATATGTGGCTGTAATTGCACAGGAGGTCCCATAGGGGGCGTAAGGCGTGTCACAAGCGTATTTAGCATAGATGAGAACGCAGCCCAATGTGGCTTCTGATTGGTTACAGGAGCCGCGGACTAACCGGGAGATATATGGCACATAGTACACAGACCGTCATACAAAACTTCCCCCTCAGGCAAATCCTTGGCGCATGCACTGCAGGATGCAGGAGCATCCTCGGAATTCCTGCTGTGTTAAACATTATTAGTGAATGCAACCGCAGAGCGTATTAGTACGATACAGCCAGACAGAGTACAAAACCTGCAAATAAATTCCCTAGTATGTGACTGCACACACAGTACACAAACACCAGCGAATAAGTCCGGTATTATGCGACCGAGTGACCAGTACACAATACCAGCGAATAAATCTGGTATTAGGTGACTGAGTACACAGTAGAGTGCACTTTACTTGGTAAATACTGTGAAGTACTATATATGGACCCCCTGACGCACCTAGTCCCTTAGGGTACAGAATACAGTGATAGATATAGCTGGGATACACTGAACGTGAAATCCACACAGCAGTGACAATGCAGATAATTATTTTAGTAACACAATAAAACTGCACTGAACTAGTATATGTATATAACATATAACAATGCACAGTCTGAGACCGGATGTATATATCAGAATACTCGTACAATATATTCTGGCATAGGTACACTTGTTCTTTACTAACACTGTCTTAATATTGACATGTAGAATACTTAAGTGCTTGCAAAACCACGACGCGGATGTACAGGCGGGTTTACAAGGGAGACCTTGCCCCGCAGACCAGTCACATCTATTTTAGAAAGTGACGCCCAGCGTCTCGGTCAGGGAGTGAGAGAGAGTGTGAGGCAGCTCCGGGGCGGGAACACCAGCAGTAGATGGCGCCCTGGGTCAGGGGATGGGCTACAGGTCAAGCGTCAACTCCCCTATGCTGGACTTATCCACCTGGTACTATGGAGTCTTATTAAAGTGGATATTAGTATATCCGACCTGTACTCCTATGCCCTGGTGGATATAGTGGGGTCCCTGCTCGGTTACAGTGTCCACGCCAGCGTCGCAGTCCGTCTCCCTAGAATGCAATTTAATGGCAGGTCCTGCCTGGGGGACCCTCTTACCTCCTCCATTCAGTAGAAGCCACGCGAACCAGGAGAGAGTCTGCGACAGTGTGCCTAGGCCGGAGCGTCTCCGTCGCAAGTACCCAGGAACAGAGCCAGCAGGAGTATGGGACGCCGCTGGGGAGGTGACGGAGCCACATCACAGAATGTCACCCTGACATATAAGTGCTGCGGCCCCTGAAGTCTTCTAAAGGCTTTTTCAGGGCTGCCCAGTGCAGCCCCACTGTTAAGTGACCTGCTTCTGCAGGCACCAACTCGAAACGAGCTCACAGTGTCTGTGCAAATGAATGAATCCTGGGACAGCTAAAGTTTTAACCTGTTGGTGCCTGGATCAAGATCCATCTCTACACCCAGATGTATTCCCTGTGGAACCCAGTGTACCCTGCTGCAGAAAGAGAGTTAACCATGGTAAGTCTACCATAACTCTCCTTTTCTGCAGCAGGGTACAGTGTGTTCCACAGGGAAACATTGGGGATGTCCTAAAGCAGTTCCTCAAGGGAGAGGATGTGCCTTAGCGGGTATGAGAACCCGGCGTCCAAAGGAAGCATCCTGGGAGGCGGAACTATCAAGTGCATAGAACCTAAAGAACGTATTCACTGAGGACCACGTAGCCGCCTTGCACAACTGTTCTGCGGACGTGCCACGGCAGGCCTCCCAAGAAGGTCCAACAGACAGAGTAGAATGGGCTTTAATAGCAGCAGGAGCTGGGAGTCTTCCCTGCACATAAGCTTGTGCAATCACCATTTTAATCCATCTGGCCTAGGTTTGCTTATTCGCAGGCCAGCCACGTTTGTGAAAACCAAAAAGTACAAAAAGGGAATCTGACCTCCTGAAAGAGGCAGTCCTCTCCACAAATATATGGAGAGCCCTTACCACATCCAAAAACTGCTCTTTGGAGGACAAATCAGAAGAGATGAAGGCCGGAACCACAATCTCTTGGTTAAGGTGAAAATATTACACCACTGAGCAAGTTCTTAGAACTGTCCGGTCACAATGAAATATCAGAAAGGGTGGACGACAGGACAAAGATCCTTTGGCCCTCAGGAGTGATGTTTAAAAGCCATGCCGTCAAAGCCAGTCTGGCCAGGTCTGGATAAAGACAAGGGCCCTGTACAAGGAGGTCTGGACGCTGAGGAAGTAGAAGGGGACAGTTGAAAGTTCCATGGAATTGCTAGTGTGTCCACGAATGCTGCTTAAGGATCCCTGGTCCTTGATCCGAAGACCGGAACCTTGTGATTGTGTCAAGACGCGATCAGTTCTACATCTGGTAGGCCCCACTTGTCCACTAGGAGTTAAAAGACTTCCGGATAAAGACTCCACTCTCCGGCGTGCACGTCCTGGTGACTGAGGAAGTCTGCCCAACAAAGGATTTTTGACACTTCCATCATAGCCATGCGGCTTCGAGTGCCACCTTGATGGTTTATGTATGCCTCCGTGGTGGCGTTGTCTGACCATACTTGAACCGGCCTGTTCTGTACCAGAGGCAGGACGAGAGTCAATGCATTAAACACTGCCCGCAACTCCAGAATGTTTATTGGGAGGAGAGATTCCTCCTTGGTCCATCGACCCGGAAAAGTGTTGCTCCAACACCGCGCCTCCTCTCACACTGGTGTCCGCTGTCAGCAAGACCCAGTCGGGGATCCAGAAAAGATGGCCCCTGCTCAACTGCTGGTCTTGTAGCCACCAGGTCAGCGACAGACGAACCTCAGGAGTCAAAGTGATCATGTGAGATCTGATCCAATGAGGTAGGCCGTCCCACTTGGAAAGAATTAACCTCTGCAGAGGGCGGGAATGAAAATGAGCGTACTCTATCATGTCGAATACCGACAACATCAGGCCAAGTACTTGCATCACCAAGTGTACAGACACTCTGGGGCGACAAAGGAAGCATCATATCCTGTCCTGAAGCTTTAGAACTTTTCCTGGAGACAGAAACGGTCACCGACTGTGTGTGTCCAGGAGTGTCCCCAGGTGCATCATGCTCTGAGCTGGGACCAGCAAGGATTTCTTCCAACTGACAAGCCACCCGTGGGCTTGCAGGAAGCTTACCGTCAGTTGCAGATGACTGAGGAGGACATCGTGGGAGTTTGCAAGGATCAGCAAGTCGTCATGATATGGCAGGATCCTAACTCCTTGGCGACGGAGATGGGTCGTCATTATGGTTATGACTTTGGTGAAGATCCGAGGAGCTGTAACCAGTCCAAATGGCAGAGCCTGAAACTGATAAAGGAGGTCGCCAATAGCAAACCGCAGATACTGCTGATGCGACATGGCAATAGGTATATGCAGGTATGCATCCTGTATATTCAAGGGTTCCATATAGTCTCTGGGTTCCATAGAGAGTACAATTGAGCGCAAAGTTTCCATACAGAACTTGGACACTCTCACAAACTTGTTCAGTGATTTGAGGTTGAGTATAGGCCAGAAAGACCCATTGGGTTTCGGTACTAGAAACAGGGTTGTGTAGTAACCTCTGCCTCTCTGGGACAGATGAACCGGCACTACCACTCCTGTATTCAGGAGGGAACTTACAACCTTTTGCAGAGCTTGCGCCTTTAACAAATCCGAAGGGATAACCGTGGTGCAAAACTGGCGAGGGGGACGTCTCTTGAATGAGACTGTGTACTCGTGAGAGACAATTTCCAGCACCTATGCGTCTAAAGTGGTCTTTAATAAGACCTGGGTGAACTGCAGAAGTCGGACTCCCACCCTGGGGTCCCCCCGGGGGGAGGCCTGCCCCATCATCTGGGAGGCTTGTATTGTTTAGAAGCAGGTCGACGGGCTAACCAGGATTGGTTTTGCCTTGGGCTTTGTGAGCACGAGACTGTCTCGGGTATGCCTGACCTTTTGCTTTTACTTGAGGCCGAAAGGAACGAAAAGTGGGACCTTAGTATTTGGGAGAAAAGCAGTCTTAGCAGCTGCTAACTCAGACACAATGTTATTAAGGTCTCCCCCAAACAAAATGTACCCCTTAAAGGGGAGTACCTCCAAGGTCTTTATGGAGTCTAGGTCCACCTTCCATGACCTCAATCACAAAATACGGCGAGCCAGGACAGACGTAGTCGACCCCTTGGCTGCCAACACACCCACCTCAGAGGATGCCAGAGGCGGCGGTGGTAATGTGAGACAGGTACTGTCTGGCATTGTCAGATATATCCTCGGGCAACTCTTCCTCTAATGCCTGAAGCCATGCTTCAATACCTTTAGCAGCCCAAGAGGCTGCTATAGTGGGTCTATGTACAGCACCTGTAAGGGAGTAAATAGACTTCAAGCATCCCTCTACACGCTTATCTGTCGGTTCCTTCAGTGAGGTGACAAGCAGAGTGGACGACACCATAAGGCGAGTGACGTGAGAATCCACCAGCGGTGAATTTTCCCACTTGTTACACAACTCTGTAGGGAGAGGACAGCGAGCTACCATCCATTTAGACAGGGAGAATTTCTATCCTGGAGAATATCAGGTTCTTGCCATATGTCCACTAGATGGTCAGAATGCGGTAATATGTCTCTGCAGGAAGAGGACAGCGAGACAAGGCTCGTATAGACAGAGGGATTTCTTCCCTTGATTAGACCAGGGCTCCTGCCTGATGTCCGCCAAATGGTCAGAATGGGGTAATAGATTTTAACCACCTTCTGCCGTTTAAACATATCAGTTTTCTTAGCCACAGTAGTGGAATCCTCCTCATCAGTGATTTGTAGGATCTGCTTGATAGCAACCACTAGGGCAGGGACATCAATTTGCAATGGAGAATCCTCGTCAGAAACACCTGATTCAGTGTCTGACAGGACAGTATGCGCTCCCCCCTCATCTTCAGATGAAACATTTGAGAGATTCGTGGATTGTGAGGAGGAAGCAGACCACTTAGATGACCCAGAGACACGGGAGTGACCTAGAGGAGGTTTTTTTCTGACCAAAGATTGATTTAATTGCTGTAACTGGTTAGAGAAATTTTCCGCCCACGGTGGATTAATCATAGGGACAATTTGTGGCTGTAGTGGCACAGGTGGTCCCATATGGGGTGTAAGGCGTTCCACCAGAGTACCCAGTTCGTAAACGCAGCCCAGGGTGGCTCCGGATTGGTTACAGGAGCTGCATGACACACAGTACACAGACCATCATACAAAACTTCCCCCTCAGGAAAATCTTTAGCGCATGCGCTGCATGATGCAGGAGTGTCCACAGACTTGCTGCCCTTCTTGTTAGACATTGTACACAAATCCAACAACAGAGCGGTTTAGCACGATAAAGCCAGAGTACAATACCTGCGAATAAATCCGTTAGTATGTGACTGAGTACACAGTAGAATACACGTAATAGGTAAATACTGTGACACTATATATACACATGACCCCGACGCACCTAGTCCCTTAGGGTACAGAATATAGTGATAGATATATCTGGGAAACACTGAAAGTGAAACCACACAGCAGATACAGGCGCACACACACACATGCAATGCAGATAATTATTAGGACAATAAAATTGCACTGGACTAGTATATGTACAGAGATAGATAGATAGATAGATAGATAGATAGATAGATAGATAGATAGATAGATAGATAGATAGATAGATAGATAGATAGATAGATAGATAGATAGACAGCGCGGTCCTAGACTGGAGGTATATATATCAGTATACTCGTACAATATATCCTGTAATAGGTACACTCTTTCTTAACCAACGCTGTCTGTATAAAGACATGTAGAATACTCAAGTGTTTTTAAAGTCACAGCGCTGTATACAGGCGGCTTTACAAGGGAGACCTTGCCCTGCAGTCCCAGAGACCAGCCGCAGCTATGCTTAGAAGAAGACGCCCAGCATCTCTGCCAGGGAGTGAGGGAGAGTGTGAGGCAGCTCCAGGGTGAGAAAATCTGCAGCAGATGGCACCCTGGCCCGGGGGAGGGGCTACAGGTCAAGCACCGGCTCCCCTATGCTGGTCCTCATCGCCTGGTACTACGGAGTCTTATTAAAAATAAGATTTTAAACCTACCGGTGAATCTTTTTCTCCTAGTCCGTAGAGGATGCTGGGGACTCCGTAAGGACCATGGGGATAGACAGCTCCGCAGGAGACATGGGCACTGTAAAGCTTTAGAATGGGTGTGCACTGGCTCCTCCCTCTATGCCCCTCCTCCAGACCTCAGTTATGACTGTGCCCAGAGGAGACTGACAGTACGAGGAAAAGGATTTTGTTATCTAAGGGCGAGATACACACCAGCCCACACCATACACACCGTACAACATGGTATACAATAACCAGTTAACAGTATGAACAAACAGCATCAGCCAGAGGCCGATCTCAACTGTACTTAACCCTTAAGTATGCAATAACTATATACAAGTCTTGCAGAATGTTTTCGCACTGGGACGGGCGCCCAGCATCCTCTACGGACTAGGAGAAAAAGATTTACCGGTAGGTTTAAAATCTTATTTTCTCTTACGTCCTAGAGGATGCTGGGGACTCCGTAATGACCATGGGGATTATACCAAAGCTCCAAAACGGGCGGGAGAGTGCGGATGACTCTGCAGCACCGATTAAGCAAACATGAGGTCCTCATCAGCCAGGGTATCAAACTTGTAGAATTTTGCAAAAGTGTTTGACCCCAAGAAGCTGCTCGGCAAAGCTGTAATGCCGAGACGCCTCGGGCAGCCGCCCAAGAAGAGCCTACCTTCCTAATGGAATGGGCCTTTACCGAATTTGGTACCGGCAATCCAGCCGTAGAATGAGCCTGCTGAATCGTGTTACAGATCCAGCGAGCAATAGTCTGCTTAGAAGCATGAGTGCCAACCTTGTTGGCTGCATACAGGACAAACAGTGCCTCTGTTTTCCTAACCGTAGCCGTTCAGGCTCAATAAATCTTTAAGGCCCTGACTACATCAATGGACTTGGAATTCTCCAATGCCCCGTAGCCACAGGCTCACAATAGGTTGGTTCATATGAAATGACGAAACCACTGCCCTATCCGCATGGAAAACCAGATAGGGGCTCTTGAAAGACAAGGCCGCCAATTCGGACACCCGCCTCGCAGATGTCAAGGCCAATAACATGACCACTTTCCAATTGAGAAACTTCAATTCAACTGTTTGAAGCGGTTCAAATCAGTGTGACTCAAGGAAACTTAACATCACGTTAAGGTACCATGGTGCCACTGGGGGAACGAAAAGAGGTTGGATGTGCAACACTCCTTTTACAAAAAAACTGGACTTCTGTGAGAGAGAAGCCAATACCTTCTGAAAGAATATGGATAAGGCAGAAAGCTGCACCTTACCAGAGCCTAACTTTAGGCCCATATCCACTCCTGTCTGTGGAAAATGGATAAAACGTCCTAGTTGGACCTCCTCAGTAGGAGCACACCAAGACACGTATTTTCTCCAGAAACGGTGATAGTGTTCCGCCGTAACATCTTTTCTAGCTTTAATAAGAGTAGGAATGACCTCCTCTGGAATTTCCTTTAGCTAGGATTTGGTGCTCAACCGCCACGCCGTCCAACGTAACCATGGTAAGTCTTGGAACACGCACGGCCCCTGTAGTAGCAGGTCCACCCTGAGAGGAAGGCCCCTGAAAATCTGCATATCAGGCCCTTCAGGGCCAATCTTGAACAATGAGCATCGTCTTCACTCTTGTTCGTCTTAGTATACTCAATATTTTTGAGATGAGAGGAAGTGGAGGGAACACATAGACCGACTGAAAACACCCACGGTGTCACCAGTGCGTCCACCGCCGCTGCCTGAGGGTCCCTCGACCTGAAACAATACATTTGAATCTTCCAGTTGAGGCGTGATGCCATCATGTCTATTTGAGGAAGTCCCCAACGACTTGTCACCTCTGTAAAGACTTCCTGATGAAGTTTCCACTCTCCTGATGGAGATCGTGTCTGCTGAGGAAGTATGCTTCCCAGTTGTCTGTAATGAAGACCGCTGACAGTTTGCTTCCATGATTTTCCGCCCAGCGAAGAATCATGTTGGCTTCTGCCATTTCTGCTCTGCTTTTTGTCCCGCCCGTGACGTTGTCCGATTGGATCAAAACAGGTAGGTTGCAAAGAAAATTCTCCACTTGTTTGAGGCAGTTGTAAATGTCCCTAAATTCCAGCACATTGATGTGAAGGCAAGACTCTTGGCTTGACCGTATTCTCTAAAATTGTTTTCCTGTGTGACTGCTCCCCATCCTCGGAGGCTCGCGTCCGTGGTTACAAGAACCCAATCCTGAACGTCGAACCTGCGACCCTCTAGAACAGGGGAGGCCAACCAGTCAGTGACAAAGAGCCAAAAAACCTTGTTAGGTACGTCAAAGAGCCAACATCGAGCGGATGGAGCGGATGCAAAAATGGAATGTGGCCTTGTGCCTGCTAGACCACACCCCCGGTATAAAACACATTGAAAAAGCCAGAACGCCATAAAATAATTTTTTTAAAGCCAGATCCATTGAAAAAGCCACTGTCACGATCCGGGTATCTGGACGCCATTTCTTACCCATCAGATGCCTTCTAAGGCTGGCTCAGCGCTCCAGGACCGGATCCCATCTGTTATCCTAATGTTCACATTCCTGCATCCTCTCCTGTCTCTCTGAGACGCTGTCACAGTAACGCCATATTACATCTGGCATGGCGTCTCCCGCGGCCTCCGCCGCCGTCCCTGAGCTTCTGCATGCAGAGTGTCAGAGTGGCGATTACGTCAGCCGCAGCCTCCGCTGTGTCCGCGTGGTTGGATGTGCACTTGTCAGCCTGGCGTCTCCTGTCTCCAGTGGCCGGCGCCGCCATTACTGTTTTCATTACCACATGGATTACAAACCAAACTTCCCTCCAAGTGTCTGCATGGGCGCAGCCATCTTGGATTGTCAGCTGATCATTTCCTCCAATCTGTTGTCAGTATTGTTAATCTGCATAATTGCCTAGCCAATCCCTTCCTTGCTGCAGGTATAAATACACTGTGCCTGAGCAAGGAAGGCGTCAGTGCTTTGGTTGTCAAACCTAGTTCCTGTTTGTCTCTCTCCTGTGATTGTCTTCCAGGTTCCAGCTCCTGTCTCAAGACTTCCACCATAGAGACCCGCACCAGCATTCCACCTGCGGTGTAGCCTGACTCTCCAATCCATTGTGGATTCATCTGTTTCCAGCTACAACATTACCTGCTTCCAGCCCAGCTTCCAGCAGAGTACAGCTTCTCTTAAAGGGCCGGTGTCCTTTCTACACTTTACCACTCTCCACCAGTATTATTATTTCTCCGCTCTCAAGTTCTACATTTCATTCATATTGCATCGCTCTCAAGCTTCATTTATTATTTAACTGGTTCCAGCCAGTATCCACTCCGTGCTAACAACAGTCTGGTTCCAGCCAGTATCCGCAGCAGCCGTTTTATCTTCAGCAACCCAGCTTTTCCTGGAACACCAGCTGGTACAATCCTGGGTTATCTCCATTGCTACAGTCGGGCCTGGTAAGGACTTTCCATCTAGAAGATTATAAGAACTATCTCACACTACCAGTGCCCTGTGGCCCCTGCCACCCTGTAGTACCCAGGAACTGTATTTATTCTTTGCTGACTTTTATGTTTTCTTTTACTGCTGCTGTGTTGCGGAGTTGTCATAATAAACATCATTGACTTTTATCCAAGTTGTCGTGGTCACGCCTTCGGGCAGTTATTATTCATGTTACTTACATGTCCAGGGGTCTGATACAACCTCCCAGGTTCCGGTACATCTCAGCCCCTACAACTGAGGCTGCCTCCCGTCAGCTCAGGCCCTCAGTTGTGACAGCCACTTTCACATAAAATAATTGAAAAAGCTAGATTCACATAATAAACTTCAGCTCCCCCATGTGTCACTCCAGCCAACACCTTCCTGTCACTCCAGCCAGCTCCCCCATGTGTCACTCCTGCTAGCACCCTCCTATATCACTCCAGCCAGCTCCCCCGTGTCACTCCAGCCAGCTCTCCCATGTGTCACTACTGCCAAGACCCTGCTGTGTCACTCCAGCCAGGTCTCCAATGTGTCACTACTGCCAAGACCCTGCTGTGTCACTCCAGCCAGGTCTCCCATGTGTCACTACTGCCAACACCCTCCTGTTATTCCAGCCAGCTCTTCCATGTGTCACTCCAGCCAGCTCTTCCATGTGTCACTCCTGCTAGCACCCTCCTATGTCACTCCAGCCAGCTCCACCGTGTCACTCCAGCCAGCTCTCCCAGGTGTCACTACTGCCAAGACCCTGCTGTGTCACTCCAGCCAGGTCTCCCATGTGTCACTCCAGCCAACACCCTCCTGTCACTCCAGCCAGCTCTTCCATGTGTCACTACTGCTACCACCCTCCTATATCACTCCAGCCAGCTCCCCCGTGTCACTCCTGCTACCAACCTTCTAAGTCACTCCAGCCAGCTCTCCCATGTGTCACTACTGCTACCACCCTCCTATATCACTCCAGCCAGCTCTCCCATGTGTCACTACTTCCAGCTGTTCCCGCGTCACTCCAGCCAGGACCCTCCTGTGTCTCTCCAGCCAGCTCTGCCATGTGTCACTCTAGCACACCCTCATGTATCACTACAGCCCCCCCATCAACTCATGCCATTGCAGTAGTCCCTAATGTGTCCTCTGTTTGCTTGTTGGTGTCTCACCTCTATTATTAGACTTCTTCAGTTTTCAGTCCCTGTAATGCTGCTGCGTGTCTGGCTGGAGTGCAGCGGTTTCTGCATCTGTTGTGGTCACATGATTTAGAGTGTTGGGAGCCACATTTGAATAAAGAAAGAGCCACATGTGGCTCAAGAGCCACAGGTTGGCCACCGCTGCTCTAGAAGGTGAGTACTCTGGAGTCACCACAGAAGAGAGAGAGAGAGAGAGAGACCCTGGCCCGGGGAGACAGGGCAATCTTCCAATGCATGTGCAGGTGGGACCCTGACCACTTGTCCAGAAGGTCCCACTGAAAAGTCCTTGTGGAATGGCCTCGTAGGCCGCCACCATCTTTCCTAATACATGAGTGCCTTGATGAACCGACACTTTTTTTTTTACTTTAACAGGTCTCTGACCATGTTCTGGAGTACTTGGGCTTTTCCCTCTGGGAGAAAGACCTTTTGTTTTCTGTGTCCAGAATCATGCCCAAAACGACAGTCGATTTGTTGGAACCAACTGTGCCTTATTGTAGATATAGGATCCAGCAGTGTTGTTGCAGTATTCTCAGGGAGAGAGATACGCTTTGTAAAAATTATTTCCCTTGAACTCGCCTTTATCAGGAGATCTTCCAAGTACGGGATAATTGTGACGCCTTGCTTGCGCAGGAGCACCATCATTTCCATCATTACCTCGTTGGGGCCGTGGAACACCCAAACGGCAAAGCCTGAAACTGGTAAGAACAATCCTGTACAGTGAATCTCAGGCCCGCCTGATGAGGAGGATATATGGGGACATGAAGGTATGCATCCTTTATGTCTAGTGACACCATAAAAACTCCCCCTTCCAGGCTGGAGATCACTGCCCGGAGAGATTCCATCCTGAATTTGAACCTTATATATAGAAGGGATTTTTAGATTCAGAATGGGCCTGACCGAGCCATCCGGTTTCGGGACCACAAAAAGGCTTGAATAAAACCCCTTCTTGATAATCACTTACTGATGATACAGTTTCTGTATGGCAGCTGCCACAGTTTTCCTCTGGGGATATAATTGGCAAGACCGATTTGAAAAATCGGTGAGGAGGCACATCTTCGAATTCTAGTTTGCCTCCCTGGGATACAGTATCTACCGCCCCAGGATCCAAGTCCGACTGAACCCAGACTCGGCTGTGCCCCCACCGGCGCGGACCCCTCAGCGGAGCCCCAGCGTCATGCAGTGCATTTTCCAGAGGACGTGGAGGGCTTTTGTCCCCGGGAACGAGCCGTAGCAGGCGCTGTTTTCCCTCTACCTCCACCTCTGGCGAGGAAGGGAGAACCCCGACACTTTTTGAACTTATGCGACCGAAAGGACTGCCTCTGATATTGAGGTGTTTTCCTTTGCTATGGGGAAACATAAGGCAAAAAAATAAGATTTTACTCACCGGTAAATCTATTTCTCGTAGTCCGTAGTGGATGCTGGGGACTCCGTAAGGACCATGGGGAATAGCGGCTCCGCAGGAGACTGGGCACAGCTAAGAAAGATTTAGGACTATCTGGTGTGCAATGGCTCCTCCCACTATGACCCTCCTCCAGACCTGTTAGGATACTGTGCCCGGAAGAGCTGACACAATAAGGAAGGATTTTGAATCCCGGGTAAGACTCATACCAGCCACACCAATCACACCGTATAACTCGTGATATGAAACCCAGTTAACAGTATGAACATAACAGAGCCTCTCAACAGATGGCTCAACAATAACCCTTTTAGTTAACGATAACTATATACAAGTATTGCAGACAGTCCGCACTTGGGACGGGCGCCCAGCATCCACTACGGACTACGAGAAATAGATTTACCGGTGAGTAAAATCTTATTTTCTCTGACGTCCTAGTGGATGCTGGGGACTCCGTAAGGATCATGGGGATTATACCAAAGCTCCCAAACGGGCGGGAGAGTGCAGATGACTCTGCAGCACCGAATGAGACAACTCAAGGTCCTCCTCAGCCAGGGTATCAAATTTGTAGAATTTTGCAAACGTGTTTGCCCCTGACCAAGTAGCAGCTCGGCAAAGTTGTAAAACCGAGACCCCTCGGGCAGCCGCCCAAGAAGAGCCCACCTTCCTCGTGGAATGGGCCTTAACCGATTTAGGCTGCGGCAGGCCAGCCGCAGAATGCGCAAGCTGAATTGTGCTACAAATCCAGCGAGCAATAGTCTGCTTAGAAGCAGGTGCACCTAGTTTTTTGGGTGCATACAGGATAAATAGCGAGTCAGTTTTCCTGACTCCAGCCGTCCTGGAAACAAATTTTCAAGGCCCTGACTACGTCCAGTAACTTGGAGTTCTCCAGGTCCCTAGTAGCCGCAGGCACCACGATAGGTTGGTTCAAGTGAAAAGCTGATACCACCTTAGGAAGAAACTGGGGACGAGTCCTCAATTCTGCCCTATCCATATGGAAAATCAAATAGGGGCTTTTACATGACAAAGCCGCCAATTCTGACACACGCCTAGCCGAAGCCAAGGCCAAAAGCATGGCCAGTTTCCACGTGAGATATTTTAAATCCACGGTTTTAAGTGGCTCAAACCAATGTGACTTTAGGAAACCCAACACCACGTTGAGGTCCCACGGTGCCACTGGAGGCACAAAAGGAGGCTGAATATGCAGCACTCCCTTGACAAATGTCTGAACTTCAGGCAGTGAAGCCAGTTCTTTTTGGAAGAAAATCGACAGAGCCGAAATCTGGACTTTAATGGAACCCAATTTTAGGCCCATAGTCACCCCTGACTGTAGGAAGTGCAGAAATCGACCCAGCTGAAATTCCTCCGTTGGGGCCTTCTTGGCCTCACACCACGCAACATATTTTCGCCATATGCGGTGATAATGTTGTACGGTTACATCTTTTCTAGCTTTAATGAGCGTAGGAATGACTTCCTCCGGAATACCCTTCACTTTTAGGATCCGGTGTTCAACTGCCATGCCGTCAAACGCAGCCGCGGTAAGTCTTGGAACAGACAGGGCCCCTGCAGCAGCAGGTCCTGTCTGAGCGGCAGAGGCCATGGGTCCTCTGAGATTAATTCTTGGAGTTCCGGGTACCAAGACCTTCTTGGCCAATCCGGAACAATGAGTATAGTTCTCACTCCTCTTTTACTTATTATCCTCAGTACCTTGGGTATGAGAGGAAGAGGGGGGAACACATAAACCGACCGGTACACCCACTGTGTCACTAGAGCGTCCACAGCTATTGCCTGAGGGTCTCTTGACCTGGCGCAATATTTTTCTAGCTTTTTGTTTAATCGGGACGCCATCATGTCCACCTGTGGCCTTTCCCAACGGTTTACAATCAGTTGGAAGACTTCTGGATGAAGTCCCCACTCTCCCGGGTGGAGGTCGTGCCTGCTGAGGAAGTCTGCTTCCCAGTTGTCCACTCCCGGAATGAACACTGCTGACAGTGCTAACACGTGATTTTCCGCCCATCGGAGAATCCTTGTGGCTTCTGCCATCGCCGTCCTGCTTCTTGTGCCGCCCTGTCGGTTTACATGGGCGACTGCCGTGATGTTGTCTGACTGGATCAGAACCGGCTGGTTTTGAAGCAGGGGCTTTGCCTGACTTAGGGCATTGTAAATGGCCCTCAGTTCAAGAACATTTATGTGTAGGGAAGTCTCCTGACTTGACCAAAGTCCTTGGAAGTTTTTTCCCAGTGTGACAGCCCCCCAGCCTCGAAGGCAGCCATCCGTGGTCACCAGGACCCAGTCCTTTATGCCGAATCTGCGGCCCTCTTTGAGATGAGCACTCTGCAGCCACCACAGCAGAGACACCCTGGTCCCTGGAGACAGGGTTATCAACCGATGCATTTGAAGATGCGATCCGGACCATTGGTCCAACAGGTCCCACTGAAAGGTTCTGGCATGGAACCTGCCGAATGGAATTGCTTCGTAGGAAGCTACCATCTTTCCCAGGACTCGCGTGCAGTGATGCACCGACACCTGTTTTGGTTTCAGGAGGCCTCTGACTAGAGATGACAGCTCCTTGGCTTTCTCCTCTGGGAGAAACACTTTTTTCTGGACTGTGTCCAGAATCATCCCCAGGAACAGTAGACGTGTCGCAGGAACCAGCTGTGACTTTGGAATATTCAGAAACCAACCATGCTGGTGTAGCACCTCCTGAGATAGTGCTACTCCGACCAACAACTGCTCTCTGGATCTCACCTTTATCAGGAGATCGTCCAAGTATGGGATAATTAAAACTCCCTTTTTTCGAAGGAGTATAATCATTTCGGCCATTACCTTGGTAAATACCCTCGGTGCCGTGGACAGGCCGAACGGCAACGTCTGGAATTGGTAATGACAATCCTGTACCACAAATCTGAGGTACTCCTGGTGAGGATGGTAAATGGGGACATGCAGGTAAGCATCCTTGATGTCCAGAGATACCATGTAATCCCCCTCTTCCAGGCTTGCAATAACCGCCCTGAGCGATTCCATCTTGAACTTGAATTTTCTTATATATGTGTTCAAGGATTTCAAATTTAAAATGGGTCTCACCGAACCGTCCGGTTTCGGTAACACAAACATTGTGGAATAGTAACCCCGTCCTTGTTGAAGTAGGGGCACCTTGACTATCACCTGCTGGGAATACAGCTTGTGAATTGCCTCTAACACAGCCTCCCTTTCTGAGGGAGTCGTTGGTAAGGCAGATTTGAGGAAACGGCGGGGGGGGGGGGGAAATGTCTCGAATTCCAGCCTGTACCCCTGAGATACCACTTGAAGGATCCAGGGATCTACTTGTGAGCGAGCCCACGGATTGCTGAAGTTTTTGAGACGGGCCCCCACCGTACCTGGCACCGCCTGTTGAGCCCCAGCGTCATGCGGCGGACTTAGCAGAGAAAGCGGGGTGGACTTTTGTTCCTGGGAAGTGGCTGTATGCTGCAGCTTTTTCCCCCTACCTCTGCCTCTGGGCAGAAAGGACGCGCCTCTACCCCGCCTGCTCTTTTGGGGACGAAAGGACTGTACCTGATAATACGGTGCTTTCTTTGGTTGTGAGGGGACATGTGGTAAAAATGCTGACTTCCCAGCCGTTGCTGTGGACACTAGGTCCGAAAGACCATCCCCGAACAACTCCTCACCCTTATAAGGCAAAACTTCCATGTGCCTTTTAGAATCTGCATCACCTGTCCACTGCCGGGTCCATAACCCTCTCCTGGCAGAAATGGACAGTGCACTTATTTTAGATGCCAGCCGGCAAATATCCCTCTGTGCATCTCTTATGTAGAAGACAGCGTCTTTAATATGCTCTACGTTTAGCAATATAGTGTCCCTGTCTAGGGTGTCAATGTTTTCTGACAGGGAATCTGACCACGCAGCTGCAGCACTGCACATCCATGCTGAAGCAATAGCTGGTCTCAGTATAATACCAGTGTGCGTATATATAGCCTTCAGGAGAGCCTCCTGCTTTCTATCAGCAGGTTCCTTTAGGGCGGCCGTATCCGGAGACAGTAGTGCCACCTTTTTTGATAAGCGTGTAAGCGCTTTATCCACCCCAGGGGGTGTTTCCCAACGTGACCTATCCTCTGGCGGGAAAGGGTACGCCATTAGTAACTTTTTAGAAATTACCAATTTTTTATCGGGGGAAACCCACGCTACTTCACACACCTCATTTAATTCTTCAGAAGGGGGAAAAACTACTGGTAGTTTTTTCTCCCCAAACATAATACCCTTTTTTGTGGTACCTGGGGTCACATCAGAAATGTGTAAAACATTTTTCATTTCCTCAATCATATAACGAGTGGCCCTATTGGACATTACATTAGTCTCTTCGTCGTCGACACTGGTATCAGTATCCGTGTCGACATCTGTGTCTGCCATCTGAGGTAGCGGGCGTTTTAGAGCCCCTGATGGCCTTTGAGACGTCTGGGCAGGCACGGGCTGAGAAGCCGGCTGCCCCGCATTTGGCATGTCGTCAAATTTTTTATGTAAGGAGTCGACACTTTCGCGTAATTCCTTCCACAAGTCCATCCACTCAGGTGTCTGCCCCGCAAGGGGTGACAACACATTTATAGGCACCTGCTCCTCCTCCACATAAGCCTCCTCATCAAACATGTCGACACAGCCGTACCGACACACCGCACACACACAGGGAATGCTCTGACAGAAGACAGGACCCCACAAAGCCCTTTGGGGAGACAGAGAGAGAGTATGCCAGCACACACCAGAGCGCTATATAATACAGGGATTAACTAAATTATATCCCCTTATAGCTGCTATATGTATATTGCGCCTAAATGTAGTGCCCCCCCCCTCTTTTTTACCCTTTCTGTAGTGTAGACTGCAGGGGAGAGCCAGGGAGCTTCCTTCCAGCGGAGCTGTGAGGGAGAAATGGCGCCAGTGTGCTGAGGGAGATAGCTCCGCCCCTTTTTCGGCTGACTTTTCTCCCGCTTTTTAATGGATTCTGGCAGGGGTATTTATCACAAATATAGCCTCTGGGGCTATATATTGTGATATATTTGCCAGCCAAGGTGTTTTTATTGCTGCTCAGGGCGCCCCCCCCCCCCAGCGCCCTGCACCCTCAGTGACCGGAGTGTGAAGTGTGTATGAGGAGCAATGGCGCTCAGCTGCAGTGCTGTGCGCTACCTTGGTGAAGACTGATGTCTTCTGCCGCCGATTTTCCGGACTCTTCTTGCTTCTGGCTCTGTAAGGGGGCCGGCGGCGCGGCTCTGGGACCGAACATCAATGGCCGGTTCCATGCGGTCGATCCCTCTGGAGCTAATGGTGTCCAGTAGCCTAAGAAGCCCAAGCTACCACCAGTTAGGTAGGTTCGCTTCTTCTCCCCTTAGTCCCTCGCTGCAGTGAGTCTGTTGCCAGCAGATCTCACTGTAAAATAAAAAACCTAAAATATACTTTCTCTCTAGGAGCTCAGGAGAGCCCCTAGTGTGCATCCAAGCTCAGCCGGGCACAGGATTCTAACTGAGGTCTGGAGGAGGGTCATAGTGGGAGGAGCCAGTGCACACCAGGTAGTCCTAAATCTTTCTTAGCTGTGCCCAGTCTCCTGCGGAGCCGCTATTCCCCATGGTCCTTACGGAGTCCCCAGCATCCACTAGGACGTCAGAGAAAGAAGATTTACCCGCGGTAGCTGTGGTAATCAGATCCGCGAAGCCCCAAATAAAACTTCACCTTTGTAAGGCCAAGCCTCCAAATGTATTTTTGTATCAGCATCACCTGACCATTGGTGGGTCCACAGGGACCGTCCAGTAGAAATTGCCATGGCATTGGCTCTTGCACCCAACAGCCCAATATCTCTCGCAGCTTCTCTCATATATAATGCTGCGTCTTTAATGTGACCCAAGGTCAACAAAATGGTATCTTTATCTAGGGTGTCAAAGTCAATGTCAGATGACAAGGCATCTGCCCACGCTGCAGCTGCGCTACCCATGCATGCCGACGCTACTGCCGGCCTTAGTAGGGCACCCGTATGTGTATAAATCGATTTTAAGGTAGTTTCCTGTCTGCGATCAGCAGGATCCTTGAGGGTTGCCGTATCCGGAGATGGTAGCACCACCTTTTTTGACAAGCGCGTTAAAGCCTTGTTCACCGTGGGTGGGGAATCCCACCATAACCTGTCCTGGGAGTGGAAAGATTACGCCATAATAATTCTCTTGGGAATCTGCAGTTTCTTATCTGGAGTTTCCCAAGCTTTTCAAACTGGGCGTTCAGCTCGTGAGATGGGGGAAAATTTACCTCAGGTTTCATTTACTTAATATGCAGACCCGTATGTCAGGGACAGAGGGGTCCTTCGTGATATGCAAAACATCTTTTATTGCAATAAACATATATTGAATACTCTTGGCCACCCTTGGGTGCAACTTAGCATCATCATCGTCGACACTGGAGTCGGAATCCGTGTCGGTATCAGTGTCTACTAACTGTGAAAGGGGACGTTTCTGAGACCCCGAAGGGCCCTGTGACACAGTCAAAGCTATGGATTAACTCCCTGCTTTTTTCTTTGGACTCAGCTTTGTCCATTGTGTTTAAAACATTCCACATATCCATCCAATCAGGTGTCGGCGGCGCCGACAGAGACACCACAATCATCAGCTCTGCCTCCTCCTTAGATGAGCTTTCCACCTCAGACATGTCGACACACACGTACTGACACCCCCACACACACTGGGATACCTAATATTATGAGGACTGACCCACAATAAGGCCCTTAGGAGAGACAGAGAGAGAGTATGCCAGCACACACCCAGCGCCACTGTACACTGAGACAAAAATCCCAGTCTGTCAGCGCATATATATATATATATATATATATATATAAAATAAGATTTTACTCACCGGTAAATCTATTTCTCGTAGTCCGTAGTGGATGGTGGGAACTCCGTAAGGACCATGGGGAATGGACGGGCTCCGCAGGAGGCTGGGCACTCTAAAAGAAAGATTAGGTACTATCTGGTGTGCACTGGCTCCTCCCACTATGACCCTCCTCCAGACCTCAGTTAGGATACTGTGCCCGGAAGAGCTGACACAATAAGGAAGGATTTTGAATCCCGGGTAAGACTCATACCAGCCACACCAATCACACCGTATAACTCGTGATACTATACCCAGTTAACAGTCTGAAATATAACTGAGCCTCTCAACAGATGGCTCAACAATAACCCTTAGTTAGGCAATAACTACATACAAGTATTGCAGGCAATCCGCACTTGGGATAGGCGCCCAGCATCCACTACGGACTACGAGAAATAGATTTACCGGTGTGTAAAATCTTATTTTCTCTGACGTCTTAGTGGATGATGGGAACTCCGTAAGGACCATGGGGATTATACCAAAGCTCCCAAACGGGCGGGAGAGTGCGGATGACTCTGCAGCACCGAATGAGAGAACTCAAGGTCCTCCTCAGCCAGGGTATCAAAATTGTAGAATTTTGCAAACGTGTTTGCCCCTGACCAAGTTGCAGCTCGGCAAAGTTGTAAAGTCGAAACCCCTCGGGCAGCCGCCCAAGATGAGCCCACTTTCCTCGTGGAATGGGCTTTTACGGATTTAGGATGCGGCAATCCAGCCGCAGAATGCTCCAGCTGAATTGTGCTACAAATTCAGCGAGCAATAGTCTGCTTAGAAGCAGGAGCACCTATTTTGTTGGGTGCCTACAGGATAAAAAGCGAGTCAGTTTTCCTGACTCCAGCCGTCCTGGAAATATACATTTTTAAGGCCCTGACTACGTCCAGTAACTTGGAATCTTCCAAGTCCCTAGTAGCCGCAGGCACTACAATAGGTTGGTTCAAGTGAAAAGCTGATACCACCTTAGGAAGAAACTGGGGACGAGTCCTCAATTCTGCCCTATCCATATGGAAAATCAGATAAGGGCTTTTACATGACAAAGCCACCAATTCTGACACACGCCTGGCCGAAGCCAAGGCCAATAACATGACCACTTTCCACGTGAGATATTTCAAATCCACAGTTTTAAGTGGCTCAAACCAATGTGATTTTAGGAAACTCAACACCACGTTGAGATCCCAAGGTGCCACAGGAGGCACAAAAGGGGGCTGAATATGTAGCACTCCCTTTACAAATGTCTGAACTCCAGGCAGTGAAGCCAGTTCTTTCTGGAAGAAAATCGACAGAGCCGAAATCTGGACCTTAATGGAACCCAAGTTTAGGCCCATAGTCACTCCTGACTGTAGGAAGTGCAGTAAACGACCCAGCTGAAATTCCTCTGTTGGGGCCTTCCTGGCCTCACACCACGCAACATATTTTCGCCAAATACGGTGATAATGGTTTGCGGTTACTTCTTTGCTGGCTTTTATCAGCGTAGGAATGACTTCCTCCGGAATGCCCTTTTCCTTTAGGATCCGGAATTCAACCGCCATGCCATCAAACGCAGCCGCGGTAAGTCTTGGAACAGACAGGGCCCCTGCTGTAGCAGATCCTGTCTGAGCGGTAGAGGCCATGGGTCCTCTGATATCATTTCTTGAAGTTCTGGGTACCAAGCTCTTCTTGGCCCATCCGGAACCACGAGTATCGTTCTTACTCCTCGTTTTCTTATTATTCTCAGTACCTTTGGTATGAGAGGCAGAGGAGGGAATACATAAACCGACTGGTACACCCACGGTGTCACTAGAGCGTCCACAGCTAGTGCCTGAGGGTCCCTTGACCTGGCGCAATATCTAGTTTTTTGTTTAGGCGGGACGCCATCATGTCCACCTGTGGCCTTTCCCAACGGTTTACCAACAGTTGGAAGACTTCTGGATGAAGTCCCCACTCTCCCGGGTGTAGGTCGTGTCTGCTGAGGAAGTCTGCTTCCCAGTTGACCACTCCCGGAATGAACACTGCTGATAGTGCGAAGACGTGATTTTCCGCCCATCGGAGAATCCTTGTGGCTTCTGCCATCGCCATCCTGCTTCTTGTGCCGCCCTGTCGGTTTACATGGGCGACCGCCGTGATGTTGTCCGATTGGATCAGTACCGGCTGGTTTTGAAGCAGAGGCCTTGCCAGACTTAGGGCATTGTAAAAGGCCCTCAGTTCCAGAATATTTATGTGTAGGGACGACTCCTGACTTGACCAAAGTCCTTGGAAATTTCTTCCCTGTGTGACTGCCCCCCAGCCTCGAAGGCTGGCATCCGTGGTTACCAGGACCCAGTCCTGTATGCCGAATCTGCGGCCCTCTTGAAGATGAGCACTCTGCAGCCACCACAGTAGAGATAACCCTGTCTCCAAGGACCAGGGTATCAGCCGATGCATCTGAAGATGCGATCCCGACCACTTGTCCAAGAGGTCCCACTGAAAGGTTCTTGCATGGAACCTGCCGAACGGAATTTTGCTTCGTAAACTCGTGTGCAGTGATGCACCGATACCCGTTTTGGTTTCAGGAGGTCTCTGACTAGAGATGACAGCTCCTTGGTTTTCTCCTGCGGGAGAAACACTTTTTTCTGTTCTGTGTCCAGAACCATCGCAGGGAACAGTAGGCGTGTGGTAGGAACCAGCTGTGACTTTGGAATGTATAGAATCCATCCGTGCTGTTGTAGCACTTCCCGAGATAGTGCTACTCCGACCAACAACTGCTCTCTGGATCTCGCCTTTATCAGGAGATCGTCCAAGTACGGGATAATTAAAACTCCCTTCTTTCGAAGGAGTATCATCATTTCTGCCATTACCTTGGTAAATACCCTCGGTGCCGTGGACAGTCCAAACGGCAGTGTTTGGAATTGGTAATGGCAATCCTGTACCACAAATCTGAGGTACTCCTGGTGAGGATGGTAAATGGGGACATGTAGGTAAGCATCCTTGATGTCCAGGGATACCATGTAATCCCCCTCCTCCAGGCTTGCAATAACCGCCCTGAGCGATTCCATCTTGAACTTGAATTTTTTTATGTATGTGTTCAAGGATTTCAAATTTAAAATAGGTCTCACCGAACCGTCCGGTTTCGGTACCACAAACAGTGTGGAATAGTAACCCCGTCCTTGTTGAAGTAGGGGCACCTTGACTATCACCTGCTGGGAATACAGCTTGTGAATTGCCTCTAGCACAGCCTCCCTGCCTGAGGGAGTTGTCGGCAAGGCAGATTTGAGGAAACGGCGGGGGGGAGACGCCTCGAATTCCAGCTTGTACCCCTGAGATACTACTTGAAGGATCCAGGGATCCACCCGTGAGCGAGCCCACTGATCGCTGAAATTTTTGAGGCGGCCCCCCACCGTACCTGGCTACGCCTGTGGTGCCCCCGCGTCATGCGGTGGACTCAGAGGAAGCGGGGGAAGAATTTTGATTCTGGGAACTGGCTGACTGGTGCAGCTTTTTCCCTCTTCCCTCGTCTCTGTGCAGAAAGGAAGCGCCTTTGACCCGCTTGCTTTTCTGAAGCCGAAAGGACTGTACCTGATAATACAGTGCTTTCTTAGGCTGTGAGGAAACCTGAGGTAAAAAAATTTCTTCCCAGCTGTTGCTGTGGATACGAGGTCCCAGAGACCATCCCCAAACAATTCCTCACCCTTATAAGGCTCTATGTGCCTTTTAAAGTCAGCATCACCTGTCCAGTGTCGGGTCTCTAATACCCTCCTGACAGAATGGACATTGCATTAATTCTGGATGCCAGCCGGCAAAATATCCCTCTGTGCATCCCTCATATATAAGACAACGTCTTTAATATGCTCTTATGTTCGCAAAATAGTATCCCTGTTTGACAGGGTCACAGACCACGCTGCAGCAGCACTATCTGCAGGTCTCAGTCTAGTACCTGAGTGTGTAAATACAGACTTCAGGATAGCCTCCTGCTTTTTATCAGCAGGTACCTTCAAAGTGGCCGTATCCTAAGACGGCAGTGCCACCTTTTTTGACAAACGTGTGAGCGCCTTATCCACCCTAGGGGATATCTCCCAGCATAACTTATCCTCTGGCGGGAAAGGGTACGCCATTAGTAACTTTTTAGAAATTACCAGTTTCTTATCGGGGGAACCCACGCTTTTTCACACTTCATTCACTTATTTGATGGGGGAACAAAACACTGCCTGCTTTTTCTCCCCAAACATAAAACCCTTTTTTAGTGGTACTTGGGTTAATGTCAGAAATGTGTAACACATTTTTTATTGCCGGGATCATGTAACGGATGTTCCTAGTGGATTGTGTATATGTCTCAACCTCGTCGACACTGGAGTCAGACTCCGTGTCGACATCTGTGTCTGCCATCTGAGGGAGCGGGCGTTTTTGAGCCCCTGATGGTCTTTGAGACGCCTGGGCAGGCGCGGGCTGAGAAGCCGGCTGTCCCACAGCTGTTACGTCATCCAGCCTTTTATGTAAGGAGTTGACACTGTCGGTTTATACCTTCCACCTATCCATCCACTCTGGTGTCGGCCCCACAGGGGGCGACATCACATTTATCGGCATCTGCTCTGCCACCACATAAGCCATCAAACGTGTCGACACAGCCGTACAGACACACCGCACACACACAGGGAATGCTCTGACTGAGGACAGGACCCCACACAGCCCTTTGGGGAGACAGAGAGAGAGTATGCCAGCACACACCAGAGCGCTATATAATTTAGGGATTAACACTATATTGAGTGAATTTTTCCCAATAGCTGCTTGTATATACAATATGACGCCTAAATTTACTGCCCCCCCTCTCTTTTTAACCCTGTGAGCCTGCAAACTACAGGGGAGAGCCTGGGGAGCTGTCTTCCAGCTGCACTGTGAAGAGAAAATGGCGCCAGTGTGCTGAGGGAGATAGCTCCGCCCTTTTTTCGCGGACTTTTCTCCCGCTTTTTAATGGATTCTGGCAGGGGTATTTATCACATATATAGCCTCTGGGGCTATATATTGTGATATATTTGCCAGCCAAGGTGTTTTTATTGCTGCTCAGGGCGCCCCCTCCAGCGCCCTGCACCCTCAGTGACCGGAGTGTGAAGTGTGTATGAGGAGCAATGGCGCACAGCTGCAGTGCTGTGCGCTACCTTGGTGAAGACTGATGTCTTCTGCCGCCGATTTTCCGGACCTCTTCTTGCTTCTGGCTCTGTAAGGGGGACGGCGGCGCGGCTCCGGGAACGAACACCAAGGCCAGTCCCATGCGGTCGATCCCTCTGGAGCTAATGGTGTCCAGTAGCCTAAGAAGCCCAAGCTACCACCAGTTAGGTAGGTTCGCTTCTTCTCCCCTTAGTCCCTCGATGCAGTGAGCCTGTTGCCAGCAGGTCTCACAGTAAAATAAAAAACCTAAAATAAACTTTCTTTCTAGGAGCTCAGGAGAGCCCCTAGTGTGCATCCAGCTCGGCCGGGCACAGAAATCTAACTGAGGTCTGGAGGAGGGTCATAGTGGGAGGAGCCAGTGCACACCAGATAGTACCTAATCTTTCTTTTAGAGTGCCCAGTCTCCTGCGGAGCCCGTCTATTCCCCATGGTCCTTACGGAGTTCCCAGCATCCACTAGGACGTCAGAGATATATATATATATATATATATATATATATATACGCGCGTGTGTGTGTGTGTGTGTAAAAGCACTCTTTCACAAATTTTGCGCCAAATAACGTGCCCCCCCTCATTTTGACCCTCTGTATTAGGTGACAGCAGGGGAGAGTCCGGGGCCGCTTCTCTGCAGCATGCTGAGGAGAAAATGGCGCTGGTTAGTGCTGGAGGATCAAGCTCCGCCCCCCGACGGCGGGCTTCGGTCCCGCTCTAAATCTTTATACTGGCGGGGGATTTGGAATATATAGCCTCTACAGTATATATAATAAGATTTTACTTACCGATAAATCTATTTCTCATAGTCCGTAGTGGATGCTGGGGACTCCGTCAGGACCATGGGGAATAGCGGCTCCGCAGGAGACAGGGCACAAAAAGCAAGCTTTTAGGATCACATGGTGTGTACTGGCTCCTCCCCCTATGACCCTCCTCCAAGCCTCAGTTAGGTACTGTGCCCGGACGAGCGTACACAATAAGGAAGGATCTTGAATCCCGGGTAAGACTCATACCAGCCACACCAATCACACCGTACAACTTGTGATTTGAACCCAGTTAACAGTATGATAACAATGAAGTAGCCTCTAAAAAAGATGGCTCACAACAATAATAACCTGATTTTTTTGTAACAATAACTATGTACAAGTAATGCAGACAATCCGCACTTGGGATGGGCGCCCAGCATCCACTACGGACTATGAGAAATAGATTTATCGGTAAGTAAAATCTTATTTTCTCTAACGTCCTAGTGGATGCTGGGGACTCCGTCAGGACCATGGGGATTATACCAAAGCTCCCAAACGGGCGGGAGAGTGCGGATGACTCTGCAGCACCGAATGAGAGAACTCCAGGTCCTCCTCAGCCAGGGTATCAAATTTGTAGAATTTATCAAACGTGTTTGCCCCTGACCAAGTAGCTGCTCGGCAAAGTTGTAAAGCCGAGACCCCTCGGGCAGCCGCCCAAGATGAGCCCACCTTCCTTGTGGAATGGGCATTTACAGATTTTGGCTGTGGCAGGCCTGCCACAGAATGTGCAAGCTGAATTGTACTACAAATCCAACGAGCAATAGTCTGCTTAGAAGCAGGAGCACCCAGCTTTTTGGGTGCCTACAATATAAACAGCAAGTCAGACTTTCTGACTCCAGCCGTCCTGGAATTATATATATATATATATTTTCAGGGCCCTGACAACGTCTAGCAACTTGGAGTCCTCCAAGTCCCTAGTAGCCGCAGGCACCACAATAGGTTGTTTCAGGTGAAACGCTGACACCACCTTAGGAAGAAACTGGGGACGAGTCCGCAGTTCTGCCCTGTCCGAATGGAAAATCAAATATGGGCTTTTGTAAGACAAAGCCGCCAATTTTGACAATCGCCTGGCCGAGGCCAGGGCCAACAGCATGGTCACTTTCCATGTGAGATATTTCAAATCCACAGATTTGAGTGGTTCAAACCAATATGATTTGAGGAATCCCAACACTACGTTGAGATCCCACGGTGCCACTGGAGGCACACAAGGGCTGTATATGCAATACTCCCTTGACAAACGTCTGGACTTCAGGAACTGAAGCCAATTCTTTCTGGAAGAAAATCTATAGGGCCGAAACTTGAACCTTAATGGACCCCAATTTGAGGCTCATAGACACTCCTGTTTGCAGGAAGTGCAGAAATCGACCTAGTTGAAATTTTTTCGTGGGGCCTTCCTGGCCTCACCCACGCAACATATTTTTACCACATGTGGTGATAACGTTGTGCGGTCACTTCCTTCCTGGCTTTGACCAGGGTAGGTATGACCTCTTCCGGAATGCCTTTTCCCTTAGGATCCGGCGTTCAAACCGCCATGCCGTCAAACGCAGTCGCGGTAAGTCTTGGAACAGACAAGGTCCCTGCTGGAGCAGGTCCTTTCTTAAAGGCCGATGCCACGGTTCCTCTTGGAACAGACATGGTACTTGCTGAAAGCAAATCCCTTCTTAGCTCCCGAGGCCATTAGTCCTCTGTGAGCATCTCTTGAAGTTCCGGTTACCAAGTCCCTCTTGGCCAATCCGGAGCCACGAGTATAGTTCTTACTCCTCTATGTCTTATAATTCTCAATACCTTGGTTATGAGAAGCAGAGGAGGGAACACATACACCGACTGTTACACCCACGGTGTTACCAGGACGTCCACAGCTATCGCCTGAAGGTCTCGTGACCTGGCGCAATACCTGTCCCATTTTTTGTTCGGGCGGGACGCCATCATGTCCACCTTTGGTCTTTCCCAACGGTTCACAATCATGCGGAAAACTTCCCGATGAAGTTCCCACTCTCCCGGGTGGAGGTCGTGCCTGCTGAGGAAGTCTGCTTCCCAGTCGTCCACTCCCGGAATGAACACTGCTGACAGTGCTATCACATGATTTTCCGCCTAGCGAAAAATCCTTGCAGTTTTGCCACTGCCCTCCTGCTTCTTGTGCCGCCCTTTCTGTTTACGTGGGCGACTGCCGTGATGTTATCCCACTGGATCAATACCGGCTGACCTTGAAGCAGAGGTCTTGCTAAGCTTAGAGCATTATAAATTTGCTCTTAGCTCCAGTATATTTATGTGGAGAGAATTCTCCAGACTTGATCACACTCCTTGTGTGACTGCTCCCCAGCCTCTCAGGCTGGCCTCCGTGGTCACGAGCATCCAATCCTGAATGCCGAATCTGCGGCCCTCTAGAAGATGAGCACTCTGTAATCACCACAGGAGAGACACCCTTGTCCTTGGATATAGGGTTATCCGCTGATGCATCTGAAGATGCGATCCGGACCATTTGTCCAGCAGATCCCACTGAAGAGTTCTTGCGTGAAATCTGCCGAATGGAAGCGCTTCGTAATAAGCCACCATTTTTACCAGGACTCTTGTGCAATGATGCACTGACACTTTTCCTGGTTTTAGGAGGATCCCGATTAGCTCGGATAACTCCCTGGCTTTCTCCTCTGGGAGAAACACCTTTTCCTGGACTGTGTCCAGAATCATCCCTAGGACCAGCAGACGTGTCGTCGGAACAACTGCGGTTTTGGAATATTTAGAATCCACCCGTGCTGTCGTAGAACTACTTGAGATAGTGCTACTCCGACCTCCAACTGTTCTCTGGACCTTGTTCTTATCAGGAGGTCGTCCATTTTCTTTGAAGACGAATCCTCCTTTCGGTCATTACCTTGGTAAGGACCCGGGGTGCCTTGGACAATCCAACGGCATCGTCTTGAAACTGATAGTGACAGTTCTGTACCACGAACCTGAGGTACCCTTGGTGAGAAAAGGCAAATTTTGGGACATGGAGGTAAGCATCCCTGATGTCCCGGGACACCATATAGTCCCCTTGTTCTTTGCTATCACTGCTCTGAGTGACTCCATCTGGATTTGAACCCTTGTAAGTGTTCAAATTTTTCAGATTTAGAATAGGTCTCACCTAGCCTTCAGTACCACCATATAGTGTGGAGTAATACCCCTTTCCTTGTTGTCGGAGGGGTAATTTTATTATCACCTGCTGGGAATACAGCTTGTGAATTGTTTTCAATACTGCCTCCCTGTCGGAGGGAGACATTGGTACAGCAGACTACAGGAACCTGCGAGGGGGGAAACCTCTCGACATTCCAATCTGTACCCCTTGGATACTACTTGTAGGATCCAGGGGTCCTGTACGGTCCCAGCGTCATGCTGAGAACTTGGTAGAAGCGGTGGAGGGCTTCTGTTCCTGGGAATGGGCTGCCTGCTGCAGTCTTCTTCCCTTTCCTCTATCCCTGGGCAGATATGACTCTTATAGGGACGAAAGGACTGAGGCTGAAAAGACGGTGTCTTTTTCTGCAGAGATGTGACTTAGGGTAAAAAACGGTGGATTTTCCAGCAGTTGCCCTGGCCACCAGGTCCCATGGACCGACCCCAAATAACTCCTCCCCTTTATACGGCAATACATCTTTGTGCCGTTTGGAATCTGCATCACCTGACCACTGTCGTGTCCATAAACATCTTCTTGCAGATATGGACATCGCATTTACTCTTGATGCCAGAGTGCAAATATCCCTCTGCGCATCTCGCATATATAGAAATGCATCCTTTAAATGCTCTATAGTCCATAAAATACTGTCCCTGTCAAAGGTATCAATATTTTTAGTCAGGGAATCCGACCAAGCCACCTCAGCTCTGCACATCCAGGCTGAGGCGATCGCTGGTCGCAGTATAACACCAGCATGTGTGTGTATACTTTTTAGGATATTTTTCAGCCTCCTATCAGCTGGCTCCTTAAGTACGGCCCTATCCGTAGATGGTACCGCCACTTGTTCTGATAAGCGTGTGAGCGCCTTATCCACCCCGAGGGGTGTTTCCCACCGCGCCTTAACTTCTGGCGGGAAAGGGTATACCGCCAATAATTTTCTATCGGGGGAAACCCACGCATCATCACACACTTCATTTAATTTATCTGATTCAGGAAAAACTACAGGTAGTTTTTTCACCTCACACATAATACCCTTTTTTGTGGTACTTGGAGTATCAGAAATATGTAACACCTCCTTCATTGCCCTTAACGTGTGGCCCTAAAAGAAAATACGTTTGTTTCTTCACCGTCGACACTGAAATCAGTGTCCGTGTCTGGGTCTGTGTCGACCGACTGAGGTAAATGGGCATTTTACAGCCCCTGACGGTGTTTGAGACGCCTGGACAGATACTAATTTGTTCGCCGGCCCTCTCATGTCGTCAACCGGCTTGCAGCGTGTTGACATTGTCACGTAATTTCCATAAATAAGCCATCCATTCCGGTGTCGACTCCCTAGAGAGTGACATCACCATTACAGGCAATTTGCTCCGCCTCCTCACCAATATTTTCCTCATACATGTCGACACACACGTACCGACATACAGCACACACATAGGGAATGCTCTGATAGAGGACAGGACCCACTAGCCCTTTGGGGAGACAGAGGGAGAGTTTGCCAGCACACACCAAAACGCTATAATTATCCAGGGACAACCTTTATATAAGTGTTCCTCCCTTATAGCATTTTAATATATATACATATCGCCAAATCAGTGCCCCCCCTCTCTGTTTTAACCCTGTTTCTGTAGTGCAGTGCAGGGGAGAGCATGGGAGCCTTCCCACCAGCCTTTCTGTGAGGGAAAATGGCGCTGTGTGCTGAGGAGAATAGGCCCCGCCCCCTTTTCGGCGGGCTTCTTCTCCGGAGTTTTAGATATCTGGCAGGGGTTAA
Organism: Pseudophryne corroboree; assembly: GCF_028390025.1. NCBI lineage: Eukaryota > Metazoa > Chordata > Amphibia > Anura > Myobatrachidae > Pseudophryne > Pseudophryne corroboree. Next base: position 116,388,675 of record NC_086449.1, on the reverse strand, counting down.
ATACATCCATATAGCCTCAAGGGCTATATGTGATGTATTTTTCGCCATACAGGTATTATACATTGCTGCCCAGGGCGCCCCCCCCCCAGCGCCCTGCACCCTCCGTGACCGCTGTGTGAAGTGTGCTGACAACAATGGCGCACAGCTGCAGTGCTGTGCGCTACCTGATGAAGACAGAGTCTTCTGCCGCCTGGTTCCGGACCTCTTCATCTTCAGCGTCTGCAAGGGGGGTCGGCGGCGCGGCTCCGGGACGAACCCCAGGGCGAGCCCTGTGTTCCGACTCCCTCTGGAGCTAAGTCCAGTAGCCTAAGAATCCAATCCATCCTGCACGCAGGTGAGTTGAAAATCTCTCCCCTAAGTCCCTCGATGCAGTGAGCCTGTTGCCAGCAGGACTCACTGAAAATAAAGAACCTAAAAACTTTTTCTAAATAACTCTTTAAGAGAGCCACCTAGATTGCACCCTTCTCGGCCGGGCACAAAAACCTAACTGAGGCTTGGAGGAGGGTCATAGGGGGAGGAGCCAGTACACACCATGTGATCCTAAAAGCTTGCTTTTTGTGCCCTGTCTCCTGCGGAGCCGCTATTCCCCATGGTCCTGATGGAGTCCCCAGCATCCACTAGGACGTTAGAGAAATATACTTTGCCAGTGTTATCTGAGGTATATTTGCTGCCCAGGGCGCCCCCCCTGCGCCCTGCACCCTTACTGTGGTGCCTGTGTGTGTGAGCTGGGAGCAATGGCGCGCAACGTTACCACTGCGCGTTACCTCATGAAGATCTGAAGTCTTCTGCCGCCTTTGAAGTCTTCTTTCTTCTTATACTCACCCGGCTTCTTTCTTCCGGCTCTGTGAGGAGGACGGCGGCGCGGCTCCGGGACGAACGGCGAGGGTGAGACCTGCGTTCCGACTCCCTCTGGAGCTAATGGTGTCCAGTAGCCTAAGAAGCAGAGCCTATCACTGAAGTAGGGTCTGCTTCTCTCCCCTCAGTCCCACAAATCAGGGAGCCTGTTGCCAGCAGTGCTCCCTGAAAATAATAAACCTAACAAAAGCTTTTTCAGAGAAACTCAGGAGAGCTCCCCTGCAGTGCATCCAGTCTCCACTGGGCACAGGAATCAACTGAGGTCTGGAGGAGGGGCATAGAGGGAGGAGCCAGTGCACACCCATTCTAAAGCTTTACAGTGCCCATGCTTCCTGCGGAGCCCCATGGTCCTTACGGAGTCCCAAGCATCCTCTAGGACGTAAGAGAAATGGGCTTTAGTACACCCAACCTGTACTCGTATGCCCTGGTGGTCTAGTGGGGTCCCTGCTCGGTGACAGTGTCAACGCCAGTGTCGCAGTCCGTCTCCCTAGACCGAGACAGGAACGCGATTTAATGGTGGGTCCCGCCTGGGGGACCCTCTTACCTCCTCCCTTCAGTAGCAGCCACACGAACCAGGAGAGCGTCTGCGACCGTGTGCCTAAAACCGAAGCGTCTCCGCCGCAAATGCCCGGGAAAAGGCTGTGGGAGTATGCAACGCTGCTTGGTAGGTGATGGAGCCGCAGCTCAGAATGTCACACATATCAGCGCTGCGGGCCAAGCTTTTCAGGGCTGCCCAGTACAGCCCCCCTGTTAAGTGACTTGCTGCTGCAGGCACCAACTCGAAACTGTGCTCCAGTGCCTGGAGGCGGGGTTCCAATGCATCCTGGAACAGCCTAAAGCTTTAGCCTGTTGGTGCCTCTGGATCAAGAACACAATGTACCCTGCTGCAGAAACAACATTTTCCTCTAATGGGCAAAACCATGTACACTGCAGGTGGGGCAGATATAACATGCTGAGAGAGTTGGATTTGGGTGGGATATATTGTTTCTGTGCAGGGTGAATACTGGCTGCTTTATTTTTACACATCAATTTAGATTTTAGTTTCAACACCCTCCCCCCCACACCCCAAATCTAACTCTCTTTGCACATGTTAGATCTGCCCCACCTGCAATGCACATGGGCCCTCATTCCGAGTTGATCGCTCGCAAGGCGATTTTAGCAGAGTTACACACGCTAAGCCGCCGCCTACTGGGAGTGAATCTTAGCTTCTTAAAATTGCGAACGATGTATTCGCAATATTGCGATTACAAACTACTTAGCAGTTTCAGAGTAGCTTCAGACTTACTCGGCATCTGCGATCAGTTCAGTGCTTGTCGTTCCTGGTTTGACGTCATAAACACACCCAGCGTTCGGCCAGACACTCCTCCGTTTCTCCGGCCACTCCTGCGTTTTTTCCGGAAACGGTAGCGTTTTTAACCACACGCCCCTGAAACGCCGTGTTTCCGCCCAGTAACACCCATTTCCTGTCAATCACATTACGATCGCCGGAGCGAAGAAAAAGCCGTGAGTAAAAATACTTTCTTCATTGTAAAATTACTTGGCGCAGTCGCAGTGCGAATATTGCGCATGCGTACTAAGCGGAATTTCACTGCGATGCGATGAAATATACCGAGCGAACGACTCGGAATGAGGGCCATGGTTTTGTCCATTAGAGGAAATGTTTTGCAATCAACCTTGAATTAGGCCCTATGTGACTTATGTTACTTAAACAGCTTCTCTAATTCAATCTAATAAAATCTCCTACCTAAGCTCGTTGTCTCACCCAGATATTGGGGCGAATGGCACGCCTACGAATGGCACGCTCTGCGGAAAATCTGGCAAATCAGGTTGGTTTTGCCTTTTAAATGATTGACACTTTAAAAATATGGGCAGACTCACCGGAATTTCTGCAGCGTGGGCTGCTCAGACTTTTACTTAACCCCCAATATCGCTTCCTGGTCTCCTCTCTTCCAGGTAACACCTTGCAACTAAGCAGATCTTTAGTAAGCTGTTCACGGAGCTCGATGGTATAGACTATAGTTATTTACCCCAAAAGGGCATTTACCTTGAAAATATTCCTGAAAGGCATTGTGCCATGGGAAAAACGGTGTACAAAGAGTGTCTCCAGTAGACGTTTAATGTAGTGGAACGAATGACAGATACACGCTAGGCTGTAATAGATAAAAATTGTGATATATAAATAGTCAGCAGAGAATTTAATTTATTAGGTTTCATACTGCCTCAAAATTATATTATCAAACAAAATCAGATAACCCTCCCTAACCCACTCACTGCAGGGTACAAGTTGTAACCGGAGGACATAGGAGAGGCTATGTGGCTAACCTCCAATATGCAGGTACCCAATCCTGCAGGGAAACCTTATATAAAACCTATGCTGCCACAGCTGTATCACTGCGAGACCCCAACCAAGGGAAATCACAGCTGGCAGCAGGTGCGTACTGCTTATGGACATTACTGATCAAGGGGTTACAGCTCCAGTCCAAGTTGGTGCTGGTGATCAGATCTTGAAGTCTCCATGGACCTAGTTAGTGTGTGTAAAAAATACAAACAGAGCTGTCCACAAGCGCTATTAGGTATGGTTTAAGATGTTCTTTTCTTCACTCAGGAAATCTCCTTAGAGGCGTCCTATTTGCTTCAGAAAATCAGGGAGATGAAAAGGAAACTTTGTCAGAGATAGGCAGCACTTTTTCATATGGGTTGAGGAAAATTCCGGACTTACCTCAACTTATTGATATGTGTTCATCAACGCGTTTCAGAATATGCTTACTTCCTCAGGGTGAAAGGAAGTACAGTATATTCCAAAAGGAGTTGGTGATAAAAAGAATCCTCCAGGTGCATCTCCACCATATGGGAGGCTGCGCTGAGTAATATTGGAATGTATTACAATATGAGAGAGCAAATACATTTCTCTATTAAAACAATTTATTGCATTACAATTTGGGTACTTTTGCACTGGACTTGATTATCTGCTACAGGGGTGATAATAGGAACGGACTATCCCAGAAAAAAAAAATCCTTTGCTCCAGATGCACATGGATGGTGACATTCTAATAACCTAATATATGAATTTATAATTTTTTATTTAATGTGACATGAATGTTTTTATAAATTGCTATTAATTGTGCAATAAATTGTTTTAATAGAGACATTTATTTGCCCTCTCATATTGTAATACATACCAATATTACTCAGCACAGCCTCCCATTTGTTGTTTGGTTTCCCTATATAATTGTGGGAGTGACTCTCCCTTTGTTCTAAGGCAGCTGCTTAGTAAGGCACCCCACGTCTACAGCGCCCGAATATACCTTTGGTATATATTTTTCCACATCTCCACCATAATCTAATATACCATTGATATTTTCCAATATTTTATCTCCCATTTTCTTTCCCGGCATGAGCGTGGTTAGGGAATTTTGCTCATGGCCCTCATGGTAGAGTGGAACAAACCATATTCTATTTTGGGGTGAAACTACTCTATATGGACTCTTTTTTTTATACTTTTTATGAAGATTTTTAGGTTTTAAATGTTTTTGTGAAAATAATTACGATACAGTGTATGGTAATAAATTGTTTGGATATCTTATAGAAATCAAGTGTTCTGTGATTTTGCTGCTACAAGAGATACTGGCCCTCATTCCAAGTTGATTGCACCAAGCAACTTTTTGCTGCTGGTGCGATCAACTAATCTCCGCCTATGGGGGAGTGTATTTTAGCATAGCAGGGCTGCATTCGCTTGTGCAGCCCTGCAATGCTAAAACAGTTTCACTCAAAACAAGACCAGCCCTGGACATACTTACCCTGTGCGACGGATCCAGCGATGATGGGGCCGGCTTTGACATCACACCTCCGCCCTCCGTTCGCCTGGACATGCCTGCGTCTTATTTACCACTTGCCCGAAAACGGCAGCAAACGGTAAGTTGACACCCCGGAACGCCCTCTTGCTGTCCATCTTCTTACGGTCGCAACGGCAACGAAGCCCGTGCGCAATGCGCACGCCGCGCATGCGCATTCCAGAACCGTTCGCACCGCAGCAACGAACCGCGGCGTGCGAACAGGTCGGAATGACCCCCACTATCTGGACTGTGCATCATATACCCTAGCCTAGTGGGTTGCTGGACTGCCTATATGTAGGGTCAACTTTAAAGATATTGTTTTGTGAATGTAGCCGCTTAATATTAGGGGAGTGCTTTTATTATTAGAGTGATGTAGTGCACACTTTAACCTGGGGAATGTGCAACAGCAGAGAAACTGTAAAAGAAACCTTTTGATGAACGCATCTCATTGAGTTGAGGTGAGTCCGGAGGTTTCCTCAACCCATATAAAAAAAACTGGGGTGGTCTTCAGTATGCAGACTGTCGGGATCCCGGCGCACAGTATACCGGCGCCGGAATCCCGACAGCCAGCATACCGACACTTTTTCTCCCTCGTGGGGGTCCACGACCCCCCTGGAGGCAGAATAAAATAGCGTAGCGCGCCACCGTGCCCGCAGCGTGGCGAGCACAGCGAGCCCGCAAGGAGCTCATTTGCGCTCACCACACTGTCTGTATGTCGGCGGTCAGGCTCCCGGCGCCGGTATGCTGGTCACCGGGAGCCCGGCTGCCGGCATACCATACTACACCCGAAAAACTGCTTGCCTTCCTTTTCATCTCCCTGATTTTCTGAAGCATACAGGACACCTCTACGGAGATTTCCAAAGTGCTGGAAATAACATCTTATACCATACATAAACAGCGCTTGTAGACCTCTCTGTCTGTCTGTTTGTTTTTTGTATGTTATTCAAGGAGTGGTGCTCTTGTTAGTCTGGACTGAGCTGCAGTTAGGAGGCACAAGTTATCCCATCCTGTATATTGTTATATCTAGTTAGTTTGTGTATCTGTTGAAAGCGGGGAGACATTTTACAGCGTCCCTGCCTCACATGCAGATGAATGAAATAGTTACTGCTGCATACTGTATGTTTTCATATTAATACGTACAGGTATACTCTTCCAGTTATTTAGCTTCAAATGATTCCATATCTGATTCAGATACCTTCAGCTAGAAAATAAGGCCGTCTTTGGGCCTCCAAACTGTTGCTATGGTTGTAAAATAAGCTAAAAATCTCTAAAAACTATGCTGGAATACTGTAAATACTTCTATGGTCTGACTGATTATGGGCTGTTTTATATTATCGTTCTGAAAACACTAGTACTATCTGTCCGTAAAGTGCATCTTTAGAGGATAAAAATTGTACATAAAGGAAATATGGCCGGATCCAAGCACAGAACGTGAACAGCCAGGTTACAGTATAAACACAAAATGATGTGTCAAAAGCTGAAATGGACCTTCTCATTGAGCCATGTACTGTATGTGTGGAAGTACTCATTTCTACAGATAGAAACACATTGTCAGGAGTACTCACTGGACCACCGAGTGCCGGCTTGTGATGAAGTCATATTTGGGGCCATAAATAAAGGGGACTCGGAAGTAGAAGAGTAAGTAGATAAGGAGAGGCCCCGCGTACTCTGTGAGGAATACCTGTAGACACACAAAGGCAGGTTTTAGGACTCTTGAACCTACAGGTAGAGTAAAATTCAGTCATTATACACATAAAAATGCAGAAAATATAAAATTGCGTTTTATTGTAATATTTTGTCTCAGAGCTGTTGAAAAGCAATGGATCCAACACAGCAAAAGAACATGAGCTGACATTTTCACTGACAAAGCAGAGCCCAGATTGCAGACACTTGTACTGCGCTATGTTCTACACTTGCCCTCCCTTTGATGTACAATCGCATTTGCACCACATAAGCTGTTGGCATCCTGCTCTAATTAGACAGACTATCATTAGACAGACTATCTGTGCCAGGAATCATGACTGCGTGGATAGATGCTTGTTTATGTAAATAAACCTCAGGTCTATATGTATTCGGAATAACTGCACACTTGCTGCAATCCATTCTGTATACACCTAATAACTGATGCTCTATTAGGAGTTTGTTTGGGAACATAAACGGAGTTAGTGAATTGGAAAATATATACAGCATGAGGGAAAGAAAAACTAAATTCTGTGTCAGATGCAGTCAAACGACGAATATACTGTCATCTACATCAGTTTAAAATGTACTATTTGTAAATAAATTCACATAAAAAGTCCAACTGTAAAGCTGCATATACAATAGACTCTATGAGCGACGTCGTCTAGTGTTTCCACTCCAGGGTCGGGCGGTTGGCGGCCGCCGTACACACTGAGCAATATGAACGTTCACATCATTCAGTGAAGTCACGCAGCGGCCGGGCCGTGCAGGTAGATCCTGGACGACAGTCCAGATTGAGCATGCATGCACTGCAGACACCGAGGGTCGGCCGCCTTCACCGGCATACACACTTGCCGAGAAAGGGAACAAAGTCGCTCATGAAGGGAGAAAAAAAAGCAACGTTGTTCATTTTATCGGCAAGTGTGTATGCACCTTAAGTGCTTCCAATGTCCAGGCAGATCTAGCTCGGACATATTGATCGAAAAAGATGGCACTCAAAATTTATTATAAGAAGAACGTTTACATTAATGTACCACATGAAAATCCTGATGTGGTAAATCATTATACACCTCCTTTTGCTACTAAATAGCGTTTGCCAGGGGCTTCGTGTGCGTGGATTTCTGTTATTGATCAGCTAAACTAATTTTACAAAGACAGTAGTGCCATCTAATATTGGGATGAATATTTTATATTGTAAACACTGATCACAACATTTCTTTATAAACAATGTATGCAGTTTTTCCTTCAGGGATTAACACAAAAAGATGCTTGGGGCTACTAACTCGTGAGCAAGCCACGTAAAGCTGCCCATGAGAGAAGCAGCTGGTCCTGTGTGTGTGTGTGGATGGGGATCAGCAGCAATCCCCAGGGGCAAACCGATGTGACTAGGCATATACTGACAGCTTCCTCCTGTTGTACAAAGGAATATATGCATACTGACAGTTTCTACTCCTTTAATAAAGAAGTACAGTAGGTGTAACACTGAAAGCTTCCACATGTATTATATAGAAGTAGGTGTATGTTCAGAACTCTTGAGCACTGCCATCCATAAATTAAATTATGCCTAGCATCCCTGACATTTTATACATTGAAGTGATCCCTTGACTGCATCGCTAATAATAATAATTAGTAATTATGATTTATATCCCCAATTGTACAAAGAAACAACCTCTGAATATTCTATAAAGAAAATAGGATTTTTATTACCTACCAGTAAATCCTTTTCTCGTAGTCCGTAGAGGATACTGGGTCCACATTAGTACCATGGGGTATAGAAGGGTCCACTAGGAGCCTTGGGCACTTTGAGAAATCAATAGTGTGCACTGGCTCCTCCCTCTATGCCCCTCCTACCAGACTCAGTCTAAACTGTGCCCGAGGAGACGGACATACTTTGAGAGAAGGATTTAAAAGAACAGTGGTGAGATTCAAACCAGCACAACAAAACAAGAGGAAAGCCATGCTAACCAAACTTGAACAGGAACAGCAACAGCTGAACCAAAAACCATACCTAACTAAGTAACAGTGCAGGAAAACAAGAAGCACCAGACGGGCACCCAGTATCCTCTACGGACTACGAGAAAAGGATTTACCGGTAGGTAATTAAAATCCTATTTTCTCTTACGTCCTAGAGGATACTGGGGTCCACATTAGTACCATGGGGATGTACCAAAGCTCCCAAACCAGGTGGGAGAGTGCTGAGGTTACTGCAGAATTGATTTACCAAACTGAAGGTCCTCAGAGGCCAAAGTATCGTACTTGTAGAACTTAGCAAACGTGTTCAAACCTGACCAAGTAGCTGCTCGGCACAGCTGTAAAGCCGAGACACCCCAGGCAGCCGCCCAGGACGAACCCACCGACCTAGTAGAGTGGGCCTGTACAGATCTTGGAACCGCACACCTGCCGTAGAATAAGCATGCTGGATAGTAAGTCTGATCAAGCGAACAATAGACTGCTTTGAAGCAGGACACCCAATTTTATTGGGATCATAGAGAACAAACAGCGAGTCGGATTTCCTGTGACGAGCTGTCTGCTTCACATAGATCTTCAAAGCCCTCACAACATCCAAGGACTTTGAAGTAGTCATAGGCAAAGTGATTCACTGAACGGAGTTGAGACACATGACTCATGGAGTGTCTCGAGTCAGTGTCTCGGCACATGAGTCATGACTCATTTGTATTGGAATGTATTGCAGACAGTGCACATGATTCAGTGAGTTGCCAGAGACTCAGTGCTGGTGACTCATGGAGGGAGTGACACAGTCCTCTGGGAGTTGGCTCACCTAGTTATTCAGCTGCACTGATTGTACAGTGCACCTGGGGGAGGCAGCTGCTTATGCACTGATAATAATATATTAATATAGATTCAGTGTTATGTAGATATATTATTAATAACCAATTATTTAATACTAGTTACTGAATATGCACATTACTTCTGGCTAAGGAGAGAAAGCTTAACAGCCATGAAACACATCATTCAGTCACAATCACATTGAGCAGGAACAGTGAGCACTGAGCTGAGAGCACTGTACCGCAGGAGCTCCACCTCCTGCAGGCTAGTGCATGAATCAGATCCATCCACTGAGTCTACACAGTGTACAACTGTCTCGACTCACAGGCAGACTCAGGAATCAGGATGAATGAATCAGGCACAGCAGCGCAGCACTCACTGACTGGTGAGTTGTGACTGCTCCCTCCCCCCTCCCACTGGGTGTCACCTGGTATTGCCGCTGGCCAATCACAACGACACACTCAGTCTCCTCCCTCTGGGTGAGAGAGGCTACTGCTGCAGCTGTCTCGACTCATTAAACGGTGAGTGACTCGAATCATTCATACTTCCTGATGATTCGAGTCACTGTGTTGAGAGAGAGAGTCAGTGGCCATCTCTACTTTGAAGTAGCAGAGGTGTCGGTAACCACCAGAACCACAATAGGTTGGTTGATCTGAAACGCAGACACCACCTTAGGAAGAAATTGCTGACGAGTTCTGAGTTCAGCTCTATCTTCATGAAAAATCAAATAGGGGCTCTTGCGAGACAACGCTCCCAGCTCCGACACACGTCTTGCTGAAGCCAAGGCCAGCAGTGTGACAGTCTTCCACGTAAGAAACTTTACGTAAACGTCCTGTAAAGGCTCAAACCATTCCGATTGTAGGAACTGCAACACCATATTGAGATCCCAAGGTGCCGTAGGAGGCATAAAGGGCGGTTGGATGTGTAGAACACCCTTCAAAAATGTCTGAACCTCAGGGAGAGTAGCCAATTGTTTTTGGAAGAAAATGGATAAGGCCGAAATCTGGACTTTTAAAGGAACCCAAACGGAGACCCACATTCACACCTGACTGCAGAAAAAAGAGAAGACGTCCCAGTTGAAATTCCACTGCAGGAAATATCCTGTTCTCACACCAAGAGACGTATTTTTTCCAAACACGGTGGTAATGTTTAGACGTTACCCCCTTTCTGGCTTGGATCAAGGTTGGAATAACCCTGTCCGGGATCCTTTTCCGGGCTAGAATTTGATGCTCAACCTCCATGCCAACAAAAAACGTAGCCGTGGTAAGTCTTGATAGACGAACAGCCCCTGTTGTAGAAGATCCTTGCGAAGAGGTAGAGGCCACGGGTCCTCTAGGAGCATCTCCAGTAGCTCCGCGTACCAGGCCCTTCTTGGCCAATCCGGAGCAATGAGAATTGCTTGAACCTTTTACCTTTTTATTCTTTTGAGAATTTTTGAGATCAATGGAAGTGGTAGAAACACGTAAACCATCTGGTAGACCCATGGTGTCACCAGATCGTCCACTGCTGCTGCTTGTGGGTCTCTCGACCTGGAACAATGGGGCTCATTCAGAATTGATCGTAGTTGTGCTAAATTTAGCAAAGCTATGATCAGGCACACAGACATGCGGGGGGGGGTCACCCAGCACAGGGCTAGTCCACCCCGCATGTCAGTGCCGCTCCCCCCTTCCCCCGCAGAAATGCAAAAGCAGCGCACAGCGGAGATGCTTTTGCATCTCAGGAGTTACTCTCATCCAGTGCAGCTCCTGCGGCTGGCCAGGAGAACCTCTTCGCTGCCCCGGATCGCAGCGGCTGCGTGTGATGTCACGCAGCCGCCGCAGCTCGCCCCCCAACGGTCCGGCCAAGCCTGCATTAGCCGGACAGCGCCCCCCTAAATGGCGGCTTAATGCCGCCGTCCAGCCACCTTCTGCCCAGCGACCACCTCTGCCTCAGAAGCGATCGCTAGGCAACGACGGCCTTAGGCCGTCTGGCATGCGCCGGTGCACTGCGGCGCATGCGCAGTTCCCACCCGATCACTGCGCTGCGAAAAACTGCAGCGAGCGATCAGGTCGGAATGACCCCCAATACCGCTTGATCTTCTTGTTGAGATGAGAGGCCATCATGTCGATTTGTGGCATTCCCCACCGAGGTGTCAAGCACCCGAACACCTCTGTGTGAAGGCCCCACTCTCCCGGGTGGAGGTCATGTCTGCTGAGGAAGTCTGCTTCCCAATTGTCTACTCACGGAATGAAGATTGCCGACAATGCCACAGCGTGTCTTTCTGCCCAGAGGAGGATCCTTGTGACCTCTGACATTGCTGCTCTGCTCTTCATTCCTCCCTGTCGGTTTATGTACGTTACCATCATCACATTGTCCGACTGAACCGGAATGGCGTGATCTTGAAGCTGTGATGCCTGTAGAAGGGCGTTGTATATGGACTTTAGTTCCAGAATGTTGATCGGAAGAATAGTTTCCCGACGACCATTTTCCTTGGAACTGTTCCCCTTGGGTGACTGCTCCCCCACCTCTGAGGCTTGCGTCTGTGGTAAGCAGAATCCAATTTTGAATCCCGAACTTTCGGCCCTCGGTCAGGTGAGAAGTCTGAAGCCACCACAGAAGAGAAATCCTTAAGTATCCTCTGGTGCATGTGAAGATGCGATATGGACCATTTGTCCAACAGATCCAACTGGAAGGGCCTTGCGTGAAACCTTCTGTACTGCAGTGACTCGTAAGAGGCTACCATCTTCCCCAGGAGGCGAATGCATAAATGCACCGATATCCGGGTCGGTTTTAGAAGGTCCCACACCATCGACTGGATTACTATCACCTTCTCCAATGGAAGGAACACCTTCTGTGCCTCCGTAACCAGTATCATCCTCAAGAACGGAAGCCTCCGTGTGGGTTCCAGGTGAGATTTAGGCAGGTTCAGAATCCACCTGTGATCCTGGAGCAGACGGGTTGAGAGGGCAACAACAAAAACAAGAATTGTGGGGGTAGTTCAGCTGGCGCTAAGCTGCTCAGATGCAACAGGTTTCAGAATAAATGTCACCACATTTAGATCAAAAAACAAAAACCAGCAATTTGAAACACTGTCATACACCACAAGCCTAGAATAAGATATCACCGTAATGTTCCTTTTAGACTGGAAAGTAAGTTCTGTTCTTCTGAGTTGAATCTCCAATTCAGATCAATAGAGTATGGGATTCTCGAGTATAGATGTCATAAAAGACAAAATAACAAGAACAGACCAATGTGTAGTAGATACAATCAGAATTTATTATTGTTCATACAATGTCATTAAATGATTAACATAAATTCGAGGCGTACCCCACTCACACTAGAAAATGGGAGTATAAGGCACCTAAAAGTTTCTTTGTGGGGTCAACTTTTTATATTTATATAACACCCAGAGTGATACAGTAGAATCGCAGTCAGACTAAAGAGGGCCTTGTGACAATTTCCTGGAGGAGACAGGTGATGCGTACCCCAACACTCACACTCAGTGCGCTGGTAACAAACATATAAAGGTATCTTTCTCTCCTTCAGAAATAAAGGCAATCCAGAGATCGCGTACCGCAACTCACGATTTAAGGGACTGTGTGACTCCTATCGAGGTATCTTTGGACGTTTCCATGGAAATCACAATTAGAAGTCTCTGGTATGGTCTCCAGATGTAGATCACATAGGAAGATAAAAAAAAACAGCCAATGTGTAGTAGGTCCTACTAGTATTTGGTGTGGTGAACAGGGTATCTCTGATGAGTTTAGATAGACTCAGAGCGTACCCCACTCACACGTATATAGAGAGCTCTAAACATATAATGGTTTCTTTCTGGTAAAACATACACCGGATTCAAACAAGCTTCCAGGAATAAACAGCCAGTGCGTACCCCAACACTCGCACTCTGGAGGCAGGTTAGAAACTCATAAAAGGTATCTTTTCTTTTCTCAAAAGCAATAGATGGTCATTCAATATGGCGTACCCCAACTCACAGTTTAGTGTGGTGGAAGACTCCTATCAAGGTATCTTTAGACTCCCAGTAGAAAATGTGGCTTGTATATTGAATCATGTATAATTCCGTTAACCCCAGAAAAATAAGAATTTACTTACCGATAATTCTATTTCTCGGAGTCCGTAGTGGATGCTGGGGTTCCTGAAAGGACCATGGGGAATAGCGGCTCCGCAGGAGACAGGGCACAAAAGTAAAGCTTTCCGATCAGGTGGTGTGCACTGGCTCCTCCCCCTATGACCCTCCTCCAAGCCAGTTAGGTACTGTGCCCGGACGAGCGTACACAATAAGGGAGGAATTTTGAATCCCGGGTAAGACTCATACCAGCCACACCAATCACACTGTAAAACCTGTGATCTGAACCCAGTTAACAGTATGATAACAGCGGAGCCTCTGAAAGATGGCTCACAACAATAATAACCCGATTTTTGTAACTATGTACAAGTATTGCAGATAATCCGCACTTGGGATGGGCGCCCAGCATCCACTACGGACTCCGAGAAATAGAATTATCGGTAAGTAAATTCTTATTTTCTCTATCGTCCTAGTGGATGCTGGGGTTCCTGAAAGGACCATGGGGATTATACCAAAGCTCCCAAACGGGCGGGAGAGTGCGGATGACTCTGCAGCACCGAATGAGAGAACTCCAGGTCCTCCTTAGCCAGGGTATCAAATTTGTAGAATTTAGCAAACGTGTTTGCCCCTGACCAAGTAGCTGCTCGGCAAAGTTGTAAAGCCGAGACCCCTCGGGCAGCCGCCCAAGATGAGCCCACCTTCCTTGTGGAATGGGCATTTACATATTTTGGCTGTGGCAGGCCTGCCACAGAATGTGCAAGCTGAATTGTATTACACATCCAACTAGCAATAGTCTGCTTAGAAGCAAGAGCACCCAGTTTGTTGGGTGCATACAGGATAACAGCAAGTCAGTTTTCCTGACTCCAGCCGTCCTGGAACATATTTTCAGGGCCCTGACAACATCTAGCAACTTGGAGTCCTCCAAGTCCCTAGTAGGTGCAAGGCACCACAATAAGCTGGTTCAGGTGAAACACTGACACCACCTTAGGGAGAGAACTGGGGACGAGTCCGCAGCTCTGCCCTGTCCGAATGGACAAACAGATATGGGCTTTTTTGAGAAAAAACCACCAATTTGACACTCGCCTGGTCCAGGCCAGGGCCAAGAGCATGGTCACTTTTCATGTGAGATGCTTCAAATCCACAGATTTGACTGGTTTTAAACCAATGTGATTTGAGGAATCCCAGAACTACGTTGAGATCCCACAGTGCCACTGGAGGCACAAAAGGGGGTTGTATATGCAATACTCCCTTGACAAACTTCTGGACTTCAGGAACTGAAGCCAATTCTTTCTGGAAGAAAATCGACAGGGCCGAAATTTGAACCTTAATGGACCCCAATTTGAGGCCCATAGACACTCCTGTTTGCAGGAAATGCAGGAAACGACCGAGTTGAAATTACTTTGTGGGGCCTTCCTGGCCTCACACCACGCAACATATTTTCGCCACATGTGGTGATAATGTTGTGCGGTCACCTCCTTTCTGGCTTTGACCAGGGTAGGAATGACCTCTTCCGGAATGCCTTTTCCCTTAGGATCCGGCTTTCCACCGCCATGCCGACAAACGCAGCTGCGGTAAGTCTTGGAACAGACCTGGTACTTGCTGAAGCAAGTCCCTTCTTAGCGGCAGAGGCCATAAGACCTCTGTAAGCATCTCTTGAAGTTCCGGGTACCAAGTCCTTCTTGGCCAATCCGGAGCCATGAGTATAGTTCTTACTCCTCTACGTCTTATAATTCTCAGCACCTTAGGTATGAGAAGCAGAGGAGGGAACACATACACCGACTGGTACACCCACGGTGTTACCAGAACGTCCACAGCTATTGCCTGAGGGTCTCTTGACCTGGCGCAATACCTGTCCCGTTTTTTGTTCAGACGGGACGCCATCATGTCCACCTTTGGTATTTCCCAACGGTTTACAATCATGTGGAAAAAAATAAGAATTTACTTACCGATAATTCTATTTCTCGGAGTCCGTAGTGGATGCTGGGGTTCCTGAAAGGACCATGGGGAATAGCGGCTCCGCAGGAGACAGGGCACAAAAAAGTAAAGCTTTTACCAGATCAGGTGGTGTGCACTGGCTCCTCCCCCTATGACCCTCCTCCAGACTCCAGTTAGGTACTGTGCCCGGACGAGCGTACACAATAAGGGAGGCAATTTGAATCCCGGGTAAGACTCATACCAGCCACACCAATCACACCGTACAACTTGTGATCTAAACCCAGTTAACAGTATGATAACAGAAAGAGCCTCTTAAAGATGGCTCCTTAACAATATAACCCGAATTTGTTAACAATAACTATGTACAGTATTGCAGATAATCCGCACTTGGGATGGGCGCCCAGCATCCACTACGGACTCCGAGAAATAGAATTATCGGTAAGTAAATTCTTATTTTCTCTATCGTCCTAAGTGGATGCTGGGGTTCCTGAAAGGACCATGGGGATTATACCAAAGCTCCCAAACGGGCGGGAGAGTGCGGATGACTCTGCAGCACCGAATGAGAGAATTCCAAGTCCTCTTTTGCCAGGGTATCAAATTTGTAGAATTTTACAAACGTGTTTTCCCCCGACCACGTAGCTGCTCGGCAGAATTGTAATGCCGAGACCCCTCGGGCAGCCGCCCAAGATGAGCCCACCTTCCTTGTGGAATGGGCCTTAACAGATTTAGGCTGTGGCAGGCCTGCCACAGAATGAGCAAGTTGAATTGTGTTACAAATCCAACGAGCAATCGTCTGCTTAGAAGCAGGGGCACCCAACTTGTTGGGTGCATATAGTATCAACAGCGAGTCAGATTTTCTGACTTCAGCCGTCCTTGAAATGTATATTTTTAAGGCTCTGACAACGTCCAACAACTTGGAGTCCTCCAAGTCGCCAGTGGCCGCAGGCACCACAATAGGTTGGTTCAGGTGAAACGCTGATACCACCTTAGGGAGAAAATGCGGACGAGTCCTCAGTTCTGCCCTATCCGAATGGAAGATTAGATAAGGGCTTTTATAAGATAAAGCCGCCAATTCAGATACTCTCCTGGCGGAAGCCAGGGCCAGTAACATAGTCACTTTCCATGTGAGATATTTAAAATCCACCTTTTTCAATGGTTCAAACCAATGGGATTTGAGGAAATCTAAAACTACATTTAGATCCCACGGTGCCACCGGAGGCACCACAGGAGGCTGTATATGCAGTACTCCTTTAACAAAAGTCTGTACCTCAGGAACTGAGGCCAATTCTTTTTGGAAGAATATTGACAGGGCCGAAATTTGAACCTTAATAGATCTCAATTTGAGACCCATAGACAATCCTGATTGTAGGAAAAGTAGGAAACGACCCAGTTGAAATTCCTCCGTCGGAACACTCCGATCCTCTGCACCACGCGACATATTTTCGCCAAATGCGGTGATAATGTTTCGCGGTGACTTCCTTCCTTGCCTTAATCAAGGTAGGAATGACTTCTTCTGGAATGCCTTTCCCTTTTAGGATCTGGCGTTCAACCGCCATGCCGTCAAACGCAGCCGCGGTAAGTCTTGAAAGAGACAGGGACCCTGTTGTAGCAGGTCCCTTCTCAGAAGTAGAGGGCACGGGTCGTCCGTGACCAACTCTTGAAGTTCCGGGTACCAAGTCCTTCTTGGCCAATCCGGAGCCACTAGTATTGTTCTTACTCCTCCTCACCGTATAATCTTCAATACCTTTGGTATGAGAGGCAGAGGAGGAAACACATATACTGATTTGTACACCCAAGGTGTTACCAGTGCGTCCACAGCTATTGCCTGTGGATCTCTTGACCTGGCGCAATACTTGTCCAGTTTCTTGTTGAGGCGAGACGCCATCATGTCTACCATTGGTCTTTCCCAACAGTTTATTAGCATGTGGAAGACTTCTGGATGAAGACCCCCCTCTCCCGGGTGAATATCGTGTCTGCTGAGGAAGTCTGCTTCCCAGTTGTCCACGCCCGGGAAGAACACTGCTGACAGTGCTATTACGTGATTCTCCGCCCAGCGAAGAATCTTGGCAGCTTCTGCCATTGCACTCCTGCTTCTTGTGCCGCCCTGTCTGTTTACATGGGCGACCGCCGTGATGTTGTCCGACTGAATCAACACCGGTTTTCCTTGCAGGAGTGGTTCCGCCTGGCTTAGAGCATTTTAGATTGCTCTTAGTACCAGAATGTTTATGTGAAGAGACTTTTCCAGGTTCGTCCATACCCCCTGGAAGTTTCTTCCTTGTGTGACTGCTCCCCAACCTCTCAGGCTGGCGTCCGTGGTCACCAGGATCAAATCCTGTATGCCGAATCTGCGGCCCTCCAATAGATGAGCCTTTTGCAACCACCACAGAAGATATACCCTTGTCCTTGGTGACAGGGTTATTCGCAGGTGCATCTGAGGATGCGACCTTGACCATTTGTCCAACAGATCCCTTTGGAAAATTCTTGCATGGAATCTGCCGAATGGAATTGCTTCGTAAAAAGCCACCATTTTTCCCAGGACTCTTGTGCATTGATGTACAGACACCTTTCCTGGTTTTAGGAGGTTCCTGACAGGTCGGATAACTCCTTGGCTTTTTCCTCGGGAAGAAAAACCTTTTTCTGAACCGTGTCCAGAATCATCCCTAGGAACAGCAGACGTATCGTCGGAAAACAGCTGCGATTCTTGGAATATTTAGAATCCAGTCGTGCCGTCGAAGAACTACTTTAGATAGTGCTCTTCCGACCTCCAACTGTTCTCTGGAACTTGCCCTTTTTAGGTCGTGCAAGTAAGGGATAATTTAGATGCCTTTTTTCTTTGAAGAAACATCTTTTCGGCCATTACCTTGGTAAAAAGGCCCGGGGTGCCGTGGATAATTCAAACGGCATCGTCTGAAACTGATATTGACAGTTCTGTACCACGAACCAGAGGTACCCTTGATGAGAAGGACAAAATTTGGACATGGAGGTAATCCTTGATGTCCAGGGACACCATATAGTCCCCTTTTTTCCGGTTCGCTATCACTGCTCTGAGTGACTTTATCTCGATTTGAACCTTTTATGTAAGTGTTCAAAACATTTTAGATTTAGACTATGTGTCACCAAGCCGTCTGGCTTCAGTACCACAATATAGTGTGGAAAAATAATACCCTTTTCCTTGTCGTAGGAGGGGTACTTTGATTATCACCTGCTGGATATACAGCTTGTGAATTGTTTCCAATGCTGCCTCCCTGTCGGAGGGAGCCGTTGGTAAAGCAGACTTCAGGAACCTGCGAGGAGAAGATGTCTCGACTCTCCAATCTTTACCCCTGGGATAATACTCGTACGATCTAGGGGTCAACTTGCGAGTGATCCCACTGCGCCCTGAGACTCTTGAGACTACCCCCCCACCTTGAGTCCGCTTGCACGGCCCCAGCGTCATGCTGAGGACTTGGCAGACGCGGTGGAGGGCTTCTTTTCCTGGGAAAGGGCTGCCTGCTGCAGTCTACTTCCCTTACCTCTATGTCTGGGCAGATATGACTGGCCTTTTGCCTGCATGCCCTCATGGGAAAGGAAAGATTGAGGCTGAAAAGACGGTGTCTTTTTTAGCTGAGATGTAACTTGGGGTAAAAAAAGTTGGATTTCCCAGCTGTTGCTGTGGTCCCCAGGTCCGATGGACCGACCCCCAAATAACTCCTTCCCTTTATACAGCAATACTTCCATCTGCCGTATGGGATCTGTATCACCTGACCACTGTCGTGTCCCTGACATCTTCTGGGAGATATGGACAACGCACTTATCTTGATGCCAGAGAGCAAATATCCCTCTGTGCATCTCACATACATATATATAGAATGCATCCTATTAAATGCTCTACATGAATAAAATATTTTCAGTCAGGGAATCCGACCAAGCCAACCCAGCACTGCATCTCCAGGCTGATGGCGATCGCTGGTCGCAGTATAACCACCGTATGTGTGTATATACTTTTTAGGATATTTTTCCAGCTTCCTATCAGCTGGCTCCTTGAGGGCGTCCGTATCTGGAGACGGTAACGCCACTTGATAAGCGTGTGCGCGCCTTATCACCCTAAGGGGTGTTTCCCAACGTACCCTAATTTCTGGCGGGAAAGGGTATAACGCCAATATTTGCTATCGGGGTAACCCTACGCATCATCACACACTTCATTTTATTTTATCTGATTCAGGAAAAACTACAGGTAGTTTTTTCACTCCCACATAATACCCTTTCTTGTGGTACTTGTAGTATCAGAAACACGTAACACCTCCTTCATTGCCCTTAACGTGTGGCCCTAATGAGAAATACGTTTGTTTATTCACCGTCGACACTGTATTCAGTGTCCGTGTCTGTGTCTGTGTCGACCGACTGAGGTAAATGGGCGTTTTTAAAACCCCTGACGGTGTTTCTGAGACGCCTGGACCGGTCCTAATAGATTGTCGGCCGTCTCATGTCGTCAACCGACCTTGCAGCGTGTTGACATTCTCACGTAATTCTCTAAATAAGCCATCCATTCCGGTGTCGACTCCCTAGAGAGTGACATCACCATTACAGGCAATTTCTCCGCCTCCTCACCAACATCGTCCTCATACATGTCGACACATCTGACAGAGGACAGGACCCACTAGCCCTTTGGGGAGACAGAGGGAGAGTCTGCCAGCACACACCAAAAACGCTATAATTATATAGGGACAACCTTATATAAGTGTTTCTCCCTTATAGCATCTTTTATATATATACAATATCGCCAAAATCAGTGCCCCCCCTCTCTGTTTTAACCCTGTTTCTGTAGTGCAGTGCAGGGGAGAGCCTGGGAGCCTTCTCTCCAGCTTTTCTGTGAGAGAAAATGGCGCTGTGTGCTGAGGAGATAGGCCCCGCCCCTTTTTCGGCGGCTCGTCTCCCGCTATTTTTGAAGTTAGGCAGGGGTTAAATATCTCCATATAGCCTCTGTGGGCTATATGTGAGGTATTTTTTGCCTCTAATAAGGTTTTTATTTGCCTCTCAGAGCGCCCCCCCCAGCGCTCTGCACCCTCAGTGACTGTTGTGTGAAGTGTGCTGAGAGGAAAATGGCGCACAGCTGCAGTGCTGTGCGCTACCTTTATGAAGACTCAGGAGTCTTCAGCCGCCGATTTTGGACCTCTTCTCTCTTCAGCGTCTGCAAGGGGGCCGGCGGCGCGGCTCCGGTGACCATCCAGGCTGTACCTGTGATCGTCCCTCTGGAGCTAGTGTCCAGTAGCCAAGCAGCAAATCCACTCTGCACGCAGGTGAGTTCACTACTTCTCCCCTAAGTCCCTCGTTGCAGTGATCCTGTTGCCAGCAGGACTCACTGTAAAGTAAAAAACCTAAGCTAAACTTTCTCTAAGCAGCTCTTTAGGAGAGCCACCTAGATTGCACCCTTCTCGTTCGGGCACAAAATCTAACTGGAGTCTGGAGGAGGGTCATAGGGGGAGGAGCCAGTGCACACCACCTGATCTGGTAAAAGCTTTACTTTTTTGTGCCCTGTCTCCTGCGGAGCCGCTATTCCCCATGGTCCTTTCAGGAACCCCAGCATCCACTTAGGACGATAGAGAAACTTCCCGATGAAGTTTCCACTCTCCCGGGTGGAGGTCGTGCCTGCTGAGGAAGTCTGCTTCCCAGTTTCCATTCCCGGGATGAAACACTGCTGACAGTGCTATCACATGATTTTCCGCCCAGCGAAAAGTCCTTGCAGTTTTTGCCATTGCCCTCCTGCTTCTTGTGTCGCCCTGTCTGTTTACGTGGGCGACTGCCGTGATGTTTTTCCCACTGGATCAATACCGGCTGACCTTGAAGCAGAGGTCTTGCTAAGCTTAGAGCATTATAAATTTACCCTTAGCTCCAGTATATTTATGTGGAGAAAAGTCTCCAGACTTGATCACACTCCCTGGAAATTTTTTCCTTGTGTGACTGCTCCCCAGCCTCTCGGGCTGGGCTCCGTGGTCACCAGCATCCAATCCTGAATGCCGAATCTGCGGCCCTCTAGAAGATGAGCACTCTATAACCACCACAGGAGAGACACCCTTGTCCTTGGATATAGGGTTATCCGCTGATGCATCTGAAGATGCGATCCGGACCATTTGTCCAGCAGATCCCACTGAAAAGTTCTTGCGTGAAATCTGCCGAATGGAATTGCTTCGTAGGAAGCCACCATTTTTACCAGGACCCTTGTGCAATGATGCACTGTTTTTAGGAGGTTCCTGACTAGCTCGGATAACTCCCTGGCTTTCTCTTCCGGGAGAAACACCTTTTTCTGGACTGTGTCCAGAATCATCCCTAGGCACAGCAGACGTGTCGTCGGGATCAGCTGCGATTTTGGAATATTTAGAATCCACCCGTGCTGTTGTAGCAGTATCCGAGATAGTGCTACTCCGACCTCCAACTGTTCCCTGGACTATGCCCTTATCAGGAGATCGTCCAAGTAAGGGATAATTAAGACGCCTTTTCTTCGAAGAAGAATCATCATTTCGGCCATTACCTTGGTAAAGACCCGGGGTGCCGTGGACAATCCAAACGGCAGCGTCTGAAACTGATAGTGACAGTTCTGCCCCACGAACCTGAGGTACCCTTAGTGAGAAGGGCAAATTTGGGACATAGAAGGTAAGCATCCCTGATGTCCCGGGACACTATATAGTCCCCTTCTTCCTGGTTCGTTATCACTGCTCTGAGTGACTCCATCTTGATTTGAACCTTTGTAAGTGTTCAAAAAAAAAATTTTTAGAATAAGTCTCACCTAGCCTTCTGGCTTCAGTACCACAATATAGTGTGGAATAATACCCCTTTTCTTGTAGTAGGAGGGGTAATTTAATTATCACCTGCTGGGAATACAGCTTGTGAATTTTTTCCCATACTGCCTCCTTGTCGGAGGGAGACCTTGGTAAAGCAGACTTCAGGAGCCTGCGAAGGGGAAACGTCTCGACATTCCAATCTGTACCCCTGGGATACTACTTGTAGGATCCAGGGGTCCTGTACGGTCTCAGCGCCATGCTGAGAACTTGTCAGAAGCGGTGGAACGCTTCTGTTCCTGGGAATGGGCTGCCTGCTGCAGTCTTCTTCCCTTTCCTCTATCCCTGGGCAGATATGATCTTATAGGGACGAAAGGACTGAGGCTGAAAAGACGGTGTCTTTTTCTGCAGAGATGTGACTTAGGGTAAAAACGGCGGATTTTCCAGCAGTTGCCGTGGCCACCAGGTCCGATGGACCGACCCCAAATAACTCCTCTTCCTTTATACGGCAATACACCTTTGTGCCGTTTGGAATCTGCATCACCTGACCACTGTCGTGTCCATAACATCTTCTGGCAGATATGGACATCGCATTTACTCTTGATGCCAGAGTGCAAATATCCCTCTGTGCATCTCGCATATATAGAAATGCATCCTTTAAATGCTCTATAGTCAATAAAATACTGTCCCTGTCAAGGGTATCAATATTTTTAGTCAGGGAATCCGACCAAGCCACCCCAGCTCTGCACATCCAGGCTGAGGCGATCGCTGGTCGCAGTATAACACCAGTATGTGTGTATATACTTTTTATGATATTTTTCCAGCCTCCTGTCAGCTGGTCCTTGAGGACGGCCCTATCTATAGACGGTACCGCCACTTGTTTTGATAAGCGTGTGAGCGCCTTATCCACCCTAAGGGGTGTTTCCCAACGCGCCCTAACTTCTGGCGGGAAAGGGTATACCGCCCATAATTTTCTATCGGGGGGAACCCACGCATCATCACACACTTTATTTAATTTATCTGATTCAGGAAAAACTACGGTAGTTTTTTCACATCCCACATAATACCCTCTTTTGTGGTACTTGTAGTATCAGAAATATGTAACACCTCCTTTATTGCCTTTAACGTGTGGCCCTAATAAGGAATACGTTTGTTTATTCACCGTCGACACTGGATTCAGTGTCCCTGTCTGTGTCTGTGTCGACCGACTAAAGTAAACGGGCGTTTTAAAACCCCTGACGGTGTTTTTGAGACGTCTGGACCGGTACTAATTGTTTGTCGGCCGTCTCATGTCGTCAACCGACCTTGCAGCGTGTTGACATTATCACGTAATTTCCTAAATAAGCCATCCATTCCGGTGTCGACTCCCTAGAGAGTGACATCACCATTACAGGCAATTGCTCCGCCTCCTCACCAACATCGTCCTCATACATGTCGACACACACGTACCGACACACAGCACACACACAGGGAATGCTCTGATAGAGGACAGGACCCACTAGCCCTTTGGAGAGACAGAGGGAGAGTTTACCAGCACACACCAAAAACGCTATAATTATATAGGGACAACCTTATATAAGTGTTTTCCCTTATAGCATCTTTTTTATATATTTCTAACGCCAATTTAGTGCCCCCCCTCTCTGTTTTAACCCTGTTTCTGTAGTGCAGTGCAGGGGAGAGCCTGGGAGCCTTCCCTCCAGCCTTTCTGTGAGGGAAAATGGCGCTGTGTGCTGAGGAGATAGGCCCCGCCCCTTTTTCGGCGGCCTCGTCTCCCGCTCTTAACGGATTCTGGCAGGGGTTAAATATCTCCATATAGCCTCCGGAGGCTATATGTGAGGTATTTTTTGCCAAAATAGGTATTCATTTGCCTCCCAGGGCGCCCCCCTCCCAGCGCCCTGCACCCTCAGTGACTGCCGTGTGAAGTGTGCTGAGAGGAAAATGGCGCACAGCTGCAGTGCTGTGCGCTACCTTTAGAAGACTGAGGAGTCTTCTGCCGCCGATTCTGGACCTCTTCTTACTTCAGCATCTGCAAGGGGGCCGGCGGCAAGGCTCCGGTGACCATCCAGGCTGTACCTGTGATCGTCCCTCTGGAGCTGATGTCCAGTAGCCAAGAAGCCAATCCATCCTGCACGCAGGTGAGTTCACTTCTTCTCCCCTAAGTCCCTCGTTGCAGTGATCCTGTTGCCAGCAGGACTCACTGTAAAATAAAAAACCTAAGCTAAACTTTTCTAAGCAGCTCTTTAGGAGAGCCACCTAGATTGCACCCTTCTCGGCCGGGCACAAAAATCTAACTGGCTTGGAGGAGGGTCATAGGGGGAGGAGCCAGTGCACACCACCTGATCGGAAAGCTTTACTTTTGTGCCCTGTCTCCTGCGGAGCCGCTATTCCCCATGGTCCTTTCAGGAACCCCAGCATCCACTAGGACGATAGAGAAAAAGAGAAATAGCAATGCTCATACCAGAGTTGGTAAAAAGGGGGTTACAGATTTTATTTAACAATACATATAGGGAAATAAATGCAGGGAAAACCCTGCATAGCAGTTATAAAAAAAATTGAATAAAACTTGGATAAAAACGGCAAAGAGAGATGGTCAACTCTTGCAGAGAAAAACAAAAACAAACAATTTAAAAAGCAAAGAGTATCAAAAAAGTCCGGATAAGATAGCTACTCACACTCCTGTTTGTCGACGCGTTTCAGCCCACATCTGGGCCTTTATCAAGAGGGCAACGTTGTTTAACAACCTCTCCCTGGAAGGTGCTTTTATCAGCAGATCGTCCAGGCACGGTATTATGTTCACTCCTACTTGCGGAGGAGAAACATCATCTCTGCCATTACCTTGGTGAACACCTTCAGTGCCGTGGAGAGGCCAAATGGCAGGGCCTGTAACTGGTAGTGACAGTCCTGTAATGCAAACCTTAGATAAGCCTGATGAGGCGGCCAAATCGGAATATGAAGGTACGCATCCTTGACATCCAGAGACACCAGGAATTCCCCCTCCTCCAGACCTGAGATAAGCGCTCTCAAAGACTCCATCTTGAATTTGAACACCCGTAAGTACGGGTTCAGTGACTTGAGGTTTAAAATGGGCCTTACCAAACAGTCCGGTTTCGGTACTACAAACAGGTTGGAATAATAACCCTTGTTTTGCAGTTGAAGTGGAACTGGAACAATGACCGGAGTCTGTACCAGTTTTTGAATTGCTACCTGTAAAGTCATACTTGCTTCTTGAGAAGCTGGTAAGCCTGATTTGAAGAATCTGTGAGGTGGGAGTTCCTGAAACTCCAGTCTGTAGCCCTGGGCAATAAGATCTTTGACCCAGGGATTCTGGCCCAATGTTGCCCATATGTGACTGAAATATCTTTATCAGGCACCCACCTGCCTGTCTGTCTTCCAGGAAGTGTGGTCCACCGTCACGCTGAAGGCTTAGAGGAAGCAGAACCGGGAGTCTGTTCCTGTGAACCTGCAGTTGCAGGTTTTCTGGGTTTACCACTATTGCCTTTGAAGGCCGTAGGAGAACCTTTGGATTTACTTTTAAATTTTGCTGTCTGAAAGGACTGCAGTGTTGGAGCAGAGTAGGTTTTCCTAGCTGGGGGTGCTGCGGAAGAAAAGTATGTAGACTTACCCGCCGTAGCCTTTGATATCCATGTATCCAGTTCATCTCCAAAAAGGGACTCACCTGTGAATGGTAGGCTTTTCACACCTTTCCAGGAATCTGCATCCGCAGTCCACTGGCATAGCCACAAGCCCATGCATGATGACACTGCCAAGGCAGTGGTACGTGCGTTGAGCAAACCAATTTCCTTTATGGCCTCCACCATAAAATTAGCAGAGTCCTGTATATGCTGTAGGAGTAAAACGATCTCTCCCCTGGATAAGGAATCTAACCCGTCAATTAGATTACCTGACCATTTAGCAATGGCTCTAGTTATCCACGCACAAGCAATAGTGGGTCTCTGGGCCACCCCAGCAGCTGTGTACAGGGATTAGACAGTGGTCTCAATTTTGCAGTCAGCCGTGTCCTTTAAAGAGGCTGCCCCAGGGACAGGTAAGACAATCTTACATGACAACTGAGATACCGATGCGTCAACAATTGGTGGATTTTCCCACTTTTTCCTATCATCCTGAGGAAACGAGACGGATGTAACCTTTTAGGAATCTGAAACTTCTTGTCCGGATTAACCCAAGTTTCTTCAAATAGAGAATTTAACTCCTTTGATGCAGGGAAAGTAGCAGAAGATTTCTTTTTCACATTAAAATAAGATTCCTTATACACCTCCGCCACCTTGTCAGGAATGTGCAGGACTTCTCTAACAGCTTCTATCAGGGCCTGTATTCCTTGTGACAGGGCTGCATCCCCCCCACTAGAGTCCACTTCACCCTCCTCTGCGGCTGATACATCATCAGCAGTGTCAGCTTGCAAGATTTGGGCCAGAGTACGCTTTTGTGGACAAATGGCAGGGGTTTGAGATCATCCCCTTTAATGAATCCAACCATGCAGGTTCGGACCCACTAGCCTGAGAAGGTGTACTATCCTGGGTACACTGTAGTGATTCCCCTGGGGAAGACAAACATTCTGCTGTGCAGGAAACACACTCCCGTGACATGATAATGTGAAGGGACACACACACTCACACACAGTAAAGGTGAAAGCAGAGTTAACCCACACAGAGCCCGCAGGGAGACACAGAGAAGATGGAGCCAGCCACACCGCACCCTTTATGCTAAAGCCAAGCTCAGCTAAGTCGCAAAATAAGCTCCTTAATAGGGCTTATTATCTTAACACCGCTCCCCCCCTTAATATGACCCCCTGGTACCGCTGAGGAAACGTGGAGTCTTTGTAGAGGAGCTGCACTTCCCTGCAAGTCCTGTCAGTGTGAGCTGCAGAGGGAAAATGGCGCTGGTGAGCTGCTGGATCCGCTCATAGTGAAGCCCCGCCCCTGTAATGACGCACAGTCTTCCCGGTTTATTTATACTGGCCGAGGTGTCTTTGCGGCTTAAAAGCGGGTTAGAACCCCTGTAAGCCATTTGCCAGTGTAGGGTAACATTAAAAAGCTCAGCTTGCCTCTCACAGCGTAAACACACACGCATACAGCATGTTGTACGAAGCCTGGAGACGCAGCCTGCATGTCAGTGCTGCGTTCCACATCCTGATGCCGCCATTACAGCCGGCGACCCGCTAACCGAGACGCTGGCCACCTACTCAACACTCTTCTTACTTCTGGCTCTGTTAGGGGTGGCGGCGTGCTGCAGGACTGTACGCTCGCCGTGGTGGGGCTTGCGAATAGGTGCCTCAGGAGCTCAGTGTCCTGCCACGGGGAACGGGACCATTTACCCTATAGGAGGTTGGGCTGTTCCCCTCCCTTCCCCCTAAGTCCCACGAAGCAGACAGCCTGGTGCCAACCAGCCCTGTCTGAAAACAACAAATTAGAAAATAAATGCAGAAAACTCTTGAGGAGCTTCCTTCAGCGTGACCGGCTCCTCCGGGCACATTTTCTAAACTGAGTCTGGTAGGAGGGCATAGAGGGAGGAGCTAGTGCTCATTATTGGTTTCTTAATGTGGGTACACACTAATAGATATATCTGCAGATCAATTGATCTGCAGATATATCTATGGACGGATCGGGCAGTGTGCTGTGCATACACACTGCCCGATCCGTCGGGGACTGACGTCATGAACTGGGCGGGCGTGTACACACGCCCGCCCAGTTCAGTTGTCAATCACCGCCGGCCACCGCAGCATGTGTACGGGCCACTTCGTACACACACAGCGACGCGCCAATATATCGGTAGATATATTGGCCGTCGGCTGTGCTGCGCGGCCGACGCGATGCGTCTGTGAACGATGGAGTTCACAGACGTAAAGCAGGCCTGGGCAACATGTGGATCTCCAGCTGTGGTGAACTACAAGTCCCAGCATGCCCTGTTTTGCTATTAAGGAATGCGGTGAGGTGTAGTTGGTGAGCCACAGGTTGACCAGGCCTGTTATAAAGTAAAATCTGTAACGACAGTAAAACGCATGGTGCATATACTCACTGTGACCCAGCTGATTTGTGCTCCCAGGTCTCTGAAGTACAGAGTTGCTGTTGTTCCCACTGGCAAATTCTGCAGGATGTCCTCATCTTTCAGTGACCTTCCCTCTGTAATACACAGGTCAAACATGTTCAGAAATGATACAAACAATACAACATGTGTGAAATATATATATATATATTACACACCGTAATTTCACTAGTATAACATACACAGAACCTGGGAATGGAAAAAATAGGATTTTAATACCTACCGGTAAATCCTTTTCTCTTAGTCCGTAGAGGATGCTGTGGATGCTTCAAGAACCATGGGGTATAGAAGGGATCCGCAGGAGACATGGGCACATTAAGACTTTAAAAGGGGTGTGAACTGGCTCCTTACTCTATGCCCCTCCTCCAGACTCCAGCTATAGGAACTGTGCCCAGGGAGACAGACATTTAGAGGAAAAGGATTTATTTAATTTTTAAACTAAGATGAGATACATACCAGCTCACACCTCAAACACACCGTACAACATGGCATTCAACAACAACGCATGCAACGGCATGACTAACATCAGCCACAGACTGACTGAACTCAACACAACATGTGTGTAACCATAACCAAAAACTGCA
Source organism: Pseudophryne corroboree (assembly GCF_028390025.1). Lineage (NCBI taxonomy): Eukaryota > Metazoa > Chordata > Amphibia > Anura > Myobatrachidae > Pseudophryne > Pseudophryne corroboree. The sequence continues at coordinate 116,360,126 of NC_086449.1, read as the reverse complement.
GATACAGCCCGCACTGGGATGGGCGCCCAGCATCCTCTACGGACTAAGAGAAAAGGATTTAATGGTAGGTATTAAAATCCTATTTTCTCATACGTCCTAGAGGATGCTGGGGATGCTTCAAGAACCATGGGGTTTACACCACAGCTCTAGAACGGGCGGGAGAGTGCGGATGACTCTGCAGCACCGATTGACCAAACAAGAGGTCCTCCTCAGCCAGGGTATCAAACTTGTAAAACTTTGCAAAAGTGTTTGATCCCGACCAAGTAGCAGCTCGGCAAAGCTGTAATGCCGAGACCCCTCGGGCAGCCGCCCAGGATGAGCCCACCTTTCTGGTAGAATGGTCTTTTACTGATTTCGGTAACGGCAAGCCTGCCGTAGAATGAGCCTGCTGAATCGTAATACAGATCCAGCGCGCAATAGTCTGCTTGGAAGCAGGAGCCCCAATCTTGTTGGGAGCCCACAGGACAAACAGAGCCTCTGTTTTCCTAATCTGCGCCGTTCTGGCGACATAGATTTTCAAAGCTCTGACTACATTGAGAGACTTCGATTCCGCCAAGGCGTCAGTAGCCACTGGCACCACAAAAGGCTGGTTTACGTGAAACGATGAAACCACTTTTGGCAGAAATTGCTGACAAGTTCTCAACTCCGCTCTATCAGCATGGAAGATTAAATAGGGGCTTTTGTGAGACAAAGCCGCCAACTCCGATACCCGCCTTGCGGATGCCAAGGCAAACAACATGACTACTTTCCAAGTAAGGAATTTTAACTCAACCTTATGCAAAGGTTCAAACCAATGAGATTGCAGGAACTGCAACACCACATTCAGATCCCATGGTGCCACTGGGGGCACAAAGGGAGGTTGGATGTGTAGTACACCTTTCACGAAGGTCTGAACTTCTGGAAGGGAGGCCAATTCTTTCTGAAAGAAAATTGATAAGGCCGAAATTTGTACTTTAATTGAGCACAACTTTAGGCCCGCATCCATACCTGCTTGCAAAAAATGGAGCAAACGCCCCAGCTGAAATTCCTCCATAGGAGTCTGCTTGGATTCACACCAACACACATATTTCCTCCAAATACGGTGGTAATGCTTTGCCGTTACTTATTTTCTAGCCTGAAGAAGTGTGGGAATGACTTCATAGAGAATACCCTTCCGGGCTAGGATTTGGCGTTCAACCGCCATGCCGTCAAATGTAGCCGCGGTAAGTCTTGATACAGGCACGGTCCTTGTTGTAACAGGTCCTCCCGTAGAGGAAGAGGCCAGGGATCTTCTATGAGCAATTCCTGAAGATCTGGATACCAGGCCCTCCTTGGCCAATCTGGAACAATGAGTATCGCCTGAACCCTTGTTCTTCTTATCATCTTTATCACCTTTGGAATGAGTGGAAGTGTCACTATGGCATCCACCGCTATCGCTTGAGGGTCCCTTGACCTGGAACAATATCTCTGAAGTTTCTTGTTGAGTCGGGACGCCATCATGTCTATTTGAGGAATTCCCCAACGACTTGTCACTTCTGCAAAGACCTCTAGATGAAGACCCCACTCTCCTGGATGGAGATCGTGTCTGCAGAAGAAGTCTGCTTCCCAGTTGCCCACTCCTGGAATGAAGACCGCTGACAGAGCGCTTGCATGTCTCTCCGCCCAGCAAAGAACTTTCGTGGCCTCAGCCATTGCCACTCTGCTCTTGTTCCACCCTGGTGGTTTATGTACGCCACTGCTGTTATGTTGTCTGACTGAATCAAGACGGGCAGACCGCGAAGAAGATGTTTATGTGCAGACAAGCTTCCTGGCTTGACCATTTTCCCTGAAAATTTCTCCCCTGTGTGACTGCTCCCCAGCCTCGGAGACTTGCATCTGTGGTCACCAGGATCTAATCCTGAATCCCGAACCTGCGTCCCTCCAGAAGGTGAGAACTGTGCAGCCACCACAGAAGGGAGATCCTGGTCCTGGAAGATAGGAATATTTTCCGGTGCATGTCCAGGTGAAACCCGGACCACTTGTCCAGCAGGTCCCACTGAAACACCCTGGCATGGAACCTGCCATACTGAATGGCCTCGTAGGCCGCCACCTTCTTCCCCAGCAACCGAGTGCATTGAAGAAACTACACTCTTGCTGGTTTCAGAATCTGTTTTACCATGTTCTGTATTTCCAGAGCCTTTTCCACTGGAAGAAAAACTCTCTGTAATTCTGTATCCAGAATCATACCCAAGAACGACAGCTGTGTCGTCGGAACCAACTGTGATTTTGGCAAGTTTAGGAGCCAACCATGTTGTTGCAGAATCGTCAGAGAGAGTGCAACGTTTTTCAGCAATTGTTCCTTGGATCTCGCCTTTATGAGGAGATCGTCCAAGTACGGGATAATTGTGACTCCCTGCTTGCGCAGGATAACCATCATTTCCGCCATTACCTTGGTGAAAATCCTCAGAGCCGTGGACAGACCAAACGGCAACGTCTGAAATTGGTAATAATAATCCTGAACAGCAAACCTCAGGTAAGCCTGATGCAGAGGATATATGGGGACGTGTAAGTAGGCATCCTTTATGTCGACCGACACCATAAAATCCCCCTCCTCCAGACTGCAGATCACTGTTCGGAGAGATTCCATCTTGAATTTAATTTTTTTTAGAAAGAAATTGAGGGATTTTAGGTTCAGAATCGGTCTGACCGAGCCATCTGGCTTCGGTACCACGAACAGACACCCTCCACCTGTTGTGACGGGGGTACCGTGACAATGACTTGATTTTGACACAGCTTTAGTATCGCAGCGCATACAACCTCCCTTTCTGGAAGAGAAGCTGGCAAGGCCGATTTGAAAAATCGGTGAGGGGGCACGTCTTGAAACTCTAATTTGTACCCTTGGGTCTACTATTTCTAATATCCAAGGATCCAGGTCCAAGCGAACCCAGACCTGACTGAAGAGTTTGAGACGTGCCCCCACTGGTGCGGACTCCCGCAGAGGAGCCCCAGCGTCATGCGGTGGATTTGGTAGAAGCCGGAGAGGACTTCTGTTCTTGGGAACTTGCCACAGCCTGTGACCTTTTTCCCCTTCCTCTTCCTCTCGCAGCAAGGGAGGAGGATCCTCGTCCTTTTTTGTATTTATTGGCCCAAAAGGACTGCATCTGATAGTGGGGCGTTTTCTTTTGTTGTGCGGGAACATAAGGTAAAAATGACGACTTACCTGCGGTAGCCATAGATACCAGGTCAGTGAGGCCGTCACCAAACAAGACACTACCGTTAAACGGCAGAGACTCCATAGCCTTCTTCGAGTCAGCATCAGCATTCCATTGATGAATCCACAATGCCCTCCTGGCCGAGACTGCCATGGCATTGGCCCTTGATCCTAAAAAGCCAATATCCCTTGCAGCTTCTTTTAAATATGCTGCAGCGTCCCTGATATGACCCAGAGTCAAAAGCACGTTATCCCTGTCCAGGGTATCTATCTCAGATGACAAGTTATCTGCCCACTTTTCAATAGCACTACTCACCCATGCCGAAGCAACGGCAGGCCTGAGTAGCGAATCTGTAGTGACATAAATGGATTTTAGTGTATTTTCCTGCTTACGATCCGCAGGATCCTTTAGGGCTGCCGTGTCAGGAGACGGAAGCGCCACCTTCTTGGACAGACGCGACAGAGCTTTGTCCACTGTGGGGGTTGACTCCCACTTTTCCCTGTCCCCAGAAGGGAACGGATATGCCACTGGAATTCTTTTGGGAACCTGTATCTTCTTGTCAGGATTTTCCCAAGCCTTTTCAAAAAGAGCGTTCAGTTCATGAGAGGGAGGAAACGTTACCTCAGGTTTCTTTCCTTTAAACATACAGACCCTTGTATCAGGAACAGCAGGGTCCTCAGTGATATGTAATACGTCTTTTATTGCCACAATCATGTACTGAATGCTCTTAGCCAGTTTAGGATTCAATCTGGCATCACTATAGTCGACACTGGAATCAGAGTCCGTGTCGGTATCTGTATCTGCTATCTGGGTAAATGCACGTTTCTGTGACCCCGAAGGGGTCTGAGCTTGTGACAATGCATCCTCCATGGATTTCCTCCATGTCTGGTTCTTGGACTCTGATTTATCTAATCTCTTTGTCAACCGAGCCATATTTGCATTCAAAACACTCAACATATTTACCCACTCAGCAGTCGGTGGTGCCGACAGGGTCACTCCCACTGCTTTTTCTGTCCCCACTCCGGCTTCCTCCTGGGAAGAGCACTCAGCCTCAGACATGTCGACACACACGTACCAACACCCACAATCACACTGGGCTATAGGGGACAGACCCACAGCAAAGCCTGTTAGAGAGACCCAGAGGGAGTTTGCCAGCTCACAACCCAGCGCCTATCCCGGTACTGAAACTTAATATACAATGCCTCAGACCTGTTAGCGCTTTTATAATAAAGGTATTAGCACCAAATCTACTGTGCCCACCCACCTCCCCCCCGTTTTGCACCCTGTTACTTGTACAGCAGAGTGGAGGTCAGGGCCAGCGTCTCTGCAGCTTCTGTGAAGAGAAAATGGCGCTGATCAGAGCTGTGGGGGCTAAGCCACGCCCCCTCACCGGCGCGCTTCAGTCCCGCTCATTTTAACATTTTTATACTGGCGTGGGTCAATATTGAGTGCCTAGGCACTTTTCATATAACTTTTGCCAGTTACTGTCAGGCCCCCCCCCCCCCCCCCTGTGCCCTGCAACCTGTCAGTGCCGCTGTGTGTTTGGGAGCATGGCGCGCTGCGCGGTACCTCAAGACCTGAAGTCTTCTGCCGTCACTGAAGTCTTCGTTTCTTCTTTTACTCACCCGGCTTCTTTTTTTCTGGCTCTGCAAGGGGGGGTGACGGCGCGGCTCAGGGAACGAGCAGCTAGGCACACCAAGTGATCGAACCCTCTGGAGCCAATGGTGTCCAGTAGCCTAAGAAGCAGAGCCTTTGAACTCACAGAAGTAGGTCTGCTTCTCTCTGCTCAATCCCTCGAAACAGGGAGCCTGTTGCCAGCAGAGCTCCCTGAACATAAAAAACCTAACATAAGTATTTTTTCAGAGAAACTCAGTAAAACTCCCCTGTGTGACCAGTCTCCCTGGGCACATAATCTAACTGGAGTCTGGAGGAGGGGCATAGAGGGAGGAGCCAGTTAAAACCCTTTTTAAAGTCTTAAGGTGCCCATGTCTCCAGCGAGACTATGAGAAAATAAGATTTTACTTACCGGTAAATCTATTTCTCGTAGTCCGTAGAGGCTGCTGGGGACTCCGTAAGGACCATGGGGATAGACGGGCTCCGCAGGAGACATGGGCACTTTAAGAAAGAATTTAGTTCCTGGTGTGCACTGGCTCCTCCCTCTATGCCCCTCCTCCAGACCTCAGTTAGAGAAACTGTGCCCAGAGGAGATGGACAGTACAAGGAAAGGATTTTGTTAATCCAAGGGCAAGATTCATACCAGCCACACCAATCACACCGTATAACTTGTGATAACTACCCAGTTAACAGTATGAAAACAACATATCATCAGTGCAAGACTGATGCAACTATAACGTAACCCTTATTGAAGCAATAACTATATACAAGTATTGCAGAAAAAGTCCGCACTTGGGACGGGCGCCCAGCATCCTCTATGGACTACGAGAAATAGATTTACCGGTAAGTAAAATTTTATTTTCTCTAACGTCCTAGAGGATGCTGGGGACTCCGTAAGGACCATGGGGATTATACCAAAGCTCCCAAACGGGCGGGAGAGTGCGGATGACTCTGCAGCACCGATTGAGCAAACATGAGGTCCTCCTATAGGTTTGATACCCTGGCTGAGAATTTTTGCAAAAGTGTTTGAAACCGACCAAGTAGCAGCTCGACACAGCTGTAGTGCCGAGACCCCCCGGGCAGCCGCCCAAGAAGAGCCCACCTTCTTAGTGGAATGGGCCTTGACCGATTTTGGTAACGGCAATCCAGCCGTAGAATGCGCTTGCTGAATCGTGTTACAAATCCAGCGAGCAATAGTTTGCTTTGAAGCAAGGGCACCAATCTTATTGGATGCATACAGGACAAACAGCGCTTCAGTTTTCCCGACTCTAGCCGTTCTGGCCACGTAAATTTTCAATGCCCTGACCACATCAAGTAACTCGGAATCCTCCAAGTCACGTGCAGCCACAGGCACCACAATAGGTTGGTTCATATGAAAAGATGATACCACTTTCGGCAGAAATTGTGAACGGGTCCGCAATTCTGCTCTATCCATATGGAAAACCAGATAGGGGCTTTTATGTGACAAAGCCGCTAATTCTGACACACGTCTAGCCGAAGCCAAGGCTAATAGCATGACCATCTTCCACGTGAGATATTTTAACTCCGCCGTTTTAAGTGGTTCAAACCAGTGTGACTTTAGGAAACTTAACACCACGTTAAGATCCCAAGGTGCCACCAGAGGCACAAAAGGAGGCTGAATACGCAGCACTCCTTTTATAAACGTCTGAACTTCTGGTAGAGAAGCCAACTGTTTTTGAAAGAAAATGGATAGGGACGAAATCAGAACCTTAATGGAGCCTAAGTTTTAGGCCCAAATTCACTCCAGTTTGTAGGAAGTGAAGGAAACGGCCCAGATGGAATTCTTCCGTAGGAGCATTCCTGGCCTCACACCAAGAAACATATTTTCGCCATATACGGTGATAATGTTAAGATGTCACATCCTTCCTAGCCTTTATCAGCGTAGGAATGACCTCATCCGGAATGCCTTTTTCCGCTAGGAACCGGCGTTCAACCGCCATGCCGTCAAACGCAGCCTCGGTAAGTCTTGGAACAGACATGGGCCCTGTTGCAACAGGTCCGGCCTTAGAGGAAGAGGCCACGGATTTTCTGTAAGCATTTCCTGCAGATCCGGATAGCAGATCCTTCTTGGTCAATCTGGAACAATGAGGATTGTTCTCACTCCTCCTTTTTCTTATTATTCTCAACTCTTGGGTATGCGAGGAAGAGGAGGAAATACATAGACTGACTGGAACACCCACGGTGTCACTAGGGCGTCTACCGCTACTGCCTGAGGGTCTCTTGACCAGGCGCAATAACTCAGCAGCTTTTTGTTGAGGCGGGACGCCATCCTGTCTATCTGTGGCAGTCCCCACCGAACTGCAATTTGTGCGAAGACTTCCTGATGAAGTCTCCACTCTCCAGGACGTATGTCTGGTGAGGAAGTCTGCTTCCCAGTTGTTCACTTCCGGAATGAACACTGTTGACAGTGCTCTTACATGATTCTTCGCCCAGCGAAGAATTCTGGTGGCTTTCGCCATCGCCACTCTGCTCCTTGTGCCGCCTTGGCGGTTTACATGAGCTACTGCGGTGACGTTGTCTGACTGGATCAGAACCGGTTGGTCGCGAAGAAAGGTCTCCGCTTGACATAGGGCGTTGTATATGGCCCTTAGTTCCAATATGTTGATGTGAAGACAAGTCTCTTGACTTGACCAAAGACCTTGGAAATTTCTTCCCTGTGTGACTGCTCCCCAGCCTCGGAGGCTCGCGTCCGTGGTCACCAGGATCTAGTCCTGAATGCCGAATCTGCGGCCCTCTAGAAGGTGAGCACTCTGCAGCCACCACAGGAGAGATACCCTGGCCCTGGGGGATAGGGTGATCAACTGATGAATCTGTAGATGTGACCCGGACCACTTGTCCAGTAGGTCCCATTGGAAAGTCCTTGCATGGAACCTGCTGAAGGGAATGTTTTTCCCAGGACTCGAGTGCAGTGATGCACGGACACCTGTCTTGGTTTCAATAGGTCCCTGACTAGAGTCATGAGTTCCTGGGCCTTCTCTATCTGAAGGTAAACCCCCTTCTGGTCCATATCCAGAATCATACCCAAGAAGGGCAGACTAGTGATAGGAACCAACTGTGACTTCGGGATATTGAGAAACTAGCAGTGTTGCTGTGACACCTTCAGTGAAAGTGACACGCTGTTCAACAACTGCTCTTTTGATCTCGCCTTATAGGAGATCGTCCAAGTATGGGATAACTGTGACTCCTTGCTTGCATAGGAGCACCATCATTTCCGCCAATTACCCTGAAATTGGTAATGACAATACTGTACCGCAATTCTCAGGTACGCCTGATGGGGTGAATAAATGGGAACATGAAGGTATGCAGCCTTTATATCTAGATACACAATCAATTCTCCCCTTTCCAGGCTGGCCATGATCGCTCTGAGCGATTCCACTTTAATTTTGAACCTTTTCTAGTATAGGTTCAGAGGTTTTAATTTTAAATAGGTCTGACCGCACCGTACGTATTCGGGACTACAGCCAAGGTTGAGTAATAGCCCATTCCTTGTTGCAGGAGGAGAACCTTGAGCACCACCTGTTGGAGATACAATGTGTGAATTGTATTTAATATAACTCCCCTTCTGGGGGAGAAGCCGGTAGGTCCGATAAGGAAAAACCGGTGAGGAGGCACCTTTCGAATTCCCCTGTAACCCTGAGAACCATTTTTTTATTGCCCCGGGATCCACCTGTGAGTGAACTCAGATGTGACTGAAGAGTCGAAGACGTGCTCCCACTGGGGCGGACTCCCTTAGCGGAGCTCCAGCGTCATGCGTTGGATGTAGTAGAGGCCGGGGAGGACTTCTGTTCCTGGGAACTAGCTGTGCCCTGTACCCTTACCTCTGGTAAGAAAGGACGCTCCTCGTACTTTCTTGTTATTCTGCGACCGAAAGGACTGCATTTAATAATGTCGTGCTTTCTTAGGCTGTGAGGGAATATAAGGCAAAAGATCAGAATTACCAGCTATAGCTGTGGAGACCAGGTCCGAGAGCCCTTCTCCACATAATTCCTCAGCCTTGTAAGGTAAACCTTCCATATGCCTCTTTAGTCGGCATCACCTGTCCATTGCATGTTCCACAGGACACTTCTAGCAGAAATCTACATAGCGTTGACTCTAGAACCTAGTAGACTAATGTCTCTTTGGGCATGTTATATTATATATATATATATATATATATATATATATATATATATATATATATATATATATATATATATATATATAGTGCAATGGAGTCCGGCACTCCTCGTCCCTGCTGGGGACCTGCTCCGGTGCCCTCCTTAAGCTGTGTGAGCTCAGTATACGTGCAATGGAAGGCGGCACTCAGAGACTGTTATCAGGTGAAAAATAGGTGCTTTAATCGACGTTTGCTGTGTCTTGAGGAAGGGAGTACGTCTCCCGAAACGTCGATTAAAGCACCTATTTTTCACCTGATAACAGTCTCTGAGTGCCGCCTTCCATTGCACACACACACATATATATATATATATATATATATATATATATATATATATATATATATATATATATAATATCACAGAAAGAAGGCGGCACTCAGAGTCTCGAGAACTTGGTGAAAAACCGACCCGTATATATACACACACACACACACACATATACATATACTAGGGTCAATACCATGGTATCCTTATCTAGGGTTTCAATCTCCGCTGATAAGGTATCTGTCCACGCTGCTACAGCGCTATAAACCCATGCCGACACAATCGCCGGTCTGAGTAGTGTACCAGAATGTGTGTAAATGGATTTCAAAGTACTTTTACTGCAAGCTATCTGCAGGATCCCTGAGGATAGCTGTTAAGTCAGCGCTACCTTTTGGGTAAACGTGACAAGCTTTGTCCACCCTAGGGGAAGATTCCAATCGTATCCTGGCCCTAGTAGGGAAAGGATACTCCCTGAGAATTCTTTTTGGGAAGCTGCAGCTTCTTGTCTGGAGATTCCCGCTCTTTTTCTTCATGAGAGGAGGGAAATTTACTTCAGCTTTCTTCCCCTTAAACATGTGTACCCTCGTGTCAGAGACAGATGAGTCATCAGTGATATGCAAAACATCTTTTATTACAATAATCATATACCTGTATTGAATACTTTCCTGCCAGTTTTGGCTGTAACTTTGCATTATCGTAGTCGACACTGGAGTCAGACTCCGTGTCGATATCAGTGTCTATTATTTTGGATAGTGAGCATTGTGAGACTCTGAAGGTCTCTGCGACATAGGGACAGACCTGTGTAGATTCACTGTCTGTTCTCTAATCTTTTGTGCAATAAATTTACCTCAGCACTTTATTTCACATATCCAATCAGGTGTCGGCGTTGTCGACGGAGACACCACTCACACACACATTTGCTCCATCTCCTCCTTAGGAGAGCCTTTTACCTCAGACATGTCGACACGCACGTACCGACACACCACACACTCAGGGAATGCTCATCTGAAGATAATTCCCCCACAAGGCCCTTTGGAGAGACAGAGAGAGAGTATGCCAGCACACACCCCAGCGCTATATGACCCAGGAAAAAGGACAGCAATTTAATGTTTACCCAGTAGCGCTGTTATTATCTGCGCCGAATTATGTGCCCCCCCCCTCTTCTTTAAAACCCTCTCTTCTACCGTGGTATAAGCAGGGGAGAGTCCGGGGAGCTTCCTCTCAGCGGTGCTGTGGAGAAAAACATGGCACTGGTGAGTGCTGAGGGAAAAGCCCCGCCCCCTCGACGGCGGGCTTCTGTCCCGCTAAAAGTGTAAAATTGGCGGGGGCTCATCCATATATACAGTGTCCAGCTGTATATATGCTCATTTTGCCAAATAAGAGGTTTATATTGCTGCCCAGGGCGCCCCCTTCCTGCGCCCTGCACCCTTACAGTGACCGGAGTATGTGAGGTGTGTGGGAGCACTGCAGCTGTGCGTTACCTCAGTGAAGATCATGAAGTCTTCTGCCGCCTGTGAAGTCTTCTTTGCTTCTCATACTCACCCGGCTTCTATCTTCCGGCTCTGCGAGGGGGACGGCGGCGCGGCTCCGGGACGGACGGCGAGGGTGAGATCCTGCGTACCAATCCCTCTGGAGCTAATGGTGTCCAGTAGCCTAAGTAGCAGGACCTAGCTTCAGAGAGTAGGGCTGCTTCTCTCCCCTCAGTCCCACGATGCAGGGAGTCTGTTGCCAGCAGAGCTCCCTGAAAATAAAAAACCTTACAAAATACTTTCTATCAGTAAACTCAGGAGAGCTCACTGAAAAGCACCCAGCTCGTCTGGGCACAGTATCAAACTGAGGTCTGGAGGAGGGGCATAGAGGGAGGAGCCAGTGCACACCAGGAACTAAATTCTTTCTTAAAGTGCCCATGTCTCCTGCGGAGCCAGTCTATCCCCATGGTCCTTACGGAGTCCCCAGCATCCTCTGGGACGTTAGAGAAATAGGATTTTAATTACCTACCGGTAAATCCTTTTCTCGTAGTCCGTAGAGGATGCTGGGGTCCACTTTAGTACCATGGGGTATAGATGGGTCCACTAGGAGCCACTGGTACTTTAAGAGTTTGAGAGTGTGGGCTGGCTCCTCCCTCTATGCCCCTCCTACCAGACTCAGTCTACAAACTGTGCCCGAGGAGACGGACAACTTCGAGAGAAGGATTTTACACAGATAGTGGCGAGATTCACACCAGCTCACACATACAAGGCAAACCAAGCTAACCAGCTTGAAAAATCAGCAACGGCTGAACAAGATTACTTAACCAAGTAACAAAACAGTACTTAACCAAGAACGAAGCAGTACTGAATTAAACAACCACTGCAGGATCACAAAGGGCTGGGCGGGCGCCCAGCATCCTCAACGGCAGTGTTTTTCAACCACTGTGCCGTAGCACACTAGTGTGCCCTGAGCAGTCTCCAGGTGTGCCGCCATAGAAGCACAGCCAGGCCCGTCAGTGTTTTGACGCTACTGAGGCCCTGGAACGATCAATACTGGTGGGTTTAGTGGTTGCAGAGACAGTTCTTATTTTGGACCCGGGCAGTGTTGGACTCTTCTGGCTTTCTCAGATGTGGCTCCGGCGTTACCTATGGAGAAGCTGCAACATGACATCCTAGGACACGCAACTGCACCATGCATCACCATTATATTTGAATGTGCCTTGGCAATACTTAAAACTTGTTCAGTGTGCCGCGAGTTGTAAAAGGTTGAAAATCTCTGCTCTACGGACGAGAAAAGGATTTACCAGTAGGTAATTAAAATCCTATTTTCTCTTACGTCCTATAGGATGCTGGGGTCCACATTAGTACCATGGGGATGTACCAAAGCTCCCAGAAAGGGAGGGAGAGTGCGGAGGCTCCTGCAGAACGGATTGGCCTCCTGAGGACCTGAAGTTTGGTCAAAGTATCGAACTTGTAAAACATAGCAAACGTGTTCAACCCAGACCAAGTAGCCGCTCGGCAAAGCTGTTAAGCCGAGACACCCCGGGCAGCCGCCCAGGAAGAACCCACCTTACGAGTAGAGTGGGCCTTAACAGATATAGGACACGGCAATCCTGCCGTAGAATACGCATGCTGGATAGTGAACCTGATCCAGTGAGATATAGTCTGCTTAGAAGCAGGACACCCAAGTTGCTTGGGATCATACAGGACAAACAGAGTTTGATTTTCTGTGACGAGCAATCCTCTTCACATATATTTTCAGAGCCCTTACAACATCCAAGGACTTTGATGAAATTGAGGAGTCAGTAGCCACTGGCACCACAATAGGTTGATTGACATGAAATGCCGACACAATCTTCGGAAGGAACTGCTGACGTGTCCGGAGTTCAGCCTGATCTTCATGGAAGATCAAGTAGGAGCTCTTACAAGACAAAGCCCCCCAACTCCGACACACGTCTAGCAGAAGCTAAGGCCAACAAAGTGACAGCCTTCCACGTGAGAAACTTGACCTCCGGGAGAGGCTCGAACCAATCCCATTGGAGGAACTGCAACACCACGTAAAGATCCCAGGGTGCCGTAGGTGGCACAAAGGGAGGTTTGATGTGCAGAACCCCTTTCAAGAAAGTCTGAACCTCAGGGAGGGAAGCCAGTTGTTTCTGGAAGAAAATGGATAGGGCCGAAATATGGACCTTCACGGATCCCAACCTCAGGCCCATATCCACACCCACTTGTAGGAAGAGGAGAAACCGACCCAGTTGAAACTCCACCATAGGAAACTTCTTGGGTTCACACCAAGAGACATTCCTTTTCCAAATGCGATGATAATGCATTTCGGAGCCAATATCTGGCGTTCAACTTCCATGCCGTCAAACGTAGCCGCGGTAAGTCTTGATAAGCGAATGACCCCTGTTGCAGTAGGTCCTCCCGAAGAGGAAGAGGCCTCGGATCTTCCAGCAGAAGACCCAGAAGATCCGCGTACCAAGCCTGTCTTGGCCAGTCCAGAGCAATGAGGATTGCCTGAACTCTTGTTCTCCTTATGAGTTTTAGAACTCTTGGAATGAGTGAAAGTGGAGGAAACACGTACACCGACTGGAACACCCACGGAGTCACCAGGGCGTCCACCGCCACGGCTTGCGGGTCCCTTGACCTGGAACAATACCTCTGAAGTTGATTGTTGAGACGGGAGGCCATCACGTCTTTTTGAGGTACACCCCAAAGATCTATCACCTCCGTGAACACCTCCGGATGGAGTCCCCACTCTCCTGGATGGAGATCGTGTCTGCTGAGGAAGTCCGCTTCCCAGTTGTCTACTCCCAAAATGAAGATTGCCGACAGCGCCAACGTGTGCTTTTCTGCCCAGAGGATGATTCTTGTTACCTCTGACAGTGCAGCTCTGCTCTTCGTTCCGCCCTGTTGATTTATGTAGGCCACCGTCGTTACATTGTCCGACTGCACTTGAATGGCTCGATCTCGCAGAAGATGAGCCGCTTGGAGAAGACAGTTGTAGACGGCTCTTAGTTCCAGAATGTTTATTTGAAGACTGGATTCCAGGCTTGACCACCTTCCTTGGAAGGTATCACCCTGAGTGACTGCACCCCAGCCCCTGAGACTTGCATCCGTGGTAAGAAGGACCCAGTCCTGAATCCCGTACCTGCGGCCCTCCAGAAGGTGAGGCATTTGCAGCCACCAGAGGAGTGAATCCTGGCTTTCGGCAACAGACGTATCCTCTGGTGCATGTGTAGGTGAGATCCCGACCATTTGTCTAGGAGATCAAGTTGAAAGGACCGAGCATGAAACCTTCCGTACTGTAGAGCCTCGTAGGAGGCAACCATCTTCCTCAGAAGACGAATGCATTGATGAACAGATACCCGGGTTGGCTTCAGGACATCCCAGACCATCGTTTGAATCACCAAAGCTTTCTCCTCCGGCAGAAACACCCTCCGCACTTCCGTGTCGAGGATCATCCCCAGAAAAGAATCTCCTTGTCGGCTCCAAATGTGACTTTGGAAGGTTCAGGATCCAACCGTGTTCCCTGAGCAGATGAGTCGTGAGAACAATGGACTGCAACAACGTCCCCCGGGACGATGCCTTTATCAGCAGATCGTCCAGATATGGGATTATGTTCACCCCCTGTCTGCGGAGGAGAACCATCATCTCCGCCATCACTTGGTGAACACCCTAGGTGCTGTGGAGAGGGAGAATGGCAGTGCCTGAAATTGATAGTGACTGTTAACAGTGCAAATCTGAGATAAGCCTGGTGCGGCGGCCAAATCGGAATGTGGAGGTACGCATCCTTGATATCCAGGGATACCAGAAACTCTCCCTCCTCCAGACCTGAAATCGCTGTTCTGAGAGACTCCATTTTGAATTTGAACACCCTCAGATAAGGGTTCAACGATTTCAAGTTCAAAATTGGTCTGACCGAACCATCCGGTTTTGGTACCACGAAAAGGTTTGAATAATTACCCTTGTTTTGCAAATGAGGTGGAACTGACCTAAGACTTTTCCAATTTTAGGATGGCTTCCTGTCGGATAGCCCTGTCTGTCAGCAAAGCTGGCAAGCCTGATTTGAAGAATCGGTGAGGCGGGAGTTCTTGAAACTCCAGTCTGTACCCAGGGATCCAGGCCGGACGACACCCAGACGTGTCTGAAACGTCTGAGTCTCGCACCCACCAGGCCTTCCTCCAGGCTGTGCGGTCCACCGTCATGCTCAGGATTTTGAGGAACCAGAAGAAGTTTTCTGGTCCTGGGAGCCTGCTCGATTTTGCACGACCACCTCTAAAGAAAGTGGTAGGAGGCTTGGTCTTTATTGCCTTAGCGGTCCGAAAGGAATGCGACACAGCTGAAGAAAATAGTTTCTTCGTAGAAGGTGTAGCAGAGGGAAGAAAAGGTGACTTACCGTGGAAATCCACGCATCCCCAAATAGAGCCTGACCTGTGTAGGGTAGGTTCTCCACACTTCTCCTGGATTCCGCGTCTGCAGACCATTGGCACAGCCAGAGTCCCCTGCGAGCCGAGACCGACATGGAAGATATCCGTGCAGTCAGCGTACCCAGGTCCTTCATGGATTCCACCATGAACCCCACAGAATCCCGTATGTTACGTAAAAATAATTCAATGTCACTTCTATACATTGTATCCAAAACCTCTAGTAATGTGCCTGACGACTTTACTGTGGCTTTAGAAATCCATGCACAGGCAATAGTGGGCCTTAACGCCACTCCTGAAGTAGTGTATATGCATTTGAGCGTAGTGTCAATCTTACGATCAGCCGGTTCTTTTAACGAGGTATATCCAGGGACAGGTAAAACCACCTTTTTAGACAGTCTGGAGACAGATGCGTAAACTATGGGTGGGTTTTCCCATTTTTTCCTATCCTCCTCAGGGAAGGGAAAAGCAACCAGAACCCTTTTTGGGATCTGGAATTTTTTTCTCCGGGTTTAACCAGGATTATTCAAATATAGCGTTTAATTCTTTAGACGCAGGGAAGGTTAGCGAGGCTTTCTTATAGTCAGTGAAGTAAGCCTCCTCAACCTGCTCAGGTGACGTGTCATTAATGTTTAACACATCTCTAATGGCCTCAATCATGAGCTGCACCCCCTTTGCAAGGGATGCCGCCCCCCTCAGCACATCCCCATCACCGTCTGCTGTATCAGTGTCATCTTGCATAATCTGGGCAAGTGCACGTTTCTGTGGGAATATACTAGGGGATTTTGCAGGAATAGGAACAGAACCTGACCAAACTGGCATAGAGTTCTTTAACACCTGAGTTAAAGTCTCAATATGAGCTACCCTGGTAGAGATCTGAGAGAACATTCCCTTAATAGATGTCAACCACTCAGGCTCATTAATAGGGATCTGAGACAAGACATTACATTCCTGTGTACATGGAATGGATTCCTCCTGAGAGGAAACATCCTCTGCAGCATGTGACACAGAGTCCCTAGACATGGCTATGTGAGACAACAAACACCCACACACACACACACACACACACACAGGGAAATGTCAGACACAGTTTCTCCCCAAGTATGCCACAGAGAGACACAGAGATTGGAGCAAACCCACACACAGCGCTTACTGAGGTAGATATTATAAGATTTTAAACCTACCGGTAAATCTTTTTCTCCTAGTCCGTAGAGGATGCTGGGGACTCCGTAAGGACCATGGGGTATAGACGGGCTCTGCAGGAGACATGGGCACTCTAAAGACTTTAGAATGGGTGTGCACTGGCTCCTCCCTCTATGCCTCTCCTCCAGACCTCAGTTAGAGAACTGTGCCCAGAGGAGACGGACAGTACGAGGAAAGGATTTTTGTTAATCTAAGATACATACCAGCCCACACCATCCACACCGTACAACTTGGAACATACGAACCAGTTAACAGTATGAAACAAAACAGCATCAGCCAAAGACTGATCAAAACTGTAACATAACCCTTATGTAAGCAATAACTATATACAAGTCTTGCAGAATTTTGTCCGCACTGGGACGGGCGCCCAGCATCCTCTACGGACTAGGAGAAAAAGATTTACCGATAGGTTTAAAATCTTATTTTCTCTTACGTCCTAGAGGATGCTGGGGACTCCGTAAGGACCATGGGGATTATACCAAAGCTCCAAACCGAGCGGGAGAGTGCGGATGACTCTGCAGCACCGATTGAGCAAACATGAGGTCCTCATCAGCCAGGGTATCAAATTTGTAGAATTTTGCAAAGGTGTTTGAACCCGACCAAGTAGCTGCTCGGCAAAGCTGTAAAGCCGAGACGCCTCGGGCAGCCGCCCAAGAAGAGCCCACCTTCCTAGTGGAATGGTCCTTTACCGAATTTGGTAACGGTAATCCAGCCGTAGAATGAGCCTGCTGAATCGTGTTACAGATCCAGCGAGCATAAGTCTGCTTAGAAGCAGGAGCACCAACCATGTTGGCTGCATACAGGACAAACAGTGCCTCTGTTTTCCTAACCCGAGCTGTCCGGGCTACGTAAATTTTTAAGGCCCTGACTACATCAAGGGACTTGGAATCCTCCAAGTCTCCCGTAGCCACAGGCACCACAATAGGTTGGTTCATATGAAACAATGAAACCACCTTAGGCAAAAATTGAGGACGAGTCCTCAACTCTGCTCGATCCACATGGAAAATCAGATAGGGGCTTTTATTAGACAAAGCCGCCAATTCGGACAACCGCCTTGCAGATGCCAAGGCCAACAACATGACCACCTTCCAAGTGAGAAATTTCAATTCAACAGTTTGAAGAGGCTCAAACCAGTGAGATTTTAGGAACTGTAACACCACGTTAAGGTCCCATGGTGCCACTGGGGGCACAAAAGGAGGCTGGATGTGTAGCACTCCCTTTACAAAAGTCTGGACTTCTGGGAGAGAAGCCAATTCCTTCTGAAAGAATATAGATAGGGCCGAAATCTGTACCTTTATGGAGCCTAACTTCAGGCCCATATCCACTCCGGTCTGTAGAAAGTGGAGAAAACGGCCCAAGTGGAAATCTTCCGTAGGAGCATTCTTGGCTTCACACCGAGATACGTACTTCCTCCAGATACGGTGATAATGTTTCGCTGTCACCTCCTTCCTAGCCTTTATCAGAGTAGGGATGACTTTCTCCGGAATACCTTTCCCAGCTAGGATTCGGTGTTCAACGGCCATGCCGTCATACGTAACCGCGGTAAGTCTTGGAACACGCAGGGCCCCTGCTGCAACAGGTCCTCCCTGAGAGGAAGGGGCCATGGATCTTCTGTGAGCATCTCCTGAAGATCTGAATACCAGGCCCTTCGAGGCCAATCTGGAACAATGAGTATTGTCTGCACTCTTTTTCGTCTTATGATTCTCAATATTTTTGAGATGAGAGGAAGAGGAGGGAACACAGACCGACTGAAACACCCATGGTGTCACCAGGGCGTCTACCGCTACTGCTTGAGGGTCCCTTGACCTGGCACAATACCTCCGAAGCTTCTTGTTGAGGCGGGACGCCATCATGTCTATTTGAGGAAGTCCCCAAAGACTTGTTATCTCTGCAAAAACTTTTTGATGAAGTCCCCACTCTCCTGTATGGAGATCGTGTCTGCTGAGGAAGTCTGCTTCCCAGTTGTCCACTCCCGGAATGAAGACTGCTGACCGAGCGCTTACGTGATTTTCCGCCCAGCGAAGAATCCTGGTGGCTTCCGCCATTGCCACTCTGCTCCTTGTCCCGCCTTGGCGGTTTACATGAGCCACGGCTGTGACGTTGTCTGATTGAATCAGAACCGGTAGGTTACGAAGAAGAGTCTCCGCTTGTCGTAGGCCGTTGTATATGGCCCTTAATTCCAGTATGTTGATGTGTAGACAAGCCTCCTGGCTTGACCATAGTCCCTGAAAATTTCTTCCTTGTGTGACTGCTCCCCATCCTCGGAGGCTCGCGTCTGTGGTCATCAGAACCCAGTCTTGAATGCCGAACCTGCGACCCTCTAGAAGGTGAGCACTCTGTAGCCACCACAGGAGAGACACCCTGCCCTGGGGGACAGGCTTATTTTCTGATGAATTTGAAGATGGGACCCGGACCACTTGTCCAGAAGGTCCCACTGAAATGTCCTCGCATGAAACCTGCCGAAGGGGATGGCCTCGTAGGTCACCACCATTTTTCCCAGTACTCGAGTGCATTAATGAACTGACACTCTGTTCGGTTTTAACAGGTCTCTGACCATGTTCCGGAGTTCCTGGGCTTTTTCCATTGGGAGAAAAACCCTCTTTTGTTCCGTGTCCAGAATCATGCCTAAGAACGATAGCCGAGTCGTTGGAACCAACTGTGACTTTGGTAGATTTAGAATCCAGCCATGCTGCTGGAGCACTCTCAGGGAGAGCGACACGCTTATCAGCAACTGATCTCTCTTTTATCAGGAGATCGTCCAAGTATGGGATAATTGTGACTCCCTGCCTGCGCAGGAGCACCATCATTTCCGCCATTATCTTGGTGAAAATCCTCGGGCCGTGGAAAGCCCAAACGCCAACGTCTGAAACTGGTAATGACAGTCCTGTATAGCGAATTTCAGGTACGCCTGATGAGGGGGATATATGAGGACATGAAGGTATGCATCCTTTATGTCTAGTGACACCATGAAATCACCCCCTTCCAGGCTGGAGATAACTGCCCGGAGCGATTCCATCTTGAATTTGAACTTTTGCAAGTACAGGTTTAGGGATATTAGATTTAGAATGGGTCTAACCGAGCCATCCGGTTTCGGAACCACAAACAGGGTTGAATAGTACCCCTTCCCCTGTTGAACTAGGGGAGCCTTGACAATCACTTGCTGTTGACACAGCTTTTGAATTGCAGCAAAAACTATCTCCCTTTCTTGGGGAGAAGCTAGTCAAGCCGATTTGAAAAATCGGCGCAGAGGCACCTCTTCGAATTCCAGCTTGTAGCCTTGGGATACAAATTTCCATTGCCCAAGGATCCACGTCTGACTGAACCCAGACGTGGCTGAAGAGTCGAAGACGTGCCCCCACCGGCGCGGACTCCCTCAGTGGAGCCCCAGCGTCATGCGGTGGATTTAGTAGAAGCCGGGGAGGACTTCTGCTCCTGGGAACTAGCCGTGGTAGGCATTCTTTTTCCTCTACCCTTGCCTCTGGCGAGGAAGGAAGAGCCCCGACCTCTTCTGGACTTATGCGACCGAAAGGACTGCATCTGATATTGTGTTTTCTTTTGCTGTGGGGGAACATAAGGCAAAAAAATAAGATTTTACTCACCGGTAAATCTATTTCTCGTAGTCCGTAGTGGATGCTGGGAACTCCGTAAGGACCATGGGGAATAGACGGGCTCCGCAGGAGACTGGGCACTCTAAAAGAAAGATTAGGTACTATCTGGTGTGCACTGGCTCCTCCCACTATGACCCTCCTCCAGACCTCAGTTAGGATACTGTGCCCGGAAGAGCTGACACAATAAGGAAGGATTTTGAATCCCGGGTAAGACTCATACCAGCCACACCAATCACACCGTATAACTCGTGATACTACACCCAGTTAACAGTATGAAATATAACTGAGCCTCTCAACAGATGGCTCAACAATAACCCTTAGTTAGGCAATAACTACATACAAGTATTGCAGACAATCCGCACTTGGGATGGGCGCCCAGCATCCACTACGGACTACGAGAAATAGATTTACCGGTGAGTAAAATCTTATTTTCTCTGACGTCCTAGTGGATGCTGGGAACTCCGTAAGGACCATGGGGATTATACCAAAGCTCCCAAACGGGCGAGAGAGTGCGGATGACTCTGCAGCACCGAATGAGAGAACTCAAGGTCCTCCTCAGCCAGGGTATCAATTTTGTAGAATTTAGCAAACGTGTTTGCCCCTGACCAAGTTGCAGCTCGGCAAAATTGTAAAGCCGAGACCCCTCGGGCAGCCGCCCAAGATGAGCCCACTTTCCTCGTGGAATGGGCTTTTACTGATTTAGGATGCGGCAATCCAGCCGCAGAATGCTCCAGCTGAATTGTGCTACAAATTCAGCGAGCAATAGTCTGCTTAGAAGCAGGAGCACCTATTTTGTTGGGTGCCTACAGGATAAAAAGCGAGTCAGTTTTCCTGACTCCAGCCGTCCTGGAAATATAAATTTTTAAGGCCCTGACTACGTCCAGTAACTTGGAATCTTCCAAGTCCCTAGTAGCCGCAGGCACTACAATAGGTTGGTTCAAGTGAAAAGCTGATACCACCTTAGGGAGAAACTGGGGACGAGTCCTCAATTCTGCCCTATCCATATGGAAAATCAGATAAGGGCTTTTACATGACAAAGCCGCCAATTCTGACACACGCCTGGCCGAAGCCAAGGCCAATAACATGACCACTTTCCACGTGAGATATTTCAAATCCACAGTTTTAAGTGGCTCAAACTAATGTGATTTTAAGAAACTCAACACCACGTTGAGATCCCAAGGTGCCACAGGAGGCACAAAAGGGGGCTGAATATGTAGCACTCCCTTTACAAATGTCTGAACTCCAGGCAGTGAAGCCAGTTCTTTCTGGAAGAAAATCGACAGAGCCGAAATCTGGACCTTAATGGAACCCAATTTTAGGCCCATAGTCACCCCTGACTGTAGGAAGTGCAGAAAACGACCCAGCTGAAATTCCTCTGTTGGGGCCTTCCTGGCCTCACACCACGCAACATATTTTCGCCAAATACGGTGATAATGGTTTGCGGTTACTTCTTTCCTGGCTTTTATCAGCGTAGGAATGACTTCTTCCGGAATGCCCTTTTCCTTTAGGATCCGGAATTCAACCGCCATGCCGTCAAACGCAGCCACGGTAAGTCTTGGAACAGACAGGGCCCCTGCTGTAGCAGATCCTGTCGGCCATGGGTCCTCTGATATCATTTCTTGAAGATCTGGGTACCAAGCTCTTCTTGGCCCATCCAGAACCACGAGTATCGTTCTTACTCCTCGTTTTCTTATTTTTCTCAGTACCTTTGGTATGAGAGGCAGAGGAGGGAATAAATAAACCGACTGGTACACCCACGGTGTCACTAGAGCGTCCACAGCTATTGCCTGAGGGTCCCTTGACCTGGCGCAATATCTAGTTTTTTGTTTAGGCGGGACGCCATCATGTCCACCTGTGGCCTTTCCCAACGGTTTACCAACAGTTGGAAGACTTCTGGATGAAGTCCCCACTCTCCCGGGTGTAGGTCGTGTCTGCTGAGGAAGTCTGCTTCCCAGTTGTCCACTCCCAGGAATGAACACTGCTGACAGTGCTAAGACGTGATTTTCCGCCCATCGGAGAATCCTTGTGGCTTCTGTCATCGCCATCTTGCTTCTTGTGCCGCCCTGTCGGTTTACATGGGCGACTGCCGTGATGTTGTCTGATTGGATCAGTACCGGCTGGTTTTGAAGCAGAGGCCTTGCCAGACTTAGGGCATTGTAAATGGCCCTCAGTTCCAGAATATTTATGTGTAGGGACGACTCCTGACTTGACCAAAGTCCTTGGAAATTTCTTCCCTGTGCGACTGCCCCCCAGCCTCGAAGGCTGGCATCCGTGGTTACCAGGACCCAGTCCTGTATGCCGAATCTGCGGCCCTCTTGAAGATGAGCACTCTGCAGCCACCACAGTAGAGATACCCTGGTCCTTGGAGACAGGGTTATCAGCCGATGCATCTGAAGATGCGATCCCGACCACTTGTCCAAGACGTCCCACTGAAAGGTTCTTGCATGGAACCTGCCGAATGGAATTTTGCTTCGTAAGAAGCTACCATTTTTCCCAGGACTCGTGTGCAGTGATGCACCGATACCTGTTTTGGTTTCAGGAGGTCTCTGACTAGAGATGACAGCTCCTTGGCTTTCTCCTGCGGGAGAAACACTTTTTTTCTGTTCTGTGTCCAGAACCATCCCCAGGAACAGTAGGCGTGTGGTAGGAACCAGCTGTGACTTTGGAATGTATAGAATCCATCCGTGCTGTTGTAGCACTTCCCGAGATAGTGCTACTCCGGCCAACAACTGCTCCTTGGACCTCGCCTTTATAAGGAGATCGTCCAAGTACGGGATAATTATAACTCCCTTTTTTCGAAGGAGTATCATCATTTCTGCCATTACCTTGGTAAAGACCCTCGGTGCCGTGGACAGTCCAAACGGCAGTGTTTGGAATTGGTAATGGCAATCCTGTACCACAAATCTGAGGTACTCCTGGTGAGGATGGTAAATGGGGACATGTAGGTAAGCATCCTTGATGTCCAGGGATACCATGTAATCCCCCTCCTCCAGGCTTGCAATAACCGCCCTGAGCGATTCCATCTTGAACTTGAATTTTTTTATGTATGTGTTCAAGGATTTCAAATTTAAAATGGGTCTCACCGAACCGTCCGGTTTCGGTACCACAAACAGTGTGGAATAGTAACCCCGTCCTTGTTGAAGTAGGGGCACCTTGACTATCACCTGCTGGGACTACAGCTTGTGAATTGCCTCTAGCACAGCCTCCCTGCCTGAGGGAGTTGTCGGCAAGGCAGATTTGAGGAAACGGCGGGGGGGAGACGCCTCGAATTCCAGCTTGTACCCCTGAGATACTACTTGAAGGATCCAGGGATCCACCTGTGAGCGAGCCCACTGATCGCTGAAATTTTTGAGGCGGCCCCCCACCGTACCTGGCTACGCCTGTGGAGCCCCCGCGTCATGCGGTGGACTAAGAGGAAGCGGGGGACGAATTTTGATTCTGGGAACTGGTTGCCTGGTGCAGCTTTTTCCCTCTTCCCTCGTCTCTGTGCAGAAAGGAAGCGCCTTTGACCCGCTTGCTTTTCTGAAGCCGAAAGGACTGTACCTGATAATACAGTGCTTTCTTAGGCTGTGAGGAAACCCGAGGTAAAAAAATTTCTTCCCAGCTGTTGCTGTGGATACAAGGTCCCAGAGACCATCCCCAAACAATTCCTCACCCTTATAAGGCTCTATGTGCCTTTTAAAGTCAGCATCACCTGTCCAGTGTCGGGTCTCTAATATCCTCCTGACAGAATGGACATTGCATTAATTCTGGATGCCAGCCGGCAAAATATCCCTCTGTGCATCCCTCATATATAAGACAACGTCTTATGTTCGCAAAATAGTATCCCTGTTTGACAGGGTTACAGACCACGCTGCAGCAGCACTATCTGCAGGTCTCAGTCTAGTACCTGAGTGTGTAAATACAGACTTCAGGATAGCCTCCTGCTTTTTATCAGCAGGTACCTTCAAAGTGGCCGTATCCTAAGACGGCAGTGCCACCTTTTTTGACAAACGTGTGAGCGCCTTATCCACCCTAGGGGATATCTCCCAGCGTAACTTATCCTCTGGCGGGAAAGGGTACGCCATCAGTAACTTTTTAGAAATTACCAGTTTCTTATCGGGGGAACCCACGCTTTTTCACACTTCATTCACTTATTTGATGGGGGAACAAAACACTGCCTGCTTTTTCTCCCCAAACATAAAACCCTTTTTTAGTGGTACTTGGGTTAATGTCAGAAATGTGTAACACATTTTTTATTGCCGGGATCATGTAACGGATGTTCCTAGTGGATTGTGTATATGTCTCAACCTCATCGACGCTGGAGTCAGACTCCGTGTCGACATCTGTGTCTGCCATCTGAGGGAGCGGGCGTTTTTGAGCCCCTGATGGCCTTTGAGACGCCTGGGCAGGCGCGGACTGAGAAGCCGGCTGTCCCATAGCTGTTATGTCATCCAGCCTTTTATGTAAGGAGTTGACACTGTCGGTTTATACCTTCCACCTATCCATCCACTCTGGTGTCGGCCCCACAGGGGGCGACATCACATTTATCGGCATCTGCTCTGCCATCACATAAGCCTCCTCATCAAACGTGTCGACACAGCCGTACCGACACACCGCACACACACACAGGGAATGCTCTGACTGAGGACAGGACCCCACACAGCCCTTTGGGGAGACAGAGAGAGAGTATGCCAGCACACACCAGAGCGCTATATAATTTTGGGATTAACACTATATTGAGTGAATTTTTCCCAATAGCTGCTTGTATATACAATATTGCGCCTAAATTTTGTGCCCCCCCTCTCTTTTTAACCCTTTGAGCCTGAAAACTACAGGGGAGAGCCTGGGGAGCTGTCTTCCAGCTGCACTGTGAAGAGAAAATGGCGCCAGTGTGCTGAGGGAGAAGCCCCGCCCCTTTTTCAACTGACTTTCTCCTGCTTTTTCTGGAATACTGGCAGGGGTAATTTTACATCTATATAGCCTCTAGGACTATATATGATGTAGATTTGCCAGCCAAGGTGTCATATATTGCCCTCAGGGCGCCCCCCCCAGCGCCCTGCACCCTCAGTGACCGGAGTGTGAAGTGTGCATGAGGAGCAATGGCGCACAGCTGCAGTGCTGTGCGCTACCTTGGTGAAGACCGAAGTCTTCTGCCGCCGATTTTTCCGGACCTCTTCTTGCTTCTGGCTCTGTAAGGGGGACGGCGGCGCGGCTCCGGGAACGAACACCAAGGCCAGTTCCATGCGGTCGATCCCTCTGGAGCTAATGGTGTCCAGTAGCCTAAGAAGCCCAAGCTAGCTGCAAGCAGGTAGGTTCGCTTCTTCTCCCCTTAGTCCCTCGATGCAGTGAGCCTGTTGCCAGCAGGTCTCACTGTAAAATAAAAAACCTAAAATAAACTTTCTTTCTAGGAGCTCAGGAGAGCCCCTAGTGTGCATCCAGCTCGGCCGGGCACAGAAATCTAACTGAGGTCTGGAGGAGGGTCATAGTGGGAGGAGCCAGTGCACACCAGATAGTACCTAATCTTTCTTTTAGAGTGCCCAGTCTCCTGCGGAGCCCGTCTATTCCCCATGGTCCTTACGGAGTTCCCAGCATCCACTAGGACGTCAGAGAAAGTAGATTTACCCGCGGTAGCTGTGGAAACCAGGTCCGCGAGACCTTCCCCGAATAAAACCTCAGCCTTGTAAGGCAAAAATTCCATATGCCTCTTTGAGTCTGCATCACCGGTCCATTGGCGGGTCCACAGGGCTCGCCTAGCAGAAATCGCTATGGCGTTGGCTCTCGAACCTAGCAGCCCAACGTCTCTCTGAGCGTCTCTCATATATAAGACTGCATCTTTAATGTGACCTAAGGTCAATAATAAGAATTTACTTACCGATAATTCTATTTCTCGTAGTCCGTAGTGGATGCTGGGGACTCCGTAAGGACCATGGGGAATAGCGGCTCCGCAGGAGACTGGGCACATCTAAAGAAAGCTTTAGGACTATCTGGTGTGCACTGGCTCCTCCCCCCATGACCCTCCTCCAAGCCTCAGTTAGGATACTGTGCCCGGACGAGCGTACACAATAAGGAAGGATTTTGAATCCCGGGTAAGACTCATACCAGCCACACCAATCACACCGTACAACTTGTGATCTGAACCCAGTTAACAGCATGATAACAGAGGAGCCTCTAGAAAAGATGGCTCACTACAGCAATAACCCGATTTTTTGGTAACAATAACTATGTACCAGTATTGCAGACAATCCGCACTTGGGATGGGCGCCCAGCATCCACTACGGACTACGAGAAATAGAATTATCGGTAAGTAAATTCTTATTTTCTCTAACGTCCTAAGTGGATGCTGGGGACTCCGTAAGGACCATGGGGATTATACCAAAGCTCCCAAACGGGCGGGAGAGTGCGGATGACTCTGCAGCACCAATTGAGAGAACTCCAGGTCCTCCTCAGCCAGGGTATCAATTTTGTAGAATTTTACAAACGTATTTGCTCCTGACCAAGTAGCTGCTCGGCAAAGTTGTAAAGCCGAGACCCCTCGGGCAGCCGCCCAAGATGAGCCCACCTTCCTTGTGGAGTGGGCATTTACAGATTTTTGGCTGTGGCAGGCCTGCCACAGAATGTGCAAGCTGAATTGTACTACAAATCCAACGAGCAATAGTCTGCTTAGAAGCAGGAGCACCCAGCTTGTTGGGTGCATACAGGATAAACAGCGAGTCAGATTTTCTGACTCCAGCCGTCCTGGAAACATATATTTTCAGGGCCCTGACAACGTCTAGCAACTTGGAGTCCTCCAAGTCCCTAGTAGCCGCAGGCACCACAATAGGTTGGTTCAGGTGAAACGCTGAAACCACCTTAGGGAGAAACTGAGGACGAGTCCTCAATTCCGCCCTGTCCGAATGGAAAATCAGATAAGGGCTTTTACAGGATAAAGCCGCCAATTCTGACACGCGCCTGGCCCAGGCCAGGGCCAACAGCATGACCACTTTCCATGTGAGATATTTTAACTCCACAGATTTAAGTGGTTCAAACCAATGTGACTTTTGGAACCCAAAAAACTACATTGAGATCCCAAAGTGCCACTGGAGGCACAAAAGGAGGCTGTATATGCAGTACCCCTTTTACAAACGTCTGAACTTCAGGGACTGAAGCTAGTTCTTTTTGGAAGAAAATTGACAGGGCCGAAATTTGAACCTTAATGGACCCCAATTTCAGGCCCATAGACACTCCTGTTTGCAAGAAATGTAGGAATCGACCCAGTTGAATTTTCTCCGTCGGGCCTTACTGGCCTCGCACCACGCAACATATTTTCGCCAAATGCGGTGATAATGTTTTGCGGTTACATCCTTCCTGGCTTTGATCAGGATAGGGATGACTTCATCCGGAATGCCTTTTTTCCTTCAGGATCCGGCGTTCAACCGCCATGCCGTCAAACGCAGCCGCGGTAAGTCTTGGAACAGACAGGGTCCTTGTTGGAGCAGGTCCCTTCTTAGAGGTAGAGGCCACGGATCCTCCGTGAGCATCTCTTGAAGTTCCGGTTACCAAGTCCTTCTTGGCCAATCCGGAGCCACGAATATAGTGCTTACTCCTCTCCATCTTATCAATCTCAGTACCTTGGGTATGAGAGGCAGAGGAGGGAACACATACACTGACTGGTACACCCACGGTGTTACCAGAGCGTCTACAGCTATTGCCTGAGGGTCCCTTGACCTGGCGCAATACCTGTCGAGTTTTTCCCAATGGTTTATAATCATGTGGAAGACTTCTGGGTGAAGTCCCAACTCTCCCGGGTGGAGGTCGTGCTGAGGAAGTCTGCTTCCCAGTTGTCCACTCCTGGAATGAATACTGCTGACAGTGCTATCACATGATTTTCCGCCCAGCGAAGAATCCTTGCAGCTTCTGCCATTGCCCTCCTGCTTCTTGTGCCACCCTGTCTGTTTACGTGGGTGACTGCCGTGATGTTGTCCGACTGGATCAACACCGGCTGACCTTGAAGCAGAGGTCTTGCTAAGCTTAGAGCATTGTAAATGGCCCTTAGCTTCAGGATATTTATGTGAAGTGATGTCTCCAGGCTTGACCATAAGCCCTGGATATTCCTTCCCTGTGTGACTGCTCCCCAGCCTCGCAGGCTGGCATCCGTGGTCACCAGGACCCAGTCCTGAATGCCGAATCTGCGTCCCTCTAGAAGATGAGCACTCTGCAACCACCACAGGAGGGACACCCTTGTCCTTGGTGACAGGGTTATCCGCTGATGCATCTGAAGATGCGACCCGGAACATTTGTCCAGCAGGTCCCACTGGAAAGTTCTTGCGTGGAATCTGCCGAATGGGATTGCTTCGTAGGAAGCCACCATTTTACCCAGAACCCTTGTGCATTGATGCACTGAGACTTGGCTCGGTTTTAGGAGGTTCCTGACTAGCTCGGATAACTCCCTGGCTTTCCCCTCCGGGAGAAACACCTTTTTCTGGACTGTGTCCAGGATCATCCCTAGGAACAGAAGACAAGTCGTCGGAACCAGCTGCGATTTTGGAATATTGAGAATCCAATCGTGCTGCCGCAACACTACCTGAGATAGTGCTACACCGACCTCCAACTGTTCCCTGGATCTTACCCTTATCAGGGAATCGTCCAAGTAAGGGATAACTAAAATTCCCTTCCTTCAAAGGAATATCATCATTTCGGCCATTACCTTGGTAAAGACCCGGGGTGCCGTGGACCATCCATACGGCAGCGTCTGAACTGATAGTGACAGTTCTGTACCATAAACCTGAGGTACCCTTGGTGAGAAGGGTAAATTTTGACATGAAGGTAAGCATCCTTGATGTCCCGAGACATCATGTAGTCCCCTTCTTCCAGGTTCGCAATCACTGCTCTGAGTGACTCAATCTTGAATTTGAACCTCTGTATGTAAGTGTTCAAAGATTTTAGATTTAGAATCGGTCTCACCGAGCCGTCCGGCTTCGGTACCACAACAGTGTGGAATAATACCCCGTTCCCTGTTGCAGGAGGGGTACCTTGATTATCACCTGCTGGGAATACAGCTTGTGAATGGCTTCCAAAACTGTCTCCCTGTCAGAAGGAGACATCGGTAAAGCCGACTTTAGGAAAACGGCGAGGGGGAGACGTCTCGAATTCTAATTTGTACCCCTGAGATATCACCTGAAGGATCCAGGGGTCTACTTGCGAGTGAGCCCACTGCGCGCTGAAATTCATTGAGACGGGCCCCCTACCGTGCCTGATTCTGCTTGTAAAGCCCCAGCGTCATACTGAGGGCTTGGCAGAGGCGGGAGAGGGTTTCTGTTCCTGGGAACTGGCTGATTTCTGCAGCCTTTTTCCTCTCCCTCTGTCACGGGGCAGAAATGAGGAACATTTTGCCCGCTTGTCCACGAAAAGACTGCGCCTGATAATACGGCGTCTTCTCATGTTGAGAGGCGACCTGGGGTACAAACGTGGATTTCCCAGCTGTTGCCGTGGCCACCAGGTCTGAAAGACCGACCCCAAATAACTCCTCCCCTTATTAAGGCAATACTTCCAAATGCCGTTTGGAATACGCATCACCTGACCACTGACGTGTCCATAACCCTCTACTGGTAGAAATGGACAACGCACTTAGACTTGATGCCAGTCGGCAAATATTCCGCTGTGCATCACGCATATATAGAAATGCATCTTTTAAATGCTCTATAGGCAAAAATATACTGTCCCTATCTAGGGTATCAATATTTTCAGTCAGGGAATCCGACCACGCCAACCCAGCACTGCACATCCAGGCTGAGGCGATTGCTGGTCGCAGTATAACACCAGTATGTGTGTAAATACATTTTAGGATACCCTCCTGCTTTCTATCAGCAGGATCCTTAAGGGCGGCCATCTCAGGAGAGGGTAGAGCCCTTACAAGCGTGTGAGCGCTTTATCCACCCTAGGGGGTGTTTCCCAACGCACCCTAACCTCTGGCGGGAAAGGATATAATGCCAATAACATTTTAGAAATTATCAGTTGTTATCGGGGGAAAACCACGCATCACACACCTCATTTAATTTCTCAGATTCAGGAAAACTACAGGTAGTTTTTCCTCACCGAACATAATACCCCTTTTTGGTGGTACTCGTATTATCAGAAATGTGTAAAACATTTTTCATTGCCTCAATCATGTAACGTGTGGCCCTACTGGAAGTCACATTTGTCTCTTCACCGTCGACACTGGAGTCAGTATCCGTGTCGGCGTCTATATCTGCCATCTGAGGTAACGGGCGCTTTAGAGCCCCTGACGGCCTATGAGACGTCTGGACAGGCACAAGCTGAGTAGCCGGCTGTCTCATGTCAACCACTGTCTTTTATACAGAGCTGACACTGTCACGTAATTCCTTCCAACAGTTCATCCACTCAGGTGTCGACCCCCTAGGGGGTGACATCACTATTACAGGCAATCTGCTCCGTCTCCACATCATTTTTCTCCTCATACATGTCGACACAAACGTACCGACATACAGCACACACACAGGGAATGCTCTGATAGAGGACAGGACCCCACTAGCCCTTTGGGGAAACAGAGGGAGAGTTTGCCAGCACACACCAAAGCGCTATATATATATATATATATATATATATATATATATATATATATATATATATATATATATATATATATATAATAAGAATTTACTTACCGATAATTCTATTTCTCGGAGTCCGTAGTGGATGCTGGGGTTCCTGAAAGGACCATGGGGAATAGCGGCTCCGCAGGAGACAGGGCACAAAAGTAAAGCTTTTACAGGTCAGGTGGTGTGTACTGGCTCCTCCCCCCATGACCCTCCTCCAGACTCCAGTTAGGTACTGTGCCCGGACGAGCGTACACAATAAGGGAGGATTTTGAATCCCGGGTAAGACTCATACCAGCCACACCAATCACACCGTACAACTTGTGATCTAAACCCAGTTAACAGTATGATAACAGAGGAGCCTCTGAAAGATGGCTTCCTAAACAATAACCCGAATTAGTTAACAATAACTATGTACAAGTATTGCAGATAATCCGCACTTGGGATGGGCGCCCAGCATCCACTACGGACTCCGAGAAATAGAATTATCGGTAAGTAAATTCTTATTTTCTCTATCGTCCTAAGTGGATGCTGGGGTTCCTGAAAGGACCATGGGGATTATACCAAAGCTCCCAAACGGGCGGGAGAGTGCGGATGACTCTGCAGCACCGAATGAGAGAACTCCAGGTCCTCCTTTGCCAGGGTATCAAATTTGTAAAAATTTACAAACGTGTTCTCCCCTGACCACGTAGCTGCTCGGCAGAGTTGTAATGCCGAGACCCCTCGGGCAGCCGCCCAAGATGAGCCCACCTTCCTTGCGGAATGGGCCTTAACAGATTTAGGCTGTGGCAGGCCTGCCACAGAATGTACAAGTTGAATTTTGTTACAAATCCAACGAGCAATCGACTGCTTAGAAGCAGGTGCACCCAACTTGTTGGGTGCATACAGTATAAACAGCGAGTCAGATTTTCTGACTCCAGCCGTCCTTTAAATGTATATTTTTAAGGCTCTGACAACGTCCAACAACTTGGAGTCCTTCAAGTCGTCTGTAGCCGCAGGCACTACAATAGGCTGGTTCAGGTGAAACGCTGATACCACCTTAGGGAGAAAATGCGGACGCGTCCGCAGCTCTGCCCTATGTCGAATGGAAAATTAAATAAGGGCTTTTATAAGACAAAGCCGCCAGTTCAGATACTCTCCCGGCCGAAGCCAGGGCCAGTAACATAGTCACTTTCCATGTGAGATATTTCAAATCCACATTCTTTAGTGGTTCAAACCAATTGGATCTGAGGAAATCTAAAACTACATTTAGATCCTACGGTGCCACCTTAGGCACCACAGGAGGCTGTATATGCAGTACTCCTTTGATAAAAATCTGGACCTCAGGGACTGAGGCCAATTCTTTTTGGAAGAATATTGATAGGGCCGAAATTTGAACCTTAATAGATCCCAATTTGAGACCCATAGACAATCCTGATTGCAGGAAATGTAGGAAAACGACCCAGTTGAAATTCCTCCATCGGAGCACTCCGCTGCTCGCACCACGCAACATATTTTCGCCAAATACGGCGATAATGCTTCGCGGTGACTTCCTTCCTTGCCTTTATCAAGGTAGGAATGACTTCTTCTGGAACGCCTTTTCCTTTTAGGATCTGGCAGTCAAACGCCATGCCGTCAAACGCAGCCGCGGTAAGACTTGAAAAAGACAAGGACCCTGCTGAAGCAGGTCCCTTCTCAGAAGTAGAGGCCACGGATCGTCCGTGACCATCTCTTGAAGTTCCGGGTACCAAGTCCTTCTTGGCCAATCCGGAGCCACTAGTCTTACTCCTCTTTGCCGTATAATCCTCAAAACCTTTGGTATGAGAGGCAGAGGAGGAAACACCTATACCGACTGGTACACCCAATGTGTTACCAGCGCGTCCACAGCTATTGCCTGCGGATCTCTTGACCTGGCGCAATACCTGTCCAGTGTCTTGTTGAGGCGAGACGCCATCATGTCCACCATTGGTTTTACCCAACGGTTTAATAGCATGTGGAAAACTTCTGGATGAAGTCCCCACTCTCCCGGGTGAAGGTCGTGTCTGCTGAGGAAGTCTGCTTCCCAGTTGTCCACGCCCGGGATGAATACTGCTGACAGTGCTATCACGTGATTCTCCGCCCAGCGAAGGATCCTGGCAGCTTCTGCCATTGCCCTCCTGCTTCTTGTGCCGCCCTGTCTGTTTACATGGGCGACTGCCGTGATGTTGTCCGACTGGATCAACACCGGTCTTCCTTGAAGCAGAGGTTTCGCCTGGCTTAGAGCATTGTAGATTGCTCTTAGTTCCAGAATGCTTATGTGAAGAGACTTTTTCAGGCTCGACCACACTCCCTGGAAATTTCTTCCCTGTGTGACTGCTCCCCAGCCTCTCAGGCTGGCCCGAATCTGCGGCCCTCCAATAGATGAGCCTCCTGCAACCACCACAGAAGGGATACCCTTGTCCTCGGCGACAGGGTTATCCGCAGGTGCATCTGAAGATGCGACCCTGACCATTTGTCCAACAGATCCCTTTGCATGGAATCTGCCGAAAGGGATTGCTTCGTAAGAAGCTACCATTTTTTCCCAGGACTCTTGTGCATTGATGTACAGACACCTTTCCTGGTTTTAGGAGGTTCCTGACCAGGTCAGATAACTCCTTGGCTTTTTCTTCGGGAAGAAAAACCTTTTTCTGAACTGTGTCCAGAATCATCCCCAGGAACAGCAGACGAGTTGTCGGCATTAATTGGGATTTTGGAATATTCAGAATCCATCCGTGCTGCTTTAGCACCTCTTGAGATAGTGCTAAACCCATCTCTAGCTGTTCTCTGGACCTTGCCCTTATTAGGAGATCGTCCAAGTATGGGATAATTAATACGCCTTTTCTTCGAAGAAGAAATATTATCTCGGCCATTACCTTTGTAAAGACCCGAGATGCCGTGGACAAACCAAACGGCAGCGTCTGAAACTGATAGTGACAGTTTTGTACAACGAACCTGAGGTACCCCTGGTGTGAGGGGTAATTGGAACGTGGAGATACGCATCCTTGATGTCCAAGGATACCATAAAGTCCCCTTCTTCCAGGTTCGCTATCACTGCTCTGAGTGACTCCATCTTGAACTTGAACTTCTTTATGTACAGGTTCAAGGACTTCAGATTTAGAATAGGCCTTACCGAGCCATCCGGCTTCGGTACCACAAAAAGAGTGGAATAATACCCCTTCCCTTGTTGTAGAAGAGGTACCTTGACTATCACCTGCTGAGAATACAGCTTGTGAATGGCTTCCAAAACCGTCTCCCTTTCTGAGGGGGACGTTGGTAAAGCAGACTTCAGGAAACGGCGAGGTGGCTCTGTCTCTAATTTCAACCTGTACCCCTGAGATATTATCTGCAGGATCCAGGGATTTACCTGCGAGTGAGCCCACTGCGCGCTGTAATTCTTGAGACGACCGCCTACCGCCCCCGAGTCCGCTTGCGAAGCCCCAGCGTCATGCTGAGGCTTTTGTAGAAGCCGGGGAGGGCTTCTGTTCCTGGGAAGGAGCTGCCTGTTGCTGTCTCTTCCCTCGTCCTCTGCCTCGTGGCAGATATGAATAGCCCTTTGCTCTCTTATTTTTAAAGGAACGAAAGGGCTGCGGTTGAAAGGTCGGTGCCTTTTTCTGTTGGGGAGTGACTTGAGGTAGAAAGGTGGATTTCCCGGCCGTAGCCGTGGCCACCAAATCCGATAGACCGACCCCAAATAACTCCTCTACGCATCGCCTGTCCACTGTCGTGTCCATAAAGCTCTTCTGGCCGAAATGGACATAGCACTTACCCGTGATGCCAGTGTGCAGATATCTCTCTGTGCATCACGCATATAAAGAAATGCATCCTTTATTTGTTCTAACGACAGTAAAATATTGTCCCTGTCCAGGGTATCAATATTTTCGATCAGGGACTCTGACCAAACTACCCCAGCACTGCACATCCAGGCAGTCGCAATATCTGGTCGTAGTATAACACCTGCATGTGTGTATATACCTTTTTGGATATTTTCCATCCTCCTATCTGATGGATCTTTAAGTGCGGCCGAGGGTAACGCCACTTGTTTTTATAAGCGTGTTAGCGCTTTGTCCACCCTAGGAGGTGTTTCCCAGCGCTCCCTAACCTCTGGCGGGAAAGGGTATAAAGCCAATAACTTCTTTGAAATTAGCAGTTTTTTTATCGGGGCACCCCACGCTTCATCACACACGTCATTTAATTCTTCTGATTCGGTAAAAACTACTGGTAGTTTTTTCACACCCCACATAATACCCTGTTTAGTGGTACCTGTAGTATCAGCTAAATGTAACATCTCCTTTATTGCCAAAATCATATAACGTGTGGCCCTACTGGAAAATACGGTTAATTCGTCACCTTCACCACCGGAATCAGTGCCTGTGTCTGGGTCTGTGTCGACCGACTGAGGCAAGGGGCGTTTTACAGCCCCTGACGGTATTTGAGGCGCCTGGACAGGCACTAATTGAGTGTCCGGCCGCCTCATGTCGGCAAACGACTGCTTAAGCGAGTTGACGCTATCCCGTAATTCCACAAATAAAGGCATCCATTCTGGTGTCGACCCCCTAGGAGGTGACATCCTCATATTTGGCAATTGCTCCGCCTCCACACCAATAACGTCCTCATACATGTCGACACACACGTACCGACACACAGCAGACACACAGGGAATGCTCTATACGAAGACAGGACCCACTAGCCCTTTGGGGAGACAGAGGGAGAGTCTGCCAGCACACACCAAAAAGCGCTATATATGACAGGGATAGCCTTATGATTAAGTGCTCCCTTATAGCTGCTTTTATATTAATATATTGCCATTTATTTTGCCCCCCCTCTCTGTTATACCCTGTTTCTGTAGTGCAGTGCAGGGGAGAGACCTGGGAGCCTTCCTGACCAGCGGAGCTGTGACAGAAAATGGCGCCGTGTGCTGAGGAGATAGGCCCCGCCCCTTTTTCGGCGGGCTCGTCTCCCGCTATTTAGTACATTTAGGCAGGGGTAAATATCTCCATATAGCCTCTGGGGCTATATGTGAGGTATTTTTAGCCTTTTTAAAGGTTTTCATTTGCCTCCCAGGGTGCCCCCCCCCAGCGCCCTGCACCCTCAGTGACTGCCGTGTGAAGTGTGCTGAGAGGAAAATGGCGCACAGCTGCAGTGCTGTGCGCTACCTTAAGAAGACTGCAGGAGTCTTCAGCCGCCGATTCTGGACCTCTTCTTGCTTCAGCATCTGTGAGGGGGCCGGCGGCGTGGCTCCGGTGACCATCCAGGCTGTACCTGTGATCGTCCCTCTGGAGCTTCATGTCCAGTAGCCAAGAAGCCAATCCATCCTGCACGCAGGTGAGTTCACTTCTTCTCCCCTCTGTCCCTCGTTGCAGTGATCCTGTTGCCAGCAGGAATCACTGTAAAATAAAAAACCTAAGCTAAACTCTCTAAGCAGCTCTTTATGAGAGCCACCTAGAATTGCACCCTTCTCGGCCGGGCACAAAAATCTAACTGGAGTCTGGAGGAGGGTCATGGGGGGAGGAGCCAGTACACACCACCTGACCTGTAAAAGCTTTACTTTTGTGCCCTGTCTCCTGCGGAGCCGCTATTCCCCATGGTCCTTTCAGGAACCCCAGCATCCACTTAGGACGATAGAGAAATATATATATATATATACAGGGATAACCTTATATAAGTGTTTGTCCCCTTATAGCTGCTGTATTGTTAATACTGCGCGTAATTAGTGCCCCCCTCTCTTTTTTAACCCTTTCTGTAGTGTAGTGACTGCAGGGGAGAGCCAGGGGAGCTTCCCTCCAACGGAGCTGTGAGGGAAAATGGCGCCAGTGTGCTGAGGAGATAGGCTCCGCCCCTTTTTCGCGGACTTTTCTCCTGCTTTTTTATGGATTCTGGCAGGGGTTAAAATTCATCCATATAGCCCTGGGGGCTATATGTGATGTATTTTCGCCAGCCAAGGTGTTTTTATTGCTGCTCAGGGCGCCCCCCCCTAGCACCCTGCACCCTCAGTGACCGAAGTGTGAAGTGTGCTGAGGAGCAATGGCGCACAGCTGCAGTGCTGTGCGCTACCTTGGTGAAGACAGGATGTCTTCTGTTGCCGATTTTCCGGACCTCTTCTGTCTTCTGGCTCTGTAAGGGGGCCGGCGGCGCGGCTCTGGGACCCATCCATGGCTGGGCCTGTGATCGTCCCTCTGGAGCTAATGTCCAGTAGCCTAAGAAGCCCAATCCACTCTGCACGCAGGTGAGTTCGCTTCTTCTCCCCTTAGTCCCTCGATGCAGTGAGCCTGTTGCCAGCAGGTCTCACTGAAAATAAAAAACCTAAACTAAAACTTTCACTAAGAAGCTCAGGAGAGCCCCTAGTGTGCACCCTTCTCGTTCGGGCACAAAGATCTAACTGAGGCTTGGAGGAGGGTCATGGGGGGAGGAGCCAGTGCACACCAGATAGTCCTAAAGCTTTCTTTAGATGTGCCCAGTCTCCTGCGGAGCCGCTATTCCCCATGGTCCTTACGGAGTCCCCAGCATCCACTTAGGACGTTAGAGAAAAAATGGTATCCCTATCTAGGGTATCAATGTCAGCTGACAAGGTATCTGTCCAAGCTGCTACCGCGCTACAAACCCAAGCCAATGCTATTGCCGGTCTGAGCAAAGCACCCACATGTGTATAAATTGATTTTAAGGCAGTTTCCTGTCTGCGATCAGCAGGATCCTTGAGGGCCGCCGTGTCTGGAGATGGTAGCACCACCTTTTTGGACAAGCGCGTTAAAGCCTTGTCCACCCTGGGCGAGGATTCCCACCGTACCCTGTCCTGTGCAGGGAAAGGATACGCCATAAGAATCCTCTTGGGAATCTGCAGTTTTTTGTCTGGAGTTTCCCAAGCTTTTTCAAATAAGGCGTTCAGCTCATGAGATGGGGGAAAGGTTACCTCAGGTTTCTTTTCCTTAAACATGCATACCCTCGTGTCAGGGACCGAGGGGTCATCTGTGATATGCACAACATCTTTTATTGCAATAATCATATAATGAATACTTTTGGCCACCCTTGGGTGTAACCTCGCATCATCATAGTCGACACTGGAGTCAGAATCCGTGTCAGTATCAGTGTATGCTACCTGTGACAGGGGACGTTTCTGAGAGCCCGAAGGGCCTTGTGACACAGTCAAAGCCATGGATTGACTCCCTGCTTTTTCTCTGGACTCTGCTTTGTCCAATCTTTTATGTAATAAAGCCACATTTGCATTTAAAACATTCCACATATCCAACCAATCAGGTGTCGGCGTTGCCGACGGAGACACCACAATCATCTGCTCCACCTCCTCCTTAGATGAGCCTTCCGCTTCAGACATGCCGACACACACACGTACAGACACCTCCACACACTCAGGGATATATCTATATGGAGAGAGTCCCCCAATAAGGCCCTTTGGAGAGACAGAGAGAGAGTATGCCAGCACACACCCAGCGCCACCGGATACTGGAATAAAATCCCAGTTAGTACAGCGCTTTTATATAAATATGTAAACACACTCACTGCGCCAATGAAATGTGCCCCCCCCCCCTCTTTTTTGCCCTCTGTAACCGTGTTCAGCAGGGGAGAGTCCAGGGAGCCAGCTTCTCTGCAGTGTGCTGTGGAGAAAATGGCGCTGGTTAGTGCTGGCGGATCAAGCCCCGCCCCCTCACCGGCGGGCTTCGGTCCCGCTCAAATTATTTATACTGGCGGGGGTTTATTAATATACTGCATCCGCAGTATCTACTTTATATGCCAGTGTCCCTAGAGGTCTATATTGCTGCCCAGGGCGCCCCCCTGCGCCCTGCACCCTTACAGTGCCCGGTGTGTATGTGTGGGAGCAATGGCGCGCAGAGTTACCGCCGCGCGTTACCTCAGTGAAGACTGAAGTCTTCTGACGCCTTTGAAGTCTTCTTTCTTCGTATACTCACCCGGCTTCTATCTTCCGGCTCTGTGAGGAGGACGGTGGCGCGGCTCCGGGCCGAACGGCGAGGGTGAGACCTGCGTTCCGACCCTCTGGAGCTAATGGTGTCCAGTAGCCTAAGAAGCAGAGCCTATCATTTAAGTAGGTCTGCTTCTCTCCCCTCAGTCCCTCGAAACAGGGAGCCTGTTGCCAGCAGTGCTCCCTGAAAATAAAAAACCTAACAAAAAGTATTTTTCAGAGAAACTCAGGAGAGCTCCCCTGCAATGCACTTAGTCTCCTCTGGGCACAGGATCTAACTGAGGTCTGGAGGATGGGCATAGAGGGAGGAGCCAGTGCACACCCATTCTAAAGTCTTTAGAGTGCCCATGTCTCCTGCGGAGCCCGTCTATACCCCATGGTCCTTACGAAGTCCCCAGCATCCTCTAGGACGTAAGAGAAAATACAACTACCTAGCGCTTACTGTGTACTTTATTAGACTACACAGTATTTACACAGCTTCCCCCCCTTCTACAACCCCCTGATACCGCACAGGATAGCTGGAGTTGCTTGGAAGGACAGCTCTCCCTGTCAGCGTCTCTGTACAGGATCTGCAGGCAGGAAAATGGTGCTGAACGCTGCTGGGTCCACTCTGAGGAGAAGCTCCGCCCCCTGAACATGGCGCTGCTTCCCGCTCTTCATTTCTTTATACTGGCCTGAGGATTTCTGCTGGCAGTGTAACCGAGGTCCCTAACAGGCTTGCTGACCAGTGTAGGGCATCGGCGCTGGCTCAGGGCACCCCTCGCAGCGCCGCACTATGTACCGCTGAGCCTCCGGAGCGCACCCTGTTGCCGCCATCTTCACACCGGCTCCCCGCTTGCTGAGGGGGCAGGTGACTCACTTGCCACCTGAATCTTCTGGCTGTTAGGGGGTGGTGGCATGCTGCGGGAGTGAGCGGTCACCTGGGGCGGCTAACGATCATCACTCTCAGGAGCTAATGTCCTGTCAGCGGAGATAGTGGCTCAAAACCCCTCAGGGTGGACACTACTCTCCCCCCCCCCCCCCCCCCCCCCTAAGTCCCACGATGCAGGGAGGCTCTTGCCAGCAGCCTCCCTGTGCCTAACTTAACTCTTTGAAAAATAATAAAACTAAAGAAGCTCTAGGAGCTCCCCTAGCTGTGACCGGCTCCTCCGGGCACATTTTTCTAAACTGAGTCTGGTAGGAGGGGCATAGAGGGAGGAGCCAGCCCACAATCTCAAACTCTTAAAGTGCCAGTGGCTCCTAGTGGACCCGTCTATACCCCATGGTACTAATGTGGACCCCAGCATCCACTAGGATGTACGAGAAATACAGCTAAAGTATAGATCTAGTAACGAACCACTCCCAGAAAGAAATATAATTACATTGAAACTTCACGTATATCTATTGCCACATTGTGTATGTAGCCCACTGAGACAGACATGCAAAATAACTTACTAGGGTCCAGACGTAATGATTGGCGGGCAGGGTACCACTCAGGATCTGAAACAGAAAACGGATTTTACAGACATGTAGATGATATCAGACTGAAGAAGCGTACAGTATATAACATATATAAGTCAAGTCAGAAACATAACATAACAGGCAAATCTCAGAGAGAGGAAACAACAACATAGGTTAGATATATTAATGCTAAGAAGTGGATTTTAAATTGCACCTGGACTATTTTAACAGCCGCTTCATGCCCCAGATTAGCCAGTCTTCTAACTAAGATAAACTCCACCATATGGAAAGTGCAGCAACCCCTGTGCTCATTTATTTACACCAAGGACCTCTGCTGGGGACTTTGTGTAACACCGGAGCAACACTGGAATCTGACAAACAGAGGAGCTAGAGTAGGGGTGGGTAACATGCGGCCCGCGAACCGATCCTGCCTGGCCCGCTGTCCCCCAGCAGTGCGCAATGACAAGCGGCCCGACTAGCTGAGCCGCTGGTCATTGCGCTACAGCAGCTCAAAGACGCGGCGCCTCTGAGGAAATCCCGTTCACGTCACAGGGGCTGGGCGGTGCGGGGCAGAAGCGGATGCGGCCAGCGGATCATCTGGGCAGCTGGACGCCCGGCTGTCTCCTGCTCCCTGGCTAACCACCTCAGCCGGCTCTGCATCATGGAGGAACAGCGGCAGCGTCCCCCACACCCTCCCTCCTCCAGGGAGGAGGAAGCAGACCTTGGCCTCCCAGTCACTGTTCCGCATCACACCCAAAATTACTGGCGGTGCGGCTCCATGGACTGCACAGCACTTGATCTTCTGGCCTGTACCTGGTTACCGCATGTGACGTCCTGCAACTCAGTGGATTGGTGCAGAGAGAGGTGAGCACCCTGGGAGCCCTGTACCCACCTAACCCCCCCCGTGTGTGTGACTCACTGTACCTAATACCTCTGTGTGAGTGACCCCCACTACCACCCTCACCCCTGGTGTGTGTCCCAGTACCCTCCTACCCCTGTGTATGTGTTTCACACCTTGTACCCCCCCCTGCCTCTATATATATATATATATATATATATATATATATATATATATATATATATATATATATATATATATATATATATATATATATATATATATAACACCCTGTACCCCTACCTCAGTGTATATGGCACCCTGTACCCCTACCTTCCTGATGTTTTTGACAGTAAACACCCCCTGACGCTTTGTGACACACCCCTGGGGGTCCGAGTTATGGATTTTCGCAGCGCAGCGATCAAGGCAAAACGGGGCTAAACTGTGCATGCACCGCAATGCGCATTCGCGTCGTACCGTACGGGTACAATGGCCGGCGTGCTTTTGCACAGGATCTAGCAACGCTTTCAGTCGCACTGGCGGACGCAAGAAGATTGACAGGAAGTGGGAGTTTCTGGGTGGCAACTGACCGTTTTCTGGGAGTGTTTGGGAAAACGCAGGCGTGGCCGGGCGTTTGCAGGGCGGGTGTCTGACGTCATTACTGTGTCATTCGTCCCAGCAATCATCGCACAGAATAACTACAGGGCTGGTCTTGTTCTGCACAAAATGTGTTTGCAGGCGCTCTGCTGCACAGGATGCTATTTTAATACACTCCCCTGTGGGCGGCGACTATGCATTTGCACGGCTGCTAAAACGAGCTAGCAAACGACCAACTCGGAATGAGGGCCCCTGTACCCACCTACACCTGTGTGTGTTTTTTTTATACCTTGTACCTGTGCGTGCTCAGGGTGGGAGGGGATATTTTGTGTGCGGCCCTCGAATATTCGATGGAATGTATTAAGTGGCCCCCCAGCTGAAATAATTGCCCACCCCTGAGCTAGAGAGATACAGATTGGATGACAACAAACTCATTCGGTCAGGGGCCAGTGATAATGTTATCGTGTCTGACCTACCACAGCATTACACTAAGGGGAACATTTACTAAGCAGTGATAAGTGCGGAGAAGTGAGCCAGTGGAGAAGTTGCCCAACCAATCAGCACTGACGTAACGTCTATAATTTGCATACTATAAAATTATACAGAGCTGCTGATTGGTTCATGGGGCAACTTCTCCACTGGCCCACTTCTCCGCTCTTATCACTGCTTAGTACATGTCCTCCTTGGTGTCTGCTAGAGGTCACTAATGGAAACAAGCGATCGGGACTGCTACACCTCGCATTTAGTAAGGGATGATGGGAGTATCCCCTGCCACCATACTAGTCTGACGTAAGAAAGGGATTGTGTAATCTCCCGTTACTCAAAAGTCTAGCAAGACAAAACTCTAAACCAAAGGTGATTTGTTTTAGTTTGATGTATTCAATGCAACCACACAATGAAGCAGCTACATGAAGCATGGTATCTATTGGTCCTTCTGTTTGCTCTCCCTTTACTGCCTGTGGCCAGAGACCCATCACACATGATAAACTCATGGCGCATTGATCTTTTTTTTTTTTTAAATGGCGCTAAGTGCCACATACTATTGGGGGTAAATTTACTAAGATGGGAGTTCTATTTAAAATGGGATGTTGCCCATAGCAACCAATCAGATTCTACTTCTCATTTATCTAGCACATTGAATCTGCTTGGTTGCCATGGGCAGCATCCCACCTTAAATAGAACTTCCATCTTAGTAAGTGTATCCCTAAATGTATGGGTAATAATGTGTTTTAATATGTTATATTTAGTGCTTTATACATGGTTG
Organism: Pseudophryne corroboree; assembly: GCF_028390025.1. NCBI lineage: Eukaryota > Metazoa > Chordata > Amphibia > Anura > Myobatrachidae > Pseudophryne > Pseudophryne corroboree. The sequence continues at coordinate 116,317,556 of NC_086449.1, read as the reverse complement.
TTTAAATGTATTTATATTTAAGAGTGTTTAAATGTATTTTAAAAAGGTATGCTCTTACTATTTAGGAAATGGGATGCTTACTGATCCTTTCCAAGCAGGAGGTCTGGTGATAAGGCTTTGATAATGGTCAGTGTACTCAACCCAGGTGATGTGCCTGGATTTTGCAACCTTTTGGAAATATGTTAATGAAGGAGACATCTGTGTCTCTCTATGTAAAGTGTTAAGTTTAGAATCAAATTAAGGAAGTTGAATGTGAACACTATTGCTGCATATACTACATAGAAACTTTGATTCTGTGTGATAAATATATCAAAGGAGAAAATAAGAATTTACTCACCGGTAATTCTATTTCTCGTAGTCCGTAGTGGATGCTGGGAACTCCGTAAGGACCATGGGAATAGACGGGCTCCGCAGGAGACTGGGCACTTTAAAAGAAAGATTAGGTACTATCTGGTGTGCACTGGCTCCTCCCTCTATGCCCCTCCTCCAGACCTCAGTTAGGGAAACTGTGCCCGGAAGAGCTGACACAACAAGGAAAGGATTTGGAATCCAGGGTAAGACTCATACCAGCCACACCAATCACACTGTACAACTTGTGATAACCATACCCAGTTAACAGTATGAACAACAACTGAGCCTCATTTAACGGATGGCTCATAACAATAACCCTTTAGTTAAGCAATAACTACATACATGTATTGCAGAGAGTCCGCACTTGGGACGGGCGCCCAGCATCCACTACGGACTACGAGAAATAGAATTACCGGTGAGTAAATTCTTATTTTCTCTGACGTCCTAGTGGATGCTGGGAACTCCGTAAGGACCATGGGGATTATACCAAAGCTCCCAAACGGGTGGGAGAGTGCGGATGACTCTGCAGCACCGCATGAGCAAACTCAAGGTCCTCCTCAGCCAGGGTATCAAACTTGTAGAACTAAGCAAACTTGTTTGACCCCGACCAAGTAGCAGCTCGGCAAAGCTGTAAAGCCGAGACTCCTCGGGCAGCCGCCCAAGAGGAGCCCACCTTCCTTGTGGAATGGTCTTTCACAGATTTTGGATGCGGCAATCCAGCCGCAGAGTGAACCAGCTGAATCGTGCTATAGATCCAGCGAGCAATAGTCTGCTTCGAAGCAGGAGCGGCAACCTTGTTGGCTGCATACAGAATAAACAGCGAGTCAGACTTTCTGACTCCCGCCGTTCTGGAAACATAAATTTTCAAAGCCCGGACTACGTCCAGCAACTTGGAATCCTCCAAGTCCCTAGTAGCCGCAGGCATCACAATAGGCTGGTTCAAATGAAACGATGATACCACCCTAGGGAGAAATTGGGGACGAGTCCTCAATTCTGCCCTGTCCATATGGAAGATCAGATAAGGGCTTTTACATGACAAAACCGCCAAATCTGACACACGCCTAGCCGAAGCTAAGGCCAATAGAATGACCACTTTCCACGTGAGATATTTTAGCTCCACGGTCTTAAGTGGCTCAAACCAGTGGGATTTCAGGAAATCCAACACAACGTTAAGATCCCAAGGTGCCACCGGTGGCACAAAAGGAGGCTGAATATGCAGCACCCCCGGAACAACGTTTGAACTTCAGGCAGTGAAGCCAGTTCTTTTTGAGAGAAAATGGATAGGGCCGAAATCTTGACCTTTATGGATCCTAATTTTAGGCCCATAGTTACTCCTGACTGTAGGAAGTGCAGGAATCGACCCCGCTGGAATTCCTCTGTAGGGCCTTCCCGGCCTCACACCAAGCAACCTATTTTCGCTATATACAGTGAAAAAATAAGAATTTACTTACCGATAATTCTATTTCTCGGAGTCCGTAGTGGATGCTGGGGTTCCTGAAAGGACCATGGGGAATAGCGGCTCCGCAGGAGACAGGGCACAAAAAGTAAAGCTTTAGGATCAGGTGGTGTGCACTGGCTCCTCCCCCTATGACCCTCCTCCAAGCCTCAGTTAGGATACTGTGCCCGGACGAGCGTACACAATAAGGAAGGATTTATGAATCCCGGGTAAGACTCATACCAGCCACACCAATCACACTGTACAACCTGTGATCTGAACCCAGTTAACAGTATGATAACAGCGGAGCCTCTGAAAAGATGGCTCACAACAAATAATAACCCGATTTTTGTAACTATGTACAAGTAATGCAGATAATCCGCACTTGGGATGGGCGCCCAGCATCCACTACGGACTCCGAGAAATAGAATTATCGGTAAGTAAATTCTTATTTTCTCTATCGTCCTAGTGGATGCTGGGGTTCCTGAAAGGACCATGGGGATTATACCAAAGCTCCCAAACGGGCGGGAGAGTGCGGATGACTCTGCAGCACCGAATGAGAGAACTCCAGGTCCTCCTTAGCCAGGGTATCAAATTTGTAGGATTTTACAAACGTGTTTGCCCCTGACTAAATAGCCGCTCGGCAAAGTTGTAAAGCCGAGACCCCTCGGGCAGCCGCCCAAGATGAGCCCACCTTCCTTGTGGAATGGGCATTTACATAATTTGGCTGTGGCAGGCCTGCCACAGAATGTGCAAGCTGAATTGTATTACACATCCAACTAGCAAAAGTCTGCTTAAAAGCAAGAGCACCCAGTTTGTTGGGTGCATACAGGATAACAGCAAGTCAGTTTTCCTGACTCCAGCCGTCCTGGAACCTATATTTTCAGGGCCCTGACCACATCTAGCAACTTGGAGTCCTCCAAGTCCCTAGTAGGCGCAAGACACCACAATAAGCTGGTTCAGGTGAAACACTGACACCACCTTAGGGAGAGAACTGGGGACGAGTCCGCAGCTCTGCCCTGTCCGAATGGACAAACAGATATGGGCTTTTTTGAGAAAAAAACCACCAATTTGACACTCGCCTGGTCCAGGCCAGGTCCAAGAGCATGTTCACTTTTCATGTGAGATGCTTCAAATCCACAGATTTGACTGGTTTTAAACCAATGTGTTTTGAGGAATCCCAGAACTACGTTGAGATCCCACAGTGCCACTGGAGGCACAAAAGGGGGTTGTATATGCAATACTCCCTTGACAAACTTCTGGACTTCAGGAACTGAAGCCAATTCTTTCTGGAAGAAAAATCGACAGGGTCGAAATTTGAACCTTAATGGACCCCAATTTGAGGCCCATAGACACTCCTGTTTGCAGGAAATGCAGGAATCGACCGAGTTGAAATTTCTTCGTGGGGCCTCCCTGGCCTCACACCACGCAACATATTTTCGCCACATGTGGTGATAATGTTGTGCGGTCACCTCCTTTCTGGCTTTGACCAGGGTAGGAATGACCTCTTCCTGAATGCCTTTTCCCTTAGGATCCGGCGTTCCACCGCCATGCCGTCAAACGCAGCTGCGGTAAGTCTTGGAACAGACATGGTACTTGCTGAAACAAGTCCCTTCTTAGCGGCAGAGGCCATAAGTCCTCTGTGAGCATCTCTTGAAGTTCCGGGTACCAAGTCCTTCTTGGCCAATCCGGAGCCATGAGTATAGTTCTTACTCCTCTACGTCTTATAATTCTCAGTACCTTAGGTATGAAAAGCAGAGGATGGAACACATACACCGACTGGTACACTCACGGTGTTACCAGAACGTCCACAGCTATTGCCTGAGGGTCTCTTAACCTGGCGCAATACCTGTCCCGTTTTTTGTTCAGACGGGACGCCATCATGTCCACCTTTGGTAATTCCCAACGGTTTACAATCATGTGGAAAACTTCCCCATGAAGTTCCCACTCTGCCGGGTGGAGGTCGTGCCTACTGAGGAAGTCTGCTTCCCAGTTTCCATTCCCGGAATGAAACACTGCTGACAGTGCTATCACATGATTTTCCGCCCAGCGAAAAGTCCTTGCAGTTTTTGCCACTGCCCTCCTGCTTCTTGTGCCGCCCTGTCTATTTACGTGGGCGACTGCCGTGATGTTTTATCCCACTGGATCAATACCGGCTGACCTTGAAGCAGAGGTCTTGCTAAGCTTAGAGCATTATAAATTTACCCTTAGCTATATTTATGTGGAGAAAAGTCTCCAGACTTGATCACACTCCCTGGAAATTTTTTCCTTGTGTGACTGCTCCCCAGCCTCTCGGGCTGGCCTCCGTGGTCACCAACATCCAAAACTGAATGCCGAATCTGCGGCCCTCTAGAAGATGAGCACTCTGTAACCACCACAGGAGAGACACCCTTGTCCTTGGATATAGGGTTATCCGCTGATGCATCTGAAGATGCGATCCGGACCATTTGTCCAGCAGATCCCACTGAAAAGTTCTTGCATGAAATCTGCCGACTGGAATTGCTTCGAAGGAAGTCACCATTTTTTTTACCATGGCCCTTGTGCAATGATGCACTGATTTTAGGAGGTTCCTGACTAGCTCGGATAACTCCCTGGCTTTCTCTTCCGGGAGAAACACCTTTTTCTGGACTGTGTCCAGAATCATCCCTAAGCACAGGAGACTTGTTGTCGGGATCAGCTGCGATTTTGGAATATTTAGAATCCACCCCTGCTGTTGTAACAGTATCCGAGATAGTGCTACTCCGACCTCCAACTGTTCCCTGGACTTTGCCCTTATCAGGAGATCGTCCAAGTAAGGGATAATTAAGACGCCTTTTCTTCGAAGAAGAACCATCATTTCGGCCATTACCTTGGTAAAGACCCGGGGTGCCGTGGACAATCCAAACGGCAGCGTCTGAAACTGATAGTGACAGTTCTGTACCACGAACCTGAGGTACCCTTAGTGATAAGGGCAAATTTGGGACATGGAGGTAAGCATCCCTGATGTCTCGGGACACCAGATAGTCCCCTTCTTCCCGGTTCGTTATCACTGCTCTGAGTGACTCCATCTTGATTTGAACCTTTGTAAGTGTTCAAATTTTTTTAGATTTAGAATAGGTCTCACCTAGCCTTCTGGCTTCAGTACCACAATATAGTGTGGAATAATACCCCTTTTCTTGTTGTAGGAGGGGTAATTTAATTATCACCTGCTGGGAATACAGCTCGTGAATTGTTTCCCATACTGCCTCCTTGTCGGAGGGAGACCTTGGTAAAGCAGACTTCAGGAGCCTGCGCAGGGGAAACGTCTCGACATTCCAATATGTACCCCTGGGATACTACTTGTAGGATCCAGGGGTCCTGTACGGTCTCAGCGTCATGCTGAGAGCTTGTCAGAAGCGGTGGAACGCTTCTGTTCCTGGGAATGGGCTGCCTGCTGCAGTCTTCTTCCCTTTCCTCTATCCCTGGGCAGATATGACTCTTATAGGGACGAAAGGACTGAAGCTGAAAAGACGGTGTCTTTTTCTGCAGAGATGTGACTTAGGGTAAAAACGGTGGATTTTCCAGCAGTTGCCGTGGCCACCAGGTCCGATGGACCGACCCCAAATAACTCCTCTTCCTTTATACGGCAATACACCTTTGTGCCGTTTGGAATCTGCATCACCTGACCACTGTCGTATCCATAAACATCTTCTGGCAGATATGGACATCGCACTTACTCTTGATGCCAGAGTGCAAATATCCCTCTGTGCATCTCGCATATATAGAAATGCATCCTTTAAATGCTCTATAGTCAATAAATACTGTCCCTGTCAAGGGTATCAATATTTTTAGTCAGGGAATCCGACCAAGCCACCCCAGCTCTGCACATCCAGGCTGAGGCGATCGCTGGTCGCAGTATAACACCAGTATGTGTGTATATACTTTTTATGATATTTTTCCAGCCTCCTGTCAGCTGGCTCCTTGAGGACGGCCCTATCTATAGACGGTACCGCCACTTGTTCTGATAAGCGTGTGAGCGCCTTATCCACCCTAAGGGGTGTTTCCCAACGCGCCCTAACTTCTGGCGGGAAAGGGTATACCGCCCATATTTTCTATCGGGGGGAACCCACGCATCATCACACACTTCATTTAATTTATCTGATTCAGGAAAAACTACGGTAGTTTTTTCACATCCCACATAATACCCTCTTTTGTGGTACTTGTAGTATCAGAAATATGTAACACCTCCTTCATTGCCCTTAACGTGTGGCCCTAATAAGGAATACGTTTGTTTATTCACCGTCGACACTGTCTGTGTCTGTGTCGACCGACTAAAGTAAACGGGCGTTTCAAAACCCCTGACGGTGTTTTTGAGACGTCTGGACCGGTACTAATTGTTTGTCGGCCGTCTCATGTCGTCAACCGACCTTGGCGCGTGTTGACATTATCACGTAATTCCCTAAATAAGCCATCCATTCCGGTGTCGACTCCCTAGAGAGTGACATCACCATTACAGGCAATTGCTCCGCCTCCTCACCAACATCGTCCTCATACATGTCGACACACACGTACCGACACACAGCACACACACAGGGAATGCTCTGATAGAGGACAGGACCTACTAGCCCTTTGGAGAGACAGAGGGAGAGTTTGCCAGCACACACCAAAAACGCTATATTATACAGGGACAACCTTTATATAAGTGTTTTTCCCTTATAGCATTTTAATATATATATACATATCGCCAAATAAGTGCCCCCCCTCTCTGTTTTAACCCTGTTTCTGTAGTGCAGTGCAGGGGAGAGCCTGGGAGCCTTCCCTCCAGCCTTTCTGTGAGGGAAAATGGCGCTGTGTGCTGAGGAGATAGGCCCCGCCCCTTTTTCGGCGGCCTCGTCTCCCGCTCTTAACGGATTCTGGCAGGGGTTAAATATCTCCATATAGCCCCCGGAGGCTATATGTGAGGTATTTTTAGCCAAAAATAGGTTTTCATTGCCTCCCAGGGCGCCCCCCTCCCAGCGCCCTGCACCCTCAGTGACTGCCGTGTGAAGTGTGCTGAGAGGAAATGGCGCACAGCTGCAGTGCTGTGCGCTACCTTAAGAAGACTGAGGAGTCTTCATGCCGCCGATTCTGGACCTTCTTCTTGTTTCAGCATCTGCAAGGGGGCCGGCGGCGAGGCTCCGGTGACCATCCAGGCTGTACCTGTGATCGTCCCTCTGGAGCTAATGTCCAGTAGCCAAAGAAGCCAATCCATCCTGCACGCAGGTGAGTTCACTTCTTCTCCCCTAAGTCCCTCGTTGCAGTGATCCTGTTGCCAGCAGGACTCACTGTAAAATAAAAAACCTAAGCTAAACTTTTCTAAGCAGCTCTTTAGGAGAGCCACCTAGATTGCACCCTTCTCGGCCGGGCACAAAAATCTAACTGAGGCTTGGAGGAGGGTCATAGGGGGAGGAGCCAGTGCACACCACCTGATCCTAAAGCTTTACTTTTTGTGCCCTGTCTCCTGCGGAGCCGCTATTCCCCATGGTCCTTTCAGGAACCCCAGCATCCACTAGGACGATAGAGAAAGTCTTGCTGTCACGTCTTTCCTAGCCTTCATCAGCGTAGGAATAACTGCATCCGGAATGCCCTTTTCCGCTATGATCCGGCGTTCAAACGTCATGCCGTCAAATGCAGCCGCGGTAAGTCTTGGAACAGACAGGGCCCCTGTTGCAACATGTCCTGTCTGAGAGGCAGAAGCCCTGAGTCTTGCAGCTCCGGGTACCGAGTCCTTCTTGGCCAATTCGGAGCAAAGAATACCCTTGGGTATGAGAGGAAGAGGAGGGAATACATAGACCGACTGGAACACCCACGGTGTTACTAGTGCGACCACAGCTATCACCTGAGGGTCCCTTGACCCGGCGTAAAACCTTTTTTAGCTTTTTATTGAGGTGGGACGCCATCTAGTCCACCTGAGGCAATTCCCATCAATTTGCAAACTGCGTGAAGACTTCCTGATGAAGTCCCCACTTTCCCGGGTGGAGGTCGTGCCTGCTGAGGAAGTCTGCTTCCCAGTTGTCCACTCCCGGAATGAACACTGCTGACAGTGCGCTTACTTGATTCTCCGCCCAGCGAAGAATCCTGGTGGCTTCTACCCTCGCCACCCTGCTCCTTGTGCCGCCTTGGCGGTTTACATGAACCCCTGCGGTCTGACTGGATCAGAACCGGTTGGTCGCGAAGCAGGATCTCCGCTTGACTTAGGGCGTTGTATATGGCCCTTAGTTCCAGGATATTGATGTGAAGGCAAGTCTGTTGACTTGACCACAGACCTTGGAAATTTCTTCCCTGTGTAACTGCCCCCCACCCTCGGAGGCTTGCATCCGTGGTCACCAGGATCCAGTCCTGAATGCCGAATCTGCGGCCCTCGAGAAACATAGAAACATAGAATTTGTCGGCAGATAAGAACCACTTGGCCCATCTAGTCTGCCCCTTATTTTTTTTATTTTTTATTTTTTTATTTTATATTATTTTTTATCACTAACCTTATTTGATCCTTATTTCTTTGTAAGGATATCCTTATGTCTATCCCATGCATGTTTAAATTGCTCTACTGTCTTAGCCTCTACCACCTGTGATGGGAGGCTATTCCACTTGTCCACTACCCTTTCTGTGAAATAATTTGTCCGCAAATTTCCCCTGAACCTCCCCCCCTCCAGTCTCAGTGCATGTCCTCGTGTTCTATTGCTTCTCTTCATTTGGAGAATGTTTCCCTCCTGGACTTTGTTAAAACCCTTCATATATTTGAAAGTTTCTATCATGTCCCCCCTTTCCCTTCTCTGCTCCAAACTATACATATTGAGATTTCTTAGTCTTTCTGGGTATGTTTTGTGATGTAGGCCATGCACCATTTTAGTTGCCCTCCTTTGTACAGTTTCTAATGTATTAATATCCTTTTGAAGATATGGCCTCCAGAACTGAATACAGTATTCTAGATGAGGCCGTACTAATGACCTATACAGTGGCATTATTACTTCTTTCTTTCTGCTGCTGATTCCTCTCCCAATGCAGCCAAGCATCTGACTAGCCTTCCTCATTGCCTTGTTACATTGCTTACCTGCTTTTAAGTCATCTGAAATAGTGACTCCTAGATCCCTTTCCTCCTCAGTAGTTTCCAGTATAGTGCCATTAATACTGTATTTAGCTTTAGGATTTTTGAGACCCAAGTGCATGATTTTGCATTTTTTGGCATTAAACTGTAATTGCCAGACTCTTGACCATTCCTCTAGTCTACCTAGATCCTCAATCATTTGTTTTACCCCACCTGGTGTGTCTACCCTGTTGCATACCTTTGTGTCATCTGCAAAAAGGCATACTTTCCCTTTAATGCCATTTGCAATGTCACCAATAAAGATATTAAAAAGCACTGGTCCAAGTACAGATCCCTGGGGTACTCCACTGGTAACATTTCCCAGGTGAGCACTCTGCAGCCACCACAGGAGAGACACCCTGGCCCTGGGGGATAGGGTGATTAACCGATGTATCTGAAGAGGTGATCCGGACCACTTGTCCAGTAAGTCCCATTGGAAGGTCCTCGCATGGAACCTGCCTAAGGGGATGGCCTCGTATGATGCCACCATCCTTCCCAGGACTCGAGTGCAGTGATGCACTGACACCTGTTTTGGTTTTAATAGATTCCTGACCAGTGTCATGAGCTCCTGAGCTCTCTCTATCGGGAGATAAACCCTTTTCTGGTCTGTGTCTAGGATCGTGCCTAGGAGAGGCAGATGAGCTGTAGGAACCAACTGCGACTTTTGAATATATAGAATCCAGCCGTGTTGCCGTTACACTTCCAGAGAAAGTGATACGCTGTTCAGCAACTGCTCTCTTGATCTCGCTTGTATGAGGAGATCGTCCAAGTACGTGATAATAGTGACACCTTGCTTCCGCAGGAGCACAATCATATCCGCCATTACCTTGGTTATGATAATCCCGTACCGCAATTCTGAGGTACGCCTAATGAGGTGGATAAATGGGGACATGAAGGTATGCATCCCTTATGACCCGATTCACGATAAAGTCTCCCTCTTTTTAGGCTTGCCCTGACCGCTCTTAGCGATTCCATCTTGAACTTGAACCTTCTCAGGTATATGTTCAGGGATTTTTAATTCAATATGGGTCTGACCGAACCGTCTGGTTTCGGGATTACAACATGGTCGAATAATAACACCCTCTTGTTGAAGGAGGGGACCCTTGACCACCACCTGTTAAAGATACAATTTGTGAATTGCAGTTAACACTGGCTCCCTCTCTTGGGGGGAAGCCCGCCGGGCCGTCGGTGAGGGGGCATCTTCTCACAGTCCAGCTTGTATCCCTGAGACACAATATCTATTGCCCAGGGACCTAACAGGGAGTGAACCCACTTGGGGCTGAACTTACGAAGTCGTGTCCCCACCTGGCCTAGCTCCGCCTGTGGAGCCCCAGCGGCATAGGTGGATTTTTGTAGGGGCCGGGGAGGACTTCTGTTCCTGGGAACTAGCTGTGTTGATCCCGGCTCTGACAAGAAAGGACGCACCTCAGACTTTCTTGTTTCTTTATTCGAAAGGCTGCATTTAATGTCGTGCTTTCTTAGGCTGTGCAGGAATATAAGGCAAACTAGTAGAATTACCAGCTATAGCTGTGGAGACCAGGCCCGAGAACCCTTCTCCACACAATCCTCAGCCTTCCATATGCCTCTTAAGTCGGCATCATCTGTCCAATGCATATTCTACAGGACACGTCAAGCAGAGATCGACATAGCTTTGACTCTAGGACCCAGTATACTCATGTCTCTTTGGGCATGCTTTATAACTATATATCTATCACTTAAGACAGCATCTTTAATATATTTACTAGGGTCTCAATCTCTGCTGATAAGGTACCTGTCCACGCTGCCACAGCGCTATAAACCCATGACGACACAATCGCCGGTCTGGGTAGTATACTAGAATGTGCACGCTATCTGCAGGATCCCTGAGAATAGCAAGTGCTACCGTCTGTGCAAACAGGACACCCTAGGGGAAGATTCTCAACACATCCTGGCCCTAGTGGGGAAAGGATACAGCCTGAGAATTCTCTTGTGGGAAGCTGCCGTCTCTTGTCTGGAGATTCCCGCTCTTTTTCCTCATGAGAGGAGGGAAATTTACCTCAGCATTCTTCCCCTTAAACATGTGTACTCTCGTGTCAGGGACAGATGAGTCATCAGTGATATGCAAATCATCTTTTATTTCAATAATCATATATTGAATACCTTCTAGCCATCTTGGCTGTAACTTTGCATTATCGTAGTCGACAGTGGAGTTAAACTCCATGTCGATACCAGTGTTTGTTATTTTGGATAGTGAGCATTGTGAGACTCTGAAGGTCTCTGTGACATAGGGACAGACATGGATAGATTTCCTGTCTGTTCCCTAACCATTTGTGCAATAAATTCACCTTAGCACTTACACATATCCAAACAGGTGTCGGCGTTGTCGACGGAGACACCCTCTCACACACATATCCGCTCTATCACCTCCTTAGAGGAGCCTTTTACCTCAGACATGTCGACACACGCGTACCGACACACCACACACACAAGGGATGCTCTATTTGAGGACAGTTCCCCCACAAGGCCCTTTGGAGAGACAGAGAGAGTATGCCAGCACACACCCCAGCGCTATATAACCCAGGGATTACACTACAACTCAGTGTTTACCCAGTAGCTGCTGTATATACAATTTTTTGCGCCTAAATTTATGTGCCCCCCCCCCCCCCTCTCTTTTCACCCTTTGTGTACCAGGATACTGCAGGGGAGAGCCTGGGGAGCTTCCTTCCAGCGGAGCTGTGAAGAGAAAATGGCGCTGGTGTGCTGAGGAAGAAGGCCCCGCCCCCTCAGCGGCGGGCTTCTGTCCTGTTTCTGACTAAAAATGGCGGGGGTTTTACACATATACAGTCACAGACTGTATTATGTGTATTTTTATGCCAAAGGTATTTTTATTGCTGCCCAGGGCGCCCCCCTTTCCCCCCCAGCACCCTACAGTGACCGGAGTGTGTGGTGTGCTGTGGGAGCAATGGCGCACAGCTGCGGTGCTGTGCGCTACCTTAATGAAGACAGGAGTCTTCTGCCGCCGATTTCATCGCTTCTCTTCTGTCTTCTGGCTCTGCAAGGGGGACGGCGGCGCGGCTCCGGGAACGGACGATCGAGGTCAGGCCCTGTGTTCGAACCCTCTGGAGCTAATGGTGTCCAGTAGCCTAAGAAGCACAAGCTAGCTGCAAGCAGGTAGGTTTGCTTCTCTCCCCTCAGTCCCACGTAGCAGTGAGTCTGTTGCCAGCAGATCTCACTGAAAATAAAAAACCTAACAAATTATTTCTTTCTAGCAAGCTCAGGAGAGCCCACTAGGAGCACCCAGCTCTGGCCGGGCACAAATTCTAACTGAGGTCTGGAGGAGGGGCATAGAGGGAGGAGCCAGGGCACACCAGATAGTACCTAATCTTTCTTTTAAAGTGCCCAGTCTCCTGCGGAGCCCGTCTATTCCCATGGTCCTTACGGAGTTCCCAGCATCCACTAGGACGTCAGAGAAATTCAAATTACCAGTTCCTGTGTAATGTAAGTTGTGTTTATATTTTGGTATAGTTGTCCGACTGGTATCCAAGACAATTATTGAAGGTTTTCACGAAGCTGTATTGTATCTTCTGATTATAAAAAGAGGTCATATGAGCTATGTGGTAAAGAGAAATATCCTCTGACTGAGAGAAGAATGCTGCTTTGAAGGGGGGTACACACTAAAAAGATGTGTGCTGAGCGATCTATCAGACCCCCAGCACACATCTCTCCCCCTGCTCAGCACAGCAGGATGTGTGCTGAGCGAGGGGGGGGCGCTCACTTCACACATCGCTGAAGTGAGCGACCTGCTAGGCTCAATCTAGCACCTGCGATAGCGATGTGCGGCCCTATCGATGTGGGGCATACACACGACAAATCCGTGCTTAAATTCTAAGCAATCTGGTCAGATTGCTTAGATTTCAAGCACGGATCTCTCCGTGTGTATGCCCCCTTTACATCTTGTATGCTGTGAACGGTCCTTAGCACCTTTAGGAGACAGACTTATTTTTTTAAAGACTTTTTGAGCAGTAAATATCTTGCCTTTACAACAAGTGCATCCGTATCCTGCGATCAATAGAATTGACCAAAAAGTTATTCCATTTTCCAGCTGTCCTGGAGTGAGCCCAGCGTCTCCGAGCACCGTCATCTGCCAACTACCATGCAGGGCCTGGTTAATAGTGAGTGACTAGTGGGAATCAATCGACGCCAATTAGGAGGTGTGTCAGCAGTGTGTCTACGCATACACATTAGTAAGTAGTATCAGGTGACGGCTGTAGGAGCCCGAGTGGAAATCAGCGGTTTCAGGTGCCGGTGGCAGGAGCCTGGTGCAGGCAGAAAAATAACCACCCACTGTGCAGAGGGTGGAGTCAGTAACAGGCGGTCCCTTCAGGACAAGTTCTGCTATAGACAGTGATGCATGCAAAGATGTATGAAGCTCTGAGGACACTGACAGAGGTGGAGCGCTAACAGGATTACACAACAGTGGGCGGCGTCATCTCAGCTCACATTACGACACATGGATGACAGTTGGGAGAATAAGCATATTTTATATGTGATTAATCAAACAAGTAGTGAGATGTAATAGTACAGTATCTGAATTATTGTGATCCAATTAGTCCGGTTCCTTAACAGGTCACTACGGGCACACTGTTACATAAGGATTAGTATTACCTTATATAAATACCTACGGGATTTGTTGAACATGTTCTTTATGTCTACAATGGTGGCATTGGGCTCCACCTGGAAAGTAAGACAAACAGTATAAATTACAAAGAACTTACATTACATAAAAGATAAATCTGTGTTCATCAGGGAATTATTGTTCCTAAGTACAACAGACTCCCCTTCAGCAAGCTTACTGCAAGACACCTTTGAAGAACCAGCATGCACCCTAAAACGTCCAGTAACAGTATCACATGAAATAAGCTATATAAAGTGCTGAAAATCTAGTTGAAAAAAAAATAAACTTTCCCGGTTATGTTTGTGAATGTTACATGGTTACATTCATATTGAATGAACATGAAGTCTATGATTGATTTGAAGAAACAAATTTGGAAGCTTGTTTAGACCAGATCAATTTACCACAACTTGCATGCTTGCTCCAAAATACAACATTCTAAAACAGATACCCATGAGACATATGCCTGTAATGTATATCCTGGACACTAAAAGCTGATGTCCTGTAATAAATCTTCCACAACTTATTATGCATAGCCTAAGTTATGCAAAGTGACCTGACCCATATTAAATAAAAATAAAAAACTCAATTATATCTAAGGGTCAGATGCTGCTGCAATAAACACTACCTTGAAAAGTTAAAATCTTTTCAGATGTGATGCACAAACGTCTGTCTTCTCTGTGTTACTTGACCTCAACAGGTTTCAACTGACAATATAGCCATCTCCCCTCACCTTAACGTCTAGATTCCACAGCCACCACACAATCTTCTCCCCACCTAATGTCTGCCCTCCCCAGTGTCTCCCCACCCACATTCCACCTTCTCCTTAATTATTGTTGCCTCACCAGTACCACCCATTCACTTAGTGGCTCCTTACCTTGTCCAGGAAGCAGAGCTTCTCCCGTGTCTTTGCATCAAGGATCTCCACCTCAAAATAAACAGTAGCACGTTTAGCAGGACCTTTTTTCTTTGGCTTGGCAGATGCACGCTTCGCGCCTGTTTGACCCTCATTTTGGGGCTTGGGCCGCCTAATTTCCGATACTATAGAGTTCATATCCATGGCTACGGAGCAGTCTCACCAGATGTTCCCAACAAAGAAAAGAATCTCTCTCCCCCTACTCTCTGTCACACTGACAGCCCGAAGCCTCAAACTACTTCTGCCTGATCCCTGTGTGTTGCTGTGTGCCTCACTATTACTTTCCTCAACGTCCCACGATGGGTTTGTATTTAGGGATCTATTACGATCTCAGCAATCTTTTTGCCCTCTCAGCAGTCTCATGCTTTTTCTTTCAACACAGGCCTCACTCTTAGGAAGCTGTCTCTGTGACAGGTGTACAAGTTGAGAACATCGGACACCTCGGCTTGCGTATCTCTCTTATTATCTATAGGTAGGAGTCACTGTTGTTTCCAAAATCCTCTCACTGTATACATGAGCTTACGTACAGTTTCTCTCTTCCACTTTCCTACAAATGTATGTCATTCTCCCCCTGGAAGTCTCACTCGCCCAGGCAGTCCAGATGTAATATGAAGCAGATTTCTATATTTATCACTCACTAGGGCTAATTCACATCTGTCAGTTTCTGCACTTCCCACGAGACCCACACATGGACACTGTGAGACCAAGCACTGGATAGAACCTCAGCGACATCTCCTGCCCTCTGACCTTCCTTTACAAATATTTACCACTCCTGCACCTATCCTCTCTCATTCTTCCTGTTTATGTACTCTAGAAGCACTTTTCCCTTCTCCTTCAGCCCTCCCTCTATCTGAGGCTGTCTCTTTACACCTCGGTGGTTGTCTCTTGGTATTCATTGATCTCAGCAAATATCTGGGCTAAGTACCAGCAGCTAAATATAGGCTGCTCCCCCACACTGCCTTACCCCACACCACGGAGGCAAGACCCCTGAGAACATGAGAGTGCACATACACTGCGTGTGAGTCCACTTATAAAGAGACACCTCAGCAAGAGACAGTCACAACTCAGAGACAGGAAGAGAGTGTGCACAAAACATGCTTCATTAACCCTCTCCTGCAGGTAATCTGTTAACCCTTTCACGGTCACAGACCTTGCATGTGAGTTTGAATCTACTTTACTATTGTGCATTATTACCTTGGCAGTGTCTGACTGAAGGAAATTAAATATCAGGGCAAATCCGACAGTGGATTAGCACCCCAGAGGGTTGCGGCCATACCTGACCATAGGACACTGCCCCCCTGTGACAGCTGAAGGAGGCCAATATGAGAACATGGTAAAAGGCACTGGAAAGACCTGGGTGAGTTTTCTGTGGATTTGACTGTTTAAACAAAACTGGACAAGTGAGAGTTTGAGGAAAATATTGATTTGTGTTTAGCATTACATAAGAATCGCTCTGCAGGTTGTAACACAAAATGAGTACAATTGGGTACAATAAAATGGATAGGGACTTTGGAATAATTAGCACTGCTTGCTGTTTTTGGACAGTTTAATTATTAAGGATGGTAGCATTCATTCAAGTGACGCTCTGCAGACATGGTTAGGATAGGCTGGAAAGATGTTCTGCAGAGTGAGAAGATGTGGCTGATAGACGGGATGTTTTTATAGCAGAGGACTCTTAATTGTGCAGCACAAGCTGTGTGGCAGTTCAGCCTAAGCGACAGTAGCCGGAGACACTTCACACAGCAGCAATATCACAAAGGTGTTAACAGCACTTCCACATACTACACCACAGGGCGAACAGCGGGAGGCAAAACCTCACAGACTGAGGACCACAAGCGTAAACAGTGAGCATCACTGACATTCCACCCGATTACGCTTTCGCTGTGACTATATTTTAAGGTTATATACTACAGATGTAGCCATGGTCATCTTACTGCAATGCGGCATGTTGTAACACGGCCTGGCACGCCGCGCAGCTAGCAGTATCGCAGCAAAGATGAACACGGCTAAATCTATATGCCAACATAAGCTGTTTTTGTTTAGTGCATTAGTAGATGTATACAGTATATGTATAACCATTGTAAGACTGAACCAAAAACTTTTAGCATAAAAAGGCATAAACAGAAAATCTGTTTATTACTACAAAAAAATGAATTTGCTATAAAGCTCTAATTTTCTGCTGGAGACGGATTTGTAGAACAAAAAATAGATTTAAAGTTAACGTCATATTCACGGGTTTTCTTCACAAACGATAAAGATTATTATCCACTTTATGTTCAGTGCTTTTTTGATGAACCCCTTATTGGGCAGAATTTTCTGTTTTTCTTTTGTAACGTCTAGGAAATACACAAGTACGTATGTTGTGTATAACTGGACTGCTATTCCAAGGTGTCTGTATTCAGGGAAAACACCATTTCCTTTGTTCGTGCAAACCAAAAAAGTGGCATTTACATCCTCACCACCACCATAAACCTCTGATGGAACTGAGGACATGAAATACCTGAACAATAATAAAAACCTTAAAAAATTAATTAAAAAAAAAAAGTGATAATTCTATGGCAGGGGAGTGTGATGGCATGTCACCTCCTTGGTTTGGATCGTCACAGGGTAGGCTGTTTTCTCATTTTTTTATTTTTATTTTTAAATACTTACATACTGTACATTTATTTGAAGTCTACACAAATTGGTACTAGCAATTTGAACCAATACAGACACTTATATGGAGTGTCTATTCCTTATATACAAACAAGTCCAGCTTGGTGGCACTCATCAAACTTCACGGCTGTAGTAAATCACGCTATTAGCACCCTTTGAACGCCAACGTTTCAGATCACTTTAATCTGATCTTCCCTCAATGACATAATATCTCTTAGGATAAGATCTGATTAAAGTGATCTGAAACATTGGAGTACAAAGGTCGCTAATAGCGTGATTTTATTACTGCCATGAAGTCTAATAAGTGCCACCAAGCTGAAACTTGTTTAGAATAAAATTTTGGCAGAGGGCACCGAGGAACTTTCAGGTACAGAAAGTATATATTTTCTTTTTTGTTTCCCCAAGGCAAAATAAATGGAGCAGGCACAACAAGGGTTGGAACAGAGCAGGCACAACAAGGGTTGGAAAATGAACAGAGCAGGCACCACAGGGATTGGAGTACGAATGGGGCAGGCACCACAGGGATTGGAGTACGAATGGGGCAGGCACCACAGGGATTGGAGTACGAATGGGGCAGGCACCACAGGGATTGGAGTACGAATGGGGCAGGCACCACAGGGATTGGAGTACGAATGGGGCAGGCACCACAGGGATTGGAGTACGAATGGGGCAGGCACCACAGGGATTGGAGTACGAATGGGGCAGGCACCACAGGGATTGGAGTACGAATGGGGCAGGCACCACAGGGATTGGAGTACGAATGGGGCAGGCACCACAGGGATTGGAGTACGAATGGGGCAGGCACCACAGGGATTGGAGAACGAATGGGGCAGGCACCACAGGGATTGGAGAACGAATGGGGCAGGCACCACAGGGATTGGAGAACGAATGGGGCATGCACCACAGGGATTGGAGAACGAATGGGGCAGGCACCACAGGGATTGGAGAACGAATGGGGCAGGCACCACAGGGATTGGAGAACGAATGGGGCAGGCACCACAGGGATTGGAGAACGAATGGGGCAGGCACCACAGGGATTGGAGAACGAATGGGGCATTCACCACAGGGATTGGAGAACGAATGGGGCAGGCACCACAGGGATTGGAGAACGAATGGGGCAGGCACCACAGGGATTGGAGAACGAATGGGGCAGGCACCACAGGGATTGGAGAACGAATGGGGCAGGCATCACAGGGATTGGAGAACGAATGGGGCAGGCATCACAGGGACTGGAGTATGAATGGAGCGGACATCACAGGGACTGGAGAATGAATGGGGCAGGCAGCACAGGGATTGGAGAATGAATGGGGCAGGCACCACAGGGATTGGAGAATAAATGGGGCTGGCACCACAGGGATTGGAGAATAAATGGGGCAGGCACCACAGGGATTGGAGAATGAATGAGGCAGGCATCACAGGGATTGGAGAATGAATGGAACAGGCATCACAGGGATTGGATTATAAATGGAGCGGACATCACAGGGACTGGAGAATGAATGGAGCGGACATCACAGGGACTGGAGAATGAATGGGGAAAGCATCACAGGAATTGGAGAAAGAATGGGGCAGGCATCACAGGGATTGGAGAATGAATGGGGCAGGCATCACAGGGATTGGAGAATGAATGGAACAGGCATCACAGGGATTGGAGAATGAATGGAGCGGACATCACAGGGACTGGAGAATGAATGGGGCAGGCACCACAGGGATTGGAGAATGAATGGGGCAGGCACCACAGGGATTGGAGAATGAATGGGGCAGGAACCACAGGGATTGGAGAATGAATGGGGCAGGCACCACAGGGATTGGAGAATGAATGGGGCAGGCACCACAGGGATTGGAGAATGAATGGGGCAGGTACCACAGGGATTAGAAAATGAATGAGGCAGGCATCACAGGGATTGGAGAATGAATGGAGCGGCCATCACAGGGATTGGAGAATGAATGGGGCAGGCATCACAGGGATTGGAGAATGAATGGAACAGGCATCACAGGGATTGGATTATGAATGGAGCGGACATCACAGGGACTGGAGAATGAATGGAGCGGACATCACAGGGACTGGAGAATGAATGGAGCGGACATCACAGGGACTGGAGAATGAATGGAGCGGACATCACAGGGACTGGAGAATGAATGGAGCGGACATCACAGGGACTGGAGAATGAATGGAGCGGACATCACAGGGACTGGAGAATGAATGGAGAAAGCATCACAGGGATTGGAGAATGAATGGGGCAGGCATCACAGGGATTGGAGAATGAATGGGGCAGGCATCACAGGGAATGGAGAATTAATGGAACAGGCATCACAGGGATTGGAGAATGAATGGAGCGGACATCACAGGGGTTGGAGAATGAATGGCCTGCTTCTACAATGGTTAAGGAATGACAAAGTCGGCATCAGAAGATATGGGGAATAAATAGCAGGATATATTTCTAATACTGCAGGTAAGAGGTGTGTTGTGATTTCACATTGTGGTACAGTGGGGCAGATGTATTAAGCCTGGAGAAGTGATAAAGCACATACCCTCCAACTGTACCTTTCTGGCAGGTGCAGTACCTTTTTCTTTTTCTTTTTTTTATGGTCTGTACCTTTTTGGCTCTCCAAACTTTCTTTGAAAGTATAGGAAAAGGGCGTGACCTTTTTCGAATATGTACCGACTTTTATGTGTAAAATGTTGGAGGGTATGAAAGCAGTGACAAGCGGAAGGTGATAACGCACCAGCCAATCAGCTCTTGTCATTTTTCAAACATGTAATGATTGGCTGGTGCATTATCACCTTTCACTTATCACTGCTTTATCACTTCTCCAGACTTAATACATCTGCCCCAGTATGTAGTAATACTGTTATCACAGGACTTTACCCTCAGACTGATCTGAGTACATGTCACTGGCATGGTGTAATTACAACATTAGGAGTTACACTGAAGAGCACCGGCCCAGAGATCTGCCTCTCTATTCTATGACTCTGTGACATTATTTCTAGCTTCCAGTTACTGTATGTTCCTTACACTCCTTTATGTCAGAGTATCTGACTACATGTACTGCCTCCTTGTGCCCTCTCAGCTGCTGCTAAACCGCTGCGCATTCCTAATGACTTTGTCCCTCTGCGGCCCCCGTCTCTCAGCAGTAAGGCCCTCATTCTTCTCAGGATCGCAGGATTCTATCAAATCGCACAGGCGACGTGCCGAGGAGGTAGTAGAGCGCCCACGGACATCGCGCACACACTCCTTTGTAGCTCTCCTCTTCCCCTTACCTCATAGTGCTTCATGGTGTGTCCGGGCACCGCAGCAGCATGCACACTTTGCCGTAACCTGCCAGAACTCTAGCAAGAGGCGGGGATAGGTGATTGACTGGATGTCAGGCATAAGATAACCCAATAAGATTTGAGGGTTTCTCGTTGAGGGGCGGTGCCACCATATCAGTGGCCAATCAGAGTGCGCGCTTTTTTTGTTTAAGCGAAATTAGAGCAAGGTGCAGGGGGCGGGATTAGTTAGGTGACAATATGGATTGACGCCAAGAGAGCCAATGGTGGGAAAGACACAGGCCGATGTTCCGCCCCCCCATTGCCAAAATCACACGTTGGGGGCCGTGATGGACAACTGTCGTGCTATTTGTAGCGCCGTCCATATACACCACCCGGGAGTGGGTGGGGCGTGTGTGACAGTTGGGTCTCGGGAGTGAGTGGCGCAAGAACCAGGCCCCGGCTGTTAGCTCTGCATTATAAGGGGAGATGTATCAATTCTTGTAGAGAGATAAAGTGGAGAAGTAGCTCATAGCAACCAATATGCTTTGGGCAACTTCACTTGATCTCTTTCCAAGATTTGATCATTCTCACAATATGGGTCCTTTGGACTCTTAAGTGATGATAAATAGGCACCTAAGGCACCCATTTATCATAGATCACATATTGAATGCGATCTGGGTGGGTTGTTACCACCCAGGATTGCATTGCAATATGCGCTTCTATCCCCGCAACTGTATGATGCAGCACATGCAGGGACACGTTCTGGGGAAACCTCTGCCGGCCAGCAATGCGATCTGTTGCCCATAGGCTACAATGGGGATGGCGGTAGCTGCAGGGACCAGTATCCGGAATGTGAAGATATTGGTGAATCATCCAGCATTGCAAACCCAATAGAAACCTATGGAGGCTGCTGGTGGCAATGGACTGCTGCGATCCCTTCTTCATACGTTAAGAAGATCACTAATCAATAGGTTGACATAGTTGAAAGGTCGACACAAAAAAAGTCGACAGTTTTCTCATACGTCCTAGAGGATGCTGGGGACTCCAAAAGGACCATGGGGTATAGACGGGATCCGCAGGAAACATGGGCACTTTAAGACTTTGAATGGGTGTGAACTGGCTCCTCTCTCTATGCCCCTTCTCCAGACTCCAGTTAGATTCTGTGCCCAGAGAGACTGGTCACACACTGAGGAGCTCTACTGAGTTTCTCAGAAAAGACTTTATGTTAGGTTTATTATTTTCAGGGAGCACTGCTGGTTACAGGCTCCCTGCAGCGTGGGAGTGAGGGGAGAGAAGCAGACCTACTTCTGTGAGTTCAAAGGCTCTGCTTCTTAGGCTACTGGACCACCATTAGCTCCAGAGGGTCTGATCACTTGGCACGCCTAGCTGCTTGTTCCCGGAGCCGCACCGTCACCCCCCTCACAGAGCCAGAAAAAAGAAGCCGGGTGAGTAAAGGAAGAACAGAAGACTTGAGTGACGGCACAAGACTTCAGAGTCTCTGAGGTACCGCGCAGCGGTCGCGCTGCGCGCCATTGCTCCCACACACAAGCGGCACTACAAGGGAGCAGGGGGGGCGCCCTGGGCAGCAATATACCTCATATACATGCCTGGCAAAGAGGTATACAGTGCATAGGCACTGTATACTGACCCCCGCCAGTATAAAAATGTGAAAAACTAGCGGGACTGAAGCGCACCGCAAAGGGGGCATGGCTTAGCCCTCACAACTCTATACAGCGCCATTTTCTCCTCACAGAGACGCTGGCCCCACCAAAACACTGTTGGACAACTAACAGTGTAAAACGAGGGGGGCACAGTTGTTTAGTGCACTATAGGTTCATAAATGAAGCACTATATATATTTCTCTGACATCCTAGTGGATGCTGGGAACTCCGTAAGGACCATGGGGAATAGCGGCTCCGCAGGAGACTGGGCACAACTAAGAAAGATTTAGGACTACCTGGTGTGCACTGGCTCCTCCCTCTATGCCCCTCCTCCAGACCTCAGTTAGAATTTTGTGCCCGGCCGAGCTGGATGCACACTAGGGGCTCTCCTGAGCTCCTAGAAAAGAAAGTATATTTTAGGTTTTTTTATTTTCAGTGAGATCTGCTGGCAACAGACTCACTGCTATGAGGGACTAAGGGGAGAGAAGCGAACCTGCCTGCTTGCAGCTAGCTTGGGCTTCTAGGCTACTGGACACCATTAGCTCCAGAGGGATCGAACACAGGCCCAGCCTCGGTCGTCCGGAGCCGCGCCGCCGTCCCCCTTACAGAGCCAGAAGCAAGAAGACGTTCCTGGAAATCGGCGGCAGAAGACTTCGGTCTTCATCAAGGTAGCGCACAGCACTGCAGCTGTGCGCCATTGCTCCCCGTGCACACCACACACTCCGGTCACTAATATAGTCATTAAGACTATATATGTGTAAAATCCCCTGCCAGATATACATATAAAAAAGCGGGAGAAGTCCGCCGGAAAAGGGGCGGGGCTATCTCCCTCAGCACACTGGCGCCATTTTCCCTCACAGCTCCGCTGGAAGGACGCTCCCCAGGCTCTCCCCTGCAGTTTCCAGACTACATAGGGTAAAAAAGAGAGGGGGGGCACTAAATTTAGGCGCAATCTGTGTAATATTAGCAGCAATAGGGGAAAATTCACTGTGGGTAGTGTGAATCCCTGTATATATATAGCGCTCTGGTGTGTGCTGGCATACTCTCTCTCTGTCTCCCCAAAGGACTTTGTGGGGTCCTGTCCTCAGTCAGAGCATTCCCTGTGTGTGTGCGGTGTGTCGGTACGGCTGTGTCGACATGTTTGATGAGGATTATGTGGAGGCGGAGCAGATGCCGATGAACGTGATGTCACCCCCTGCGGGGTCGACACCTGAGTGGATGGACATGTGGAAGGAATTACGCGACAGTGTCACCTCCTTACATAAAAGGTTTGACGACATAGCAGATGTGGGACAGCCGGCTGCTCAGCCCGTGCCTGCCCAGGCGTCTCAAAAGCCATCAGGGGCTCTAAAACGCCCACTACCTCAGATGGCAGACACAGATGTCGACACGGATACTGACTCCAGTGTCGACGACGATGAGACTAGTGTACATTCCAATAGAGCCACCCGTTACATGATTACGGCAATGAAAAATGTGTTGCACATTTCAGATTTCTCTGACGTCCTAGTGGATGCTGGGGACTCCGTAAGGACCATGGGGATATAGCGGCTCCGCAGGAGACAGGGCACAATAATAAAAGCTTTAGGATCAGGTGGTGTGCACTGGCTCCTCCCCCTATGACCCTCCTCCAAGCCTCAGTTAGATTTTTGTGCCCGGCCGAGAAGGGTGCAATCTAGGTGGCTCTCCTGAGCTGCTTAGAATAAAAGTTTAAGTTAGGTTTTTTTTCTTTCAGTGAGACCTGCTGGCAACAGGCTCACTGCTACGAGGGACTTAGGGGAGAGAAGTAAACTCACCTGCGTGCAGGATGGATTTGCTTCTTAGGCTACTGGACACCATTAGCTCCAGAGGGAGTCGGAACACAGGTCTCACCCTGGGGTTCGTACCGGAGCCGTGCCGCCGACCCCCCTTGCAGATGCCGAAGTTGAAGAGGTCCAGAAACAGGCGGCAGAAGACTTTCAGTCTTCATAAGGTAGCGCACAGCACTGCAGCTGTGCGCCATTGTTGTCAGCACACTTCACCAACAGTCACCAACTGTCACTGAGGGTGCAGGGCGCTGGGGGGGGCGCCCTGGGCAGCAATGTATAATACCTTTATATGGCTAAAATACATCACATATAGCCCTTGAGGCTATATGGATGTATTTAACCCCTGCCAGATCTCACAAACTCCGGGAGAAGAGCCCGCCGAAAAGGGGGCGGGGCCTATTCTCCTCAGCACACAGCGCCATTTTCCTGCTCAGCTCTGCTGTGAGGAAGGCTCCCAGGCTCTCCCCTGCACTGCACTACAGAAACAGGGTTAAAACAGAGAGGGGGGGCACTTATTTGGCGATATGATTACATATATTAAAATGCTATAAGGGAAAACACTTGTATAAGGGGTTGTCCCTGTATAATTATAGCGTTTTTGGTGTGTGCTGGCAAACTCTCCCTCTGTCTCCCCAAAGGGCTAGTGGGGTCCTGTCCTCTATCAGAGCATTCCCTGTGTGTGTGCTGTGTGTCGGTACGTGTGTGTCGACATGTAGGAGGACGATGTTGGTGAGGAGGCGGAGCAAATTGCCTGTATTGGTGATGTCACTCTCTAGGGAGTCGACACTGGAATGGATGGCTTATTTAGGAATTACGTGATAATGTCAACACGCTGCAAGGTCGGTTGACGACATGAGACGGCCGGCAAACAAATTAGTACCTGTCCAGGCGTCTCAGACACCGTCAGGGGCTTGTAAAAACGCCCATTTACCTCAGTCGGTTGACACAGACACGGACACTGACTCCAGTGTCGACGGTGAATAAACAAACGTATTTTCCTTTAGGGCCACACGTTTCATGTTAAGGGCAATGAAGGAGGTGTTACATATTTCTGATACTACAAGTACCACAAATAAGGGTATTATGTAGGGTGTGAATAAACTACTTGTAGTTTTTCCTGAATCAGATAAATTAAATTAAGTGTGTGATGATACGTGGGTTTCCTCCGATAGAAAATTATTGGCGGTATACCCTTTCCCGCCAGAAGTTAGGGCGAGTTGGGAAACACACCTTAGGGTGGATAAGGCGCTCACACGCTTATAAAAACAAGGGGCGTTACCGTCTCCAGATACGGCAGCCCTCAAGGAGCCAGCTGATAGGAAGCTGAAAAATATCCTAAAAGTATATACACACATACTGGTGTTATACTACGACCAGCAATCGCCTCAGCCTGGATGTGCAGCGCTGAGGGGGCTTGGTCATATATTAAAATGCTATAAGGGAAAACACTTGTATAAGGGGTTGTCCCTGTATAATTATAGCGTTTTTGGTGTGTGCTGGCAAACTCTCCCTCTGTCTCCCCAAAGGGCTAGTGGGGTCCTGTCCTCTATCAGAGCATTCCCTGTGTGTGTGCTGTGTGTCGGTACGTGTGTGTCGACATGTAGGAGGACGATGTTGGTGAGGAGGCGGAGCAAATTGCCTGTATTGGTGATGTCACTCTCTAGGGAGTCGACACTGGAATGGATGGCTTATTTAGGAATTACGTGATAATGTCAACACGCTGCAAGGTCGGTTGACGACATGAGACGGCCGGCAAACAAATTAGTACCTGTCCAGGCGTCTCAGACACCGTCAGGGGCTTGTAAAAACGCCCATTTACCTCAGTCGGTTGACACAGACACGGACACTGACTCCAGTGTCGACGGTGAATAAACAAACGTATTTTCCTTTAGGGCCACACGTTTCATGTTAAGGGCAATGAAGGAGGTGTTACATATTTCTGATACTACAAGTACCACAAATAAGGGTATTATGTAGGGTGTGAATAAACTACTTGTAGTTTTTCCTGAATCAGATAAATTAAATTAAGTGTGTGATGATACGTGGGTTTCCTCCGATAGAAAATTATTGGCGGTATACCCTTTCCCGCCAGAAGTTAGGGCGAGTTGGGAAACACACCTTAGGGTGGATAAGGCGCTCACACGCTTATAAAAACAAGGGGCGTTACCGTCTCCAGATACGGCAGCCCTCAAGGAGCCAGCTGATAGGAAGCTGAAAAATATCCTAAAAGTATATACACACATACTGGTGTTATACTACGACCAGCAATCGCCTCAGCCTGGATGTGCAGCGCTGAGGGGGCTTGGTCGGATTTCCTGACTGAAAATATTGATACCCTTGACAGGGACAAGATTTTATTGACTATAGATGCATTTCTATATATGCGAGATGCGCAGAGGGATATTTGCATTCTGGCATCAAGAGTAAATGTGATGTCCATATCTGCCAGACAAAGACACGACAGTGGTCAGGTGATGCAGATTCCAGACGGCACATGGAAGTATTGCCGTATAAAGGGGCGGTCCATCGGACCTGGTGGCCATGGCAACAGCTGAAAAATCCACCTTTTGTTACCCCAAGTCACATCTCAGCAGAAAAGGACACAGTCTTTTCAGTCTCAGTCCTTTCGTCCCCATAAGGGCAGGCGGGCAAAAGGGCCAGTCATATCTGCCCAGGGGTAGAGGAAAGGGAAGAAGACTGCAGCAGGCAGCCCATTCCCAGGAACAGAAGCCCTCCACAGCTTCTGCCAAGTCCGCAGCATGACGCTGGGGCAGTACAAGCGGACTCAGGTGCGGTAGGGGGTCATCTCAAGAGTTTCAGCACGCAGGGGGCTCACTCACAAGTGGACTCCTGGATCCTACACGTAGTATCCCAGGTGTACATTGGAAATTCGAGACGTCTCCCCCTCACAAGTTCCTGAAGTCTGCTTTACCAACGTCTCCCTCCGACAGGGAGGCAGTATTGGGAACAATTCACAGGCTGTATTCCCAGCAGGTGATAATCAAAGTACCCCTTCTACAACAAGGGAAGGGGTATTATTCCACACTATATTGTGGTACTGAAGCCAGACGGCTCGGTGAGATCTGAAATATTTGAACACTTACATACAAGCGTTCAAATCAAGATGGAGTCACTCAGAGTAGTGATAGCGAACCAGGAAGAAGGGGACGATATGGTGTCACTGGATATCAGGGACGCTTACCTACATGTCCAAATTTGCCTTCTCACCAAGGGTACCTCAGGTTCGTGGTACAGAACTGTCACTATCAGTTCAGACGCTGCCGTTTGGATTGTCCACGGCACCCCGGGTCTTTACCAAGGTAATGGCCGAAATGATGATTCTTCTTAAAAGAAATATGGACGCTTTCCTGATAAAGGCAAGGTCCAGAGAACAGTTGGAGGTCGGAGTAGCACTATCTTAAGTAGTTCTACGACAGCACGAGTGGATTCTAAATATTCCAAAATCGCAGTTTTTTCCGACGACACGTCTACTGTTCCTAGGGATGATTCTGGACACAGTCCAGAAAAGGATGTTTTCTCCCGGAGAAGAAAGCCAGGGAGTTATCCGAGCTAGTCAGGAACCTCCTAAAACCAGGAAAAGTATCAGTGCATCATTGCACAAGGATCCTGTGAAAAATGGTGGTTTCTTACAAAGCGATCCCATTCGGTAGATTTCACGCAAGAACCTTTCCGTGGGATCTGCTGGAAAAATGGTCCGGATCGCATCTTCAGATGCATCAGCGGATAACCCTGTCTCCAAGGACAAGGGTGTTTCTTCTGCGGTGGCTGCAGAGTGCTCATCTATGAAAGGGTCGCAGATTCGGCATTCAGGACTGGGTCCTGGTGACCACGGATGCCAGCCTGAGTGGCTGGGGAGCAGTCACACAAGGAAAAAATTTCCAGAGAGTGTGATCAAGTCTGGAGACTTCTCTCCACATAAATATACTGGAGCTAAGGGCAATTTACAATGCTCTAAGCTTAGCAAGACCTCTGCTTCAAGGTCAGCCGGTATTGATCCAGTGGGACAACATCACGGCAGTCGCCCACGTAAACAGGGCGGCACAAGAAGCAGGAGGGAAATGGCAGAAACTTCAAGGATTCTTCGCTGGGCGAAAAATCATGTGATAACACTCTCAGCAGTGTTCATTCCGGGAGTGGAAAACTGGGAAGCAGACTTCCTCAGCAGGCATGACCTCTACCCGGGAGAGTGGGGCCTTCATCGGGAAGTCTTCCACATGATTGTAAACCGTTGGGAAAAACCAAAGGTGGACATGATGGCGTCCTGCCTGAACAAAAAACTAGACAGATATTGCGCCAGGTCAAGGGACCCTCAGGCAATAGCGGTGGACGCTCTGGTAACACTGTGGGTGTACCAGTCAGAGTATGTGTTCCCTCCTATGCCTCTCATACCAAAAGTACTGAGAATCATAAGAGGGAGATGAGTAAGAACGATACTCGTGGTTCCGGATTGGCCAAGAAGGACTTGGTACCCGAAACTTCAAGAGATGTTCACGGAAGACCCGTGGCCTCTACCTTTAAGAAAGGACCTGCTCCAGCAGGGGCCTTGTCTGTTCCAAGACTTACCGCGGCCGCGTTTGACGGCATGGCGGTTGAACGCCGGATCCTGAAAGGGCATTCCAGATGAAGTCATCCCTACCCTGGTCGAAGACAGGAAGGATGTAACCGCAAAACATTTTCACCGCATTTGGTGAAGATATGTTGCGTGGTGTGAGGCCAAGAAGGCCCCTACAGAGGAATTCCAACTGGGTCGTTTCCTACATTTCCTGAAAACAGGACTGTCTATGGGCCTAAAATTAGGGTCCATTAAGGTTCAAATTTCGGCCCTGTCGAATTTCTTCCAGAAAGAACTGGCTTTAGTGCCTGACGTTCAGATGTTTGTAAAAGGGGTACTGCATATACAGCCTCATTTTGTGCCCCAGTGGCACCTTGGGATCTCAATGTTGTTTTGAGTTTCCTAAAGTCACATTGGTTTGAACCACTCACCACTGTGGACTTAAAATATCTCACATGGAAGGTGACGATGCTATTAGCCCTGGCTTCAGCCAGGCGTGTGTCAGAATTGGCGGCTTTATCATATATAAAGCCCTTACTTAATTTTTCATTCTGACAGGGCAGAATTGAGGACTCGTCCTCAATTTCTCCTTAAGGTGTTTTCTGTTTTTCACATGAACCAACCTATTGTGGTACCTGCGGGTACTAGGGACTTGGAGGACTCCAAGTTACTTGACGTTGTCAGGGCCCTGAAAAATATGTTTCCAGGACGGCTGGAGTCAGAAAATCTGACTCGCTGTTTAGCCTGTATGCACCCAACAAGATGGGTGCTCCTGCTTCTAAGCAGACGATTGCTCGCTGGATTTGTAATACAATTCAGTTTACACATTCTGTGGCAGGCCTGCCACAGCCAAAATCTGTAAAAGCCCATTCCAAAAGGAAGGGGGCTCATCTTGGGCGACTGCCCGAGGGGTCTCGGCTTTACAACTTTGCCGAGCAGTTACTTGGTCAGGGGCAAACACGTTTGCTAAATTCTACAAATTTGATACCCTGGCTGAGGAGGACATGGAGTCTCTCATTCGGTGCTGCAGGGTCATCCGCACTCTCCCGCCCGTTTGGGAGCTTTGGTATAATCCCCATGGTCCTTACGGAGTCCCCAGCATCCACTAGGACGTCAGAGAAAATAAGATTTTACTTACCGATAAATCTATTTCTCGTAGTCCGTAGTGGATGCTGGGCGCCCATCCCAAGTGCGGATTGTCTGCAATACTTGTACATAGTTATTGTTACAAAAATCGGGTTATTCTTGTTGTGAGCCATCTTGTCAGAGGCTCCTTCGTTGTTATCATACTGTTAACTGGGTTCAGATCACAGGTTGTACGGTGTAATTGGTGTGGCTGGTATGAGTCTTACCCGGGATTCAATATCCTTCCTTATTATGCACGCTCGTCCGGGCACAGTATCCTAACTGAGGCTTGGAGGAGGGTCATAGGGGGAGGAGCCAGTGCACACCACCTGATCCTAAAGCTTTTATTATTGTGCCCTGTCTCCTGCGGAGCCGCTATATCCCCATGGTCCTTACGGAGTCCCCAGCATCCACTACGGACTACGAGAAATAGATTTATCGGTAAGTAAAATCTTATTATTACCCCAGGTACCACAAAAAAGGGTATTATGTTTGGGGAGAGAAAGCTTCCAGTGGTTTTTCCCCCATCTGATGAATTAAATGAAGTGTGTGAAGAAGCGTGGGTTTCCCCCGATAAGAAACTGGTAATTTCTAAAAAGTTACTAATGGCGTACCCTTTCCCGCCAGAGGACAGGTCACGTTGGGAGACATCCCCTAGGGTGGATAAAGCGCTAACACGTCTGTCTAAAAAGGTGGCACTACCGTCTCCGGACACGGCCGCCCTAAAGGAGCCTGCGGATAGAAAGCAGGAGGCTATCCTGAAGTCTGTATACACACACTCAGGAATTATACTGAGACCGGCTATTGCTTCAGCATGGATGTGCAGTGCTGCAGCTGCGTGGTCAGATTCCATGTCGGAAAACATTGATACCCTAGATAGGGACACTATATTGCTAACCGTAGAGCATATTAAAGACGCTGTCTTATACATGAGAGATGCACAGAGGGATATTTGCCGGCTGGCATCTAAAATAAACGCAATGTCCATTTCTGCCAGGAGAGGATTGTGGACTCGGCAGTGGACAGGAGATGCTGATTCTAAAAGGCACATGGAAGTTTTGCCTTACAAGGGTGAGGAGTTGTTTGGGGATGGTCTCTCGGACCTCGTTTCCACAGCGACAGCTGGGAAGTCAGCATTTTTACCCCATGTTCCCTCACAGCCAAAGAAAGCACCGTATTATCAGGTACAGTCCTTTCGGCCCCAGAAAGGTAAGCGGGTTAGAGGCGCGTCCTTTCTGCCCAGAGGCAGAGGTAGAGGGAAAAAGCTGCAACATACAGCCAGTTCCCAGGAACAAAAGTCCTCCCCCGCTTCCTCTAAGTCCACCGCATGACGCTGGGGCTCCACAGGCAGAGCCAGGTACGGTGGGGGCCCGTCTCAAGAACTTCAGCGACCAGTGGGCTCGCTCACGGGTGGATCCCTGGATTCTACAAGTAGTATCTCAGGGGTACAAGCTGGAATTCGAGACGTCTCCCCCTCGCCGTTTCCTCAAATCTGCCTTGCCAACAGCTCCCCCGGACAGGGAGGCAGTGCTGGAGGCGATCCACAAGCTGTTTTCTCAGCAGGTGATAATCAAGGTACCCCTCCTTCAACAAGGACGGGGTTACTATTCCACAATGTTTGTGGTACCGAAACCGAACGGTTCGGTGAGACCCATTTTAAATTTAAAATCCTTGAACACTTATATAAGAAGGTTCAAGTTCAAGATGGAATCACTCAGGGCGGTGATTGCAAGCCTGGACGAGGGGGATTACATGGTATCACTGGACATCAAGGATGCTTACCTGCATGTCCCCATTTACCCTCCTCACCAGGAGTACCTCAGATTTGTGGTACAGGACTGTCATTACCAATTCCAGACGTTGCCGTTTGGTCTGTCCACAGCACCGAGGGTATTTACCAAGGTAATGGCCGAAATGATGATACTCCTTCGAAAGAAGGGAGTTATAATTATCCCGTACTTGGACAATCTCCTTTATAAAGGCGAGGTCCAGGGAACAGTTGTTGATCGGAGTAGCACTTGCTCGGGAAGTGCTACAACAGCACGGCTGGATCCTGAATTTTCCAAAGTCGCAGCTGGTTCCTACAACGCGTCTACTGTTCCTGGGGATGGTTCTGGACACGGAACAGAAAAAAATGTTTCTCCCGGAGGAGAAGGCCAAGGAGTTGTCATCTCTAGTCAGAGACCTCCTAAAACCAAAACAGGTGTCGGTGCACCATTGCACGCGAGTCCTGGGAAAGATGGTGGCTTCATACGAAGCAATTCCTTTCGGAAGGTTCCATGCAAGGATCTTTCAGTGGGATCTGTTGGACAAGTGGTCCGGATCACATCTTCAGATGCATCGGCTGATAACCCTGTCTCCAAGGACCAGGGTGTCGCTGTTGTGGTGGCTGCAGAGTGCTCATCTTCTAGAGGGCCGCAGATTCGGCATACAGGACTGGGTCCTGGTGACCACGGATGCCAGCCTTCGAGGTTGGGGGGCAGTCACACAGGGAAGAAACTTCCAAGGACTATGGACAAGTCAGGAGACTTCCCTACACATAAATATTCTGGAACTAAGGGCCATTTACAATGCCCTAAGTCAGGCAAGACCCCTGCTTCAACACCAGCCGGTGCTGATCCAGTCAGACAACATCACGGCGGTCGCCCATGTAAACCGACAGGGCGGCACAAGAAGCAGGATGGCGATGGCAGAAGCCACAAGGATTCTCCGATGGGCGGAAAATCACGTGTTAGCACTGTCAGCAGTGTTCATTCCGGGAGTGGACAACTGGGAAGCTGACTTCCTCAGCAGACACGACCTCCACCCGGGAGAGTGGGGACTTCATCCAGAAGTCTTCAAAATGCTGGTAAACCGTTGGAAAAGACCACGGGTGGACATGATGGCGTCCTGCCTCAACAAAAAGTTGAAAAGATATTGCGCCAGGTCAAGGGACCCTCAGGCGATAGCTGTGGACGCTCTAGTGACACCGTGGGTGTACCAGTCGGTTTATGTGTTCCCTCCTCTACCTCTCATACCCAAGGTACTGAGAATAAGAAGAAGAAGAGGAGTAAGAACTATACTAGTGGTTCCGGATTGGCCAAGAAGAGCCTGGTACCCGGAACTTCAAGAGATGTTATCAGAGGACCCATGGCCTCTGCCGCTCAGACAGGACCTGCTGCTGCAGGGGCCCTGTCTGTTCCAAGACTTACCGCGACTGCGTTTGACGGCATGGCGGTTGAACACCGGATCCTAAAAGAAAAAGGCATTCCGGAGGAAGTTATTCCTACACTGATTAAAGCTAGGAAAGAGGTGACCGCAAACCATTATCACCGCATATGGCGGAAATATGTTGCGTGGTGTGAGGCCAGGAAGGCCCCAACGGAGGAATTTCAACTGGGTCGTTTTCTGCACTTCCTGCAGTCAGGAGTGACTATGGGCCTAAAATTGGGCTCCATTAAGGTCCAGATTTCGACTCTGTCCATTTTCTTCCAAAAAGAACTGGCTTCACTGCCTGAAGGTCAGACTTTTGTTAAAGGAGTGCTGCATATTCAGCCCCAGTTTGTGCCTCCAGTGGCACCGTGGGATCTCAACGTGGTGTTGGATTTCCTAAAGTCGCATTGGTTTGAGCCACTTAAGACCGTGGAGCTAAAATACCTCACGTGGAAAGTGGTCATGCTGTTGGCCCTGGCGTCGGCCAGGCGTGTATCAGAATTGGCGGCTTTGTCATGTATAAGCCCTTATCTGATTTTTTCATACGGATAGGGCGGAATTGAGGACTCGTTCCCAATTCCTTCCTAAGGTGGTATCAGCGTTTCATGTGAACCAACCTATTGTGGTGCCTGCGGCTACTCGGGACTTGGAGGACTCCAAGTTGCTGGACGTGGTCAGGGCCCTGAAATTATATGTTTCCAGGACGGCTGGAGTCAGGAAAACTGACTCGCTGTTTATCCTGTATGCACCCAACAAACTGGGTGCTCCTGCTTCTAAGGAAGAGGGGAGGTGTCCTGCACAACCTATTAATAAAATGATGAAAAAATATATAACAAACCAGCAATATGGAGTAGTGTTTGGTCAAAGTATTCCAGAAGCAAATTATCCTGCTGGTGGTGCTCCCCAGGGTCAAAAAACAAACGAATCACAAGAGAAAATTGTTCCTTGAAAGAGATCAGGGAACCAAGAAGTAACCTCTTTGTGGGGGCACTCTTAATCAACTATTTAATTTAAAACATAACTTTTATTTAGTCAAAAATTAAAAACTAGATATAATATTTGACCTTTTCCAAACATGATTTTTTTAAAATATATGTAGAATAATTAGGTTCAAGAACAAATTAAATATGCTCAAAATTGAGAGTTCTTGGTCCTTTCTAATCAGGCCACATAGTGTGGGTCGCCCATAGGTGAAAATATAATGTCTTATGAGAAAAAACAATCAAAGTATTAGGGCAATTTCTCTTAGTACAATTCGATATTAAGAAACAGTGGTCAGAGAGATAGTCATATTCTGACCTAACGGCACGTTAAAAATTCATAGCGGGACATCCAGCCAGCAGCTTATAATTCTTTAAGGAAAAAATATATATCAGACGGTGTCTCGCACAGTCACATAGTAGTTATACATGTCACTCTTATTGTAGTAAGATTGCTACAAATATTATGGATAATTTTGTGACTGAAAATATATATTCTCAAGTACCTATAAGAGAATAATATCTTTTTTTTTTTTTTTTATATAAATAAACCATGCATCCACTGGAGATATGATTAATTAATTGTTTTCACTAATGAGAAAAAGGAGAGAAACATATGGACAATTCTTACGGATCAACGTAACATATGATTATCTATGAAAGACCAATTAATTAGGAATATAAATTAATAATTTTACAGAAAACACAAAAAAGGTAATACCTGAACAATGATAATCTCCCTGTAAATAAGAACATGAAACATGGTCCTGCAATCAACGTAAGGAATCCAAGCACTCCATGAATTGTTACTGTTTGTTCTAAAATAGGAGATGTAACAATATTCTATTCCAAACAAAGGAGATAACAATGATTTGAGTCTATCTGTAACAAATTGCAAGATGCAGGTATAAACACACAAGAATATAATTCTAGCAAGATAAAGCTCCCAAGTGCATGATAGGGAGAGTAATAATCGGTCTCTTTAACATGATAAATTGTCTACGTAGTCTCCTGCTATAGATAGTAAAGGAGCCCGTACCATATGTCAGGCCAACCTCTGCTGCCTTCCCATGTGTATGCGGGCACACAGTAAATGAGAGGTGAGAGAGCCGGTCCGACGGTAACGGGCCGAAGAAAGAAAGAAGTGGTTCGTCTGTCACCTGCTGCGGCACCCTGCAACCCTGTTAACCGTAGTCAGCGCAGAGTTAACAGGAATCGCCCGGCAGGTGATAAGAGTGCACTGAAATACCTAATGGGGATAAGGTGTCCCCATATGCAGCTGCTGCGGCTGGCGTCTCCGTCCGTGCCGAAGTCCGGACCCAGTGACGTCTCTCGTGATTCCGGAAATAGCGTCATGTGACGCTCAAGAACAGAACGTACGTTTCACCCTGCGGCGGGCTTGATCACCATCTGCCTCGTCACATGACGCTATTTCCGGAATCCCGAGAGACGTCACTGGGTCCGGACTTCGGCACGGACGGAAACGCCAGCCGCAGCAGCTGCATATGGGGACACCTTATCCCCATTAGGTATTTCAGTGCACTCTCATCACCTGCCGGGCGATTCCTGTTAACTCTGCGCTGACTACGGTTAACAGGGTTGCAGGGTGCCGCAGCAGGTGACAGACGAACCACTTCTTTCTTTCTTCGGCCCGTTACCGTCGGACCGGCTCTCTCACCTCTCATTTACTGTGTGCCCGCATACACATGGGAAGGCAGCAGAGGTTGGCCTGACATATGGTACGGGCTCCTTTACTATCTATAGCAGGAGACTACGTAGACAATTTATCATGTTAAAGAGACCGATTATTACTCTCCCTATCATGCACTTGGGAGCTTTATCTTGCTAGAATTATATTCTTGTGTGTTTATACCTGCATCTTGCAATTTGTTACAGATAGACTCAAATCATTGTTATCTCCTTTGTTTGGAATAGAATATTGTTACATCTCCTATTTTAGAACAAACAGTAACAATTCATGGAGTGCTTGGATTCCTTACGTTGATTGCAGGACCATGTTTCATGTTCTTATTTACAGGGAGATTATCATTGTTCAGGTATTACCTTTTTTGTGTTTTCTGTAAAATTATTAATTTATATTCCTAATTAATTGGTCTTTCATAGATAATCATATGTTACGTTGATCCGTAAGAATTGTCCATATGTTTCTCTCCTTTTTCTCATTAGTGAAAACAATTAATTAATCATATCTCCAGTGGATGCATGGTTTATTTATATAAAAAAAAAAATAAAAAAAGATATTATTCTCTTATAGGTACTTGAGAATATATATTTTCAGTCACAAAATTATCCATAATATTTGTAGCAATCTTACTACAATAAGAGTGACATGTATAACTACTATGTGACTGTGCGAGACACTGTCTGATATATATTTTTTCCTTAAAGAATTATAAGCTGCTGGCTGGATGTCCCGCTATGAATTTTTAACGTGCCGTTAGGTCAGAATATGACTATCTCTCTGACCACTGTTTCTTAATATCGAATTGTACTAAGAGAAATTGCCCTAATACTTTGATTGTTTTTTCTCATAAGACATTATATTTTCACCTATGGGCGACCCACACTATGTGGCCTGATTAGAAAGGACCAAGAACTCTCAATTTTGAGCATATTTAATTTGTTCTTGAACCTAATTATTCTACATATATTTTAAAAAAATCATGTTTGGAAAAGGTCAAATATTATATCTAGTTTTTAATTTTTGACTAAATAAAAGTTATGTTTTAAATTAAATAGTTGATTAAGAGTGCCCCCACAAAGAGGTTACTTCTTGGTTCCCTGATCTCTTTCAAGGAACAATTTTCTCTTGTGCTCCTGCTTCTAAGCAGACTATTGCTCGCTGGATCTGTAGCACGATTCAACTTGCACATTCTGCGGCTGGACTGCCGCATCCTAAATCGGTAAAAGCCCATTCCACGAGGAAAGTGGGCTCTTCTTGGGCGGCGGCCCGAGGGGTCTCGGCTTTACAACTTTGCCGAGCTGCTACTTGGTCGGGTTCAAACACTTTTGCAAGATTCTACAAGTTTGATACCCTGGCTGAGGAGGACCTTGAGTTTGCTCATTCGGTGCTGCAGAGTCATCCGCACTCTCCCGCCCATTTTGAAGCTTTGGTATAATCCCCATGGTCCTTACGGAGTTCCCAGCATCCACTAGGACGTCAGAGAAAATAAGATTTTACTCACCGGTAAATCTATTTCTCGTAGTCCGTAGTGGATGCTGGGCGCCCGTCCCAAGTGCGGATTGTCTGCAATACTTGTATATAGTTATTGCCTAACTAAAGGGTTATTGTTATGGGCCTTCTGTTCGTGAGGCTCAGTTGTTATTCATACTGTTAACTGGGTATTGTATCACGAGTTGTACGGTGTGATTGGTGTGGCTGGTATGAGTCTTACCCGGGATTTCCAATCCTTTCCTTATTGTGTCAGCTCTTCCGGGCACAGTTTCCTAACTGAGGTCTGGAGGAGGGGCATAGAGGGAGGAGCCAGTGCACACCAAGTAGTCCTAAATCTTTCTTAGTTGTGCCCAGTCTCCTGCGGAGCCGCTATTCCCCATGGTCCTTACGGAGTTCCCAGCATCCACTACGGACTACGAGAAATAGATTTACCGGTGAGTAAAATCTTATTAAAATGAGCGTGTGGTTAATGAGTTGGTAAAAGTTTCTGTGTTTTCCCTGTCGGATACTGGAATCTACCCATTATAGCGATGTCGGTGGGTGTTTAGTACACGTGTGTCGACATGTGTGAGTGCTCTGCCACAAACAGCTATGGGAATTCCTCTCTCGGCATTGCCGACTCCTGATGGTACTTGATTCAGGAGACGAAGTGTCAGTAGTTGTAAGGTTTTCCAAAGAAAACACTGTATGGGAGACACAGACGTATGTGGGTGACCCTGTCGGCATCAGCTGTTATGACTGGGTGCAAATTAACATGATAATGTAAAAGACCTATACCTGTATGTGTGTGTGTGTGTGTATATATATATATATATATATATTGTGAATGCCAAATTGTTTCCTCACAAATATTTTAAATGTCCACTCTAATATATACTGCAGACGCCAGGCGCATCTTATTACCATATACGATAAAAGTGCGCTGTACATCGCAAAACGTTGCATCCCATAAGAGAAAACAATACACCCACACATTATCTGAGTTCCAAAGCTCATTGATGTATATATTTGTTATTAAAAGGATATGTATTCAATATATTACAATGTACCGTATACACATAATTACATGGTTACAACTCACACAGTAAGCAGTTAAAACATACAGTTACAGGCCAGCATACAATACCATTCCCTCAATGCATCTTATCTCTCTCTCTCTCTCTGTAAAATCATGCAGGCACTGGTCTGCCAGCAACTCCATTTTTCCTCTGAGACAAAACAGTAACTGGCCTCCTGTGTGGTCAGCAATGTGTTATCTAGTTTGGGGGAGGAAACTTACTCATTCATGATGAGTCACTAGTCTCTTTGTATATGCCAATCAGGTTCAGCCTTGGGGACGTCCAAAGGGGCTGGCCTGAGCTTCCTGTCCACTACCTGTTTGGAATATCTTTTGTTCTTAAAAAAAGTGATTTTAGCTTTTATACATTTAATCATAGTTATTTGTTGCAATGTCCTACAACTTAATAACAAGTATCAAATGAATCTACACATTAATCTGCTTGCTTTAATACCAAATATGACAGGTGTATCTGGTTTCGTTCAAATAATACACATACATGACATTGCTTCATTATATATAATTTTAAATCATCATGATGTCTGGCGCTTGATATTATTATAATTATGTACTGCATGAAATAAGTGTCGAATCCATCTCTGTGGCAAGTCCGTGTAAATGCGTGTGTTACCATATATCACTGTGCTCGCTGCGCGTATTTGCAAGTATAGCGACTCATAATGTGTGTAGTTTGTATGTTCTTTTTATGTTATATTTTTGACTTCGACAATATATATATATATATATATATATATATATATATATATGGTACGGCTGCATTGAACTGTAGCTCGAGCACAGACGTGGTAGTATTTGTGGGGGTGTGATATTAAAAATGAGATTTTAAACCTACCGGTAAATCTTTTTCTCCTAGTCCATAGAGGATGCTGGGGACTCCGTAAGGACCATAGGGTATAGATGGGCTCCGCAGGAGACATGGGCACTATAAGACTTTAGATGGGTGTGAACTGGCTCCTCCCTCTATGCCCCTCCTCCAGACCTCAGTTATAGAACTGTGCCCAGAGGAGACGGACAGTACGAGGAAAGGATTTTTGTTAATCTAAGGGCGAGATACATACCAGCCCACACCATACACACCGTACAACATGGTATATACTAAACCAGTTAACAGCATGAACAAAACAGCATCAGCCAGAGACTGATCTCAACTGTAACATAACCCTTATGTAAGCAACAACTATTTACAAGCCTTGCAGAATTTGTCCGCACTGGGACGGGCGCCCAGCATCCTCTACGGACTAGGAGAAAAAGATTTACCGGTAGGTTTAAAATCTTATTTTCTCTTACGTCCTAGAGGATGCTGGAGACTCCGTAAGGACCATAGGGTTTATACCAAAGCTCCAGACCGGGCGAGAGAGTGCGGATGACTCTGCAGCACCGATTGAGCAAACATGAGGTCCTCATCAGCCAGGGTATCAAACTTGTAGAATTTTGCAAAAGTGTTTGAACCCGACCAAGTAGCTGCTCGGCAAAGCTGTAATGCCGAGACTCCTCGGGCAGCCGCCCAAGAAGAGCCCACCTTCCTAGTGGAATGGGCCTTTACCGAATTTGGTAACGGCAATCCAGCCGTAGAATGAGCCTGCTGAATTTGGTAACGGCAATCCAGCCGTAGAATGAGCCTGCGAGCAATAGTCTGCTTAGAAGCAGGAGCGCTAACCTTGTTGGCCGCATACAGGACAAACAGTGCCTCAGTTTTCCGAACTTGAGCCGTCCTGGCTACATACATTTTTAAGGCCCTGACTACATCGAGGGACTTGGAATCCTCCAAGTCACTCGTAGCCACAGGCACCACACTAGGTTGGTTCATATGAAACGACGAAACCACCTTAGGTAGAAATTGAGGACGAGTTCTCAACTCTGCTCGATCCACATGTAAAATAAGATAGGGGCTCTTGTGAGACAAAGCTGCCAATTCGGACACCCGCCTTGCAGATGCCAAGGCCAGCAACATGACCACTTTCCAAGTGAGAAATTTAAATCAACCGTTTGAAGAGGATCAAACCAGTGTGATTTAAGGAACTGTAAAACCACGTTAAGGTCCCATGGTGCCACTGGGGGCACAAAAGGAGGCTGGATGTGCAGCACTCCCTTTACAAAAAAGTGGACTTCTGGGAGAGAAGCCAATTCCTTCTGAAAGAATATTGATAGGGCCGAAATCTGCACCTTAATGGAGCCTAACTTTAGGCCCGTATCCACTCCTGTCTGTAGAAAATGGAGAAAATGACCCAGCTGAAAATCTTCCGTAGGAGCATTCTTGGCTTCATACCAAGATACATATTTCCTCCAGATACGGTGATAGTGCTTCGCCGTTACCTCCTTCCTAGCTTTGATTAGAGTAGGGATGACTTCCCCCGGAATACCTTTCCTAGCTAGGATTTGGTGTTCAACCGCCATGCCGTCAAACGTAACCGCGGTAAGTCTTGGAACACACAGGGCCCCTGTTGCAACAGGTCCTCCCTGGGATGAAGAGCCCACGGATCTTCTGTGATCATTTCCTGAAGATCTGAATACCAGGCCCTTCGTGGTTTTTTTTTTTTTTTTATAATATATTTTCTCTATCGTCCTAAGTGGATGCTGGGGTTCCTGAAAGGACCATGGGGAATAGCGGCTCCGCAGGAGACAGGGCACAAAAGTAAAGCTTTTACAGGTCAGGTGGTGTGTACTGGCTCCTCCCCCTATGACCCTCCTCCAGACTCCAGTTAGATTTTGTGCCCGGCCGAGAAGGGTGCAATTCTAGGTGGCTCTCATAAAGAGCTGCTTAGAGAGTTTAGCTTAGGTTTTTTATTTTACAGTGATTCCTGCTGGCAACAGGATCACTGCAACGAGGGACAGAGGGGAGAAGAAGTGAACTCACCTGCGTGCAGGATGGATTGGCTTCTTGGCTACTGGACATGAAGCTCCAGAGGGACGATCACAGGTACAGCCTGGATGGTCACCGGAGCCACGCCGCCGGCCCCCTCACAGATGCTGAAGCAAGAAGAGGTCCAGAATCGGCGGCTGAAGACTCCTGCAGTCTTCTTAAGGTAGCGCACAGCACTGCAGCTGTGCGCCATTTTCCTCTCAGCACACTTCACACGGCAGTCACTGAGGGTGCAGGGCGCTGGGGGGGGGCGCCCTGGGAGGCAAATGAAAACCTTTAAAAAGGCTAAAAATACCTCACATATAGCCCCAGAGGCTATATGGAGATATTTACCCCTGCCTAAATGTACTAAATAGCGGGAGACGAGCCCGCCGAAAAAGGGGCGGGGCCTATCTCCTCAGCACACGGCGCCATTTTCTGTCACAGCTCCGCTGGTCAGGAAGGCTCCCAGGTCTCTCCCCTGCACTGCACTACAGAAACAGGGTATAACAGAGAGGGGGGGCAAAATAAATGGCAATATATTAATATAAAAGCAGCTATAAGGGAGCACTTAATCATAAGGCTATCCCTGTCATATATAGCGCTTTTTGGTGTGTGCTGGCAGACTCTCCCTCTGTCTCCCCAAAGGGCTAGTGGGTCCTGTCTTCGTATAGAGCATTCCCTGTGTGTCTGCTGTGTGTCGGTACGTGTGTGTCGACATGTATGAGGACGTTATTGGTGTGGAGGCGGAGCAATTGCCAAATATGAGGATGTCACCTCCTAGGGGGTCGACACCAGAATGGATGCCTTTATTTGTGGAATTACGGGATAGCGTCAACTCGCTTAAGCAGTCGTTTGCCGACATGAGGCGGCCGGACACTCAATTAGTGTCTGTCCAGGCGCCTCAAACACCGTCAGGGGCTGTAAAACGTCCCTTGCCTCAGTCGGTCGACACAGACCCAGACACAGGCACTGATTCCGGTGGTGAAGGTGACGAATCAACCGTATTTTCCAGTAGGGCCACACGTTATATGATTTTGGCAATAAAGGAGATGTTACATTTAGCTGATACTACAGGTACCACTAAACAGGGTATTATGTGGGGTGTGAAAAAACTACCAGTAGTTTTTACCGAATCAGAAGAATTAAATGACGTGTGTGATGAAGCGTGGGGTGCCCCGATAAAAAACTGCTAATTTCAAAGAAGTTATTGGCTTTATACCCTTTCCCGCCAGAGGTTAGGGAGCGCTGGGAAACACCTCCTAGGGTGGACAAAGCGCTAACACGCTTATCAAAACAAGTGGCGTTACCCTCTCCTGAGACGGACGCACTTAAAGATCCATCAGATAGGAGGATGGAAAATATCCAAAAAGGTATATACACACATGCAGGTGTTATACTACGACCAGCTATTGCGACTGCCTGGATGTGCAGTGCTGGGGTAGTTTGGTCAGAGTCCCTGATCAAAAATATTGATACCCTGGACAGGGACAATATTTTACTGTCGTTAGAACAAATAAAGAATGCATTTCTTTATATGCGTGATGCACAGAGAGATATCTGCACACTGGCATCACGGGTAAGTGCTATGTCCATTTCGGCCAGAAGAGCTTTATGGACACGACAGTGGACAGGCGATGCGTAGAGGAGTTATTTGAGGTCGGTCTATCGGATTTGGTGGCCACGGCTACGGCCGGGAAATCCACCTTTCTACCTCAAGTCACTCCCCAACAGAAAAAGGCACCGACCTTTCAACCGCAGCCCTTTCGTTCCTTTAAAAATAAGAGAGCAAAGGGCTATTCATATCTGCCACGAGGCAGAGGACGAGGGAAGAGACAGCAACAGGCAGCTCCTTCCCAGGAACAGAAGCCCTCCCCGGCTTCTACAAAAGCCTCAGCATGACGCTGGGGCTTCGCAAGCGGACTCGGGGGCGGTAGGCGGTCGTCTCAAAAATTACAGCGCGCAGTGGGCTCACTCGCAGGTAAATCCCTGGATCCTGCAGATAATATCTCAGGGGTACAGGTTGAAATTAGAGACAGAGCCACCTCGCCGTTTCCTGAAGTCTGCTTTACCAACGTCCCCCTCAGAAAGGGAGACGGTTTTGGAAGCCATTCA
This sequence comes from Pseudophryne corroboree, assembly GCF_028390025.1. Lineage (NCBI taxonomy): Eukaryota > Metazoa > Chordata > Amphibia > Anura > Myobatrachidae > Pseudophryne > Pseudophryne corroboree. Next base: position 116,274,650 of record NC_086449.1, on the reverse strand, counting down.
CAAGCTGTATTCTCAGCAGGTGATAGTCAAGGTACCTCTTCTACAACAAGGGAAGGGGTATTATTCCACTCTATTTGTGGTACCGAAGCCGGATGGCTCGGTAAGGCCTATTCTAAATCTGAAGTCCTTGAACCTATACATAAAGAAGTTCAAGTTCAAGATGGAGTCACTCAGAGCAGTGATAGCGAACCTGGAAGAAGGGGACTTTATGGTATCCTTGGACATCAAGGATGCGTATCTCCACGTTCCAATTACCCCTCACACCAGGGGTACCTCAGGTTCGTTGTACAAAACTGTCACTATCAGTTTCAGACGCTGCCGTTTGGTTTGTCCACGGCACCTCGGGTCTTTACAAAGGTAATGGCCGAGATAATATTTCTTCTTCGAAGAAAAGGCGTATTAATTATCCCATACTTGGACGATCTCCTAATAAGGGCAAGGTCCAGAGAACAGCTAGAGATGGGTTTAGCACTATCTCAAGAGGTGCTAAAGCAGCACGGATGGATTCTGAATATTCCAAAATCCCAATTAATGCCGACAACTCGTCTGCTGTTCCTGGGGATGATTCTGGACACAGTTCAGAAAAAGGTTTTTCTTCCCGAAGAAAAAGCCAAGGAGTTATCTGACCTGGTCAGGAACCTCCTAAAAACAGGAAAGGTGTCTGTACATCAATGCACAAGAGTCCTGGGAAAAAATGGTAGCTTCTTACGAAGCAATCCCTTTCGGCAGATTCCATGCAAAGGGATCTGTTGGACAAATGGTCAGGGTCGCATCTTCAGATGCACCTGCGGATAACCCTGTCGCCGAGGACAAGGGTATCCCTTCTGTGGTGGTTGCAGGAGGCTCATCTATTGGAGGGCCGCAGATTCGGCATACAGGATTGGATCCTGGTGACCACGGATGCCAGCCTGAGAGGCTGGGGAGCAGTCACACAGGGAAGAAATTTCCAGGGAGTGTGGTCGAGCCTGAAAAAGTCTCTTCACATAAGCATTCTGGAACTAAGAGCAATCTACAATGCTCTAAGCCAGGCGGAACCTCTGCTTCAAGGAAGACCGGTGTTGATCCAGTCGGACAACATCACGGCAGTCGCCCATGTAAACAGACAGGGCGGCACAAGAAGCAGGAGGGCAATGGCAGAAGCTGCCAGGATCCTTCGCTGGGCGGAGAATCATGTGATAGCACTGTCAGCAGTATTCATCCCGGGCGTGGACAACTGGGAAGCAGACTTCCTCAGCAGACACGACCTTCACCCGGGAGAGTGGGGACTTCATCCAGAAGTTTTCCACATGCTATTAAACCGTTGGGTAAAACCAATGGTGGACATGATGGCGTCTCGCCTCAACAAAACACTGGACAGGTATTGCGCCAGGTCAAGAGATCCGCAGGCAATAGCTGTGGACGCGCTGGTAACACCTTGGGTGTACCAGTCGGTATATGTGTTTCCTCCTCTGCCTCTCATACCAAAGGTATTGAGGATTATACGGCAAAGAGGAGTAAGACTAGTGGCTCCGGATTGGCCAAGAAGGACTTGGTACCCGGAACTTCAAGAGATGGTCACGGACGATCCGTGGCCTCTACTTCTGAGAAGGGACCTGCTTCAGCAGGGTCCTTGTCTTTTTCAAGACTTACCGCGGCTGCGTTTGACGGCATGGCGTTGAATGCCAGATCCTAAAAGGAAAAGGCATTCCAGAAGAAGTCATTCCTACCTTGATAAAGGCAAGGAAGGAAGTCACCGCGAAGCATTATCGCCGTATTTGGCGAAGATATGTTGCGTGGTGCGAGCAGCGGAGTGCTCCGATGGAGGAATTTCAACTGGGTCGTTTTCCTACATTTCCTGCAATCAGGATTGTCTATGGGTCTCAAATTGGGATCTATTAAGGTTCAAATTTCGGCCCTATCAATATTCTTCCACAAAGAATTGGCCTCAGTCCCTGAGGTCCAGATTTTTATCAAAGGAGTACTGCATATACAGCCTCCTGTGGTGCCTAAGGTGGCACCGTGGGATCTAAATGTAGTTTTAGATTTCCTCAAATCCAATTGGTTTGAACCACTAAAGAATGTGGATTTGAAATATCTCACATGGAAAGTGACTATGTTACTGGCCCTGGCTTCGGCCGGGAGAGTATCTGAACTGGCGGCTTTGTCTTATAAAAGCCCTTATTTAATTTTCCATTCGACATAGGGCAGAGCTGCGGACGCGTCCGCATTTTCTCCCTAAGGTGGTATCAGCGTTTCACCTGAACCAGCCTATTGTAGTGCCTGCGGCTACAGACGACTTGAAGGACTCCAAGTTGTTGGACGTTGTCAGAGCCTTAAAAATATACATTTAAAGGACGGCTGGAGTCAGAAAATCTGACTCGCTGTTTATACTGTATGCACCCAACAAGTTGGGTGCACCTGCTTCTAAGCAGTCGATTGCTCGTTGGTTTTGTAACAAAATTCAACTTGTACATTCTGTGGCAGGCCTGCCACAGCCTAAATCTGTTAAGGCCCATTCCGCAAGGAAGGTGGGCTCATCTTGGGCGGCTGCCCGAGGGGTCTCGGCATTACAACTCTGCCGAGCAGCTACGTGGTCAGGGGAGAACACGTTTGTAAATTTTTACAAATTTGATACCCTGGCAAAGGAGGACCTGGAGTTCTCTCATTCGGTGCTGCAGAGTCATCCGCACTCTCCCGCCCGTTTGGGAGCTTTGGTATAATCCCCATGGTCCTTTCAGGAACCCCAGCATCCACTTAGGACGATAGAGAAAATAAGAATTTACTTACCGATAATTCTATTTCTCGGAGTCCGTAGTGGATGCTGGGCGCCCATCCCAAGTGCGGATTATCTGCAATACTTGTACATAGTTATTGTTAACTAATTCGGGTTATTGTTTAGGAAGCCATCTTTCAGAGGCTCCTCTGTTATCATACTGTTAACTGGGTTTAGATCACAAGTTGTACGGTGTGATTGGTGTGGCTGGTATGAGTCTTACCCGGGATTCAAAATCCTCCCTTATTGTGTACGCTCGTCCGGGCACAGTACCTAACTGGAGTCTGGAGGAGGGTCATAGGGGGAGGAGCCAGTACACACCACCTGACCTGTAAAAGCTTTACTTTTGTGCCCTGTCTCCTGCGGAGCCGCTATTCCCCATGGTCCTTTCAGGAACCCCAGCATCCACTACGGACTCCGAGAAATAGAATTATCGGTAAGTAAATTCTTATTTTATTGAATTTTCAAAAGTATAGTGGACAATTCAAATTATTGCAATAAATGAGCCACAAAGAGCATACAGAAAATCCAGTAATAAGACAGAAGAATAGAAAGTATTGTACAATCATATCTAACAATAGCCAAGGAGAGAAAGTCTCTTAATACAATTCTGTCAGAGCATAATGTACCTGTTAGAACAAAGTAAAAGAAAAAGAAAACCATCCGACAGATGGCGAAATGTCGCAACCATTTTGGACACATGTGAGAACATAACCAAACAATACAAAAATCGGGGGGACATCGAACACATAAAGGGGAAGAGAGGATGGGAAAGAGGTGGAAAGGGAAAATAAATCATCCTAAGTCCGGTGTTCTATCCTGACAAGTTAGTGTTGTCAGACGACATCTAAATAAATAAATTTTCAACCTAGGACAAATGTCCTGTATCAGTAGAAAGTCTCCTAAGTAAGTTCCATGAAGTGTTTTCAAATAATTGAAGAATATGGTTCTGCGAATGCTCATCTAATATATTAATAAAATATTCCCATTTATGATAGAATTTTTTGACTCCATGTTCAATATCAGGCATAGTAGTGCGTCTATCATAATATAATATTTGTAACAATTTGTGTTTGACTTCTGATATGGAGGGAGCAGAATGTTGGGTCCAATGGATAAGAATGTTTTTTTTTGCAACCGTAACAATCGTGATTAGCAAACTGAGTTTTGATTTCTTATTTGGGCCTAAATCCCAGTTTTTGAAATTTCCACATAGACATGCTAAAGGGTCAGGGAGTACGGTGGTAGAGAACATGGAGTTGATTAGTTGGATCAATTTATTCCAAATTTTTTTGATTTTACCACATTCCCACACGCAATGAATAAATGTGGCATGAGACATTGAGCATTTAATGCAGGCCCCGGTTTCAAGGGTTGTCATATATCTCCTTTGAGCAGGGGAGATATACGCTCTATGTATCATTCTAATATGGACTTCTTGTAAATAAGAAGATTGCAAAAATTTTAGAGAGGTGTCATATTGAGAGAGTAGGTCTGATAATAGGTTGATACCCGGGACGTCTATCGACCATTTCTGTAGAGAGGATTCCCAATGGGATGAGGCTGAAATGGAAGCTAGGGGTTCATACAATAAACTAATTTTGTACGGTACAGAGGAGATAAGTTTAAGAAGAGAAGCAAATGTTGACATCGCATTATGGCCCTTCGTGGTTAATCTGGAACAATGAGTATTGTCTGCACTCTTGTTCGTCTTATGATTCTCAATATTTTTGAGATAAGTAGAAGTGGAGGGAACACATAGACCGACTGAAACACCCACGGTGTCACAAGGGCGTCCACCGCCACTGCCTGAGTGTCCCTCGACCTGGAACAATACATCCGAAGCTTTCTGTTGAGGCTTGACGCCATCATGTCTATTTGAGGAAGTCCCCAATGACTTGTTACCTCTGCAAAGACCTCTTGATGAAGTCCCCACTCTCCTGGATGGAGATCGTGCCTGCTGAGGAAGTCTGCCTCCCAGTTGTCTACTCCCGGAATGAAGACCGCTGACAGAGCGCTTACATGATTTTCCGCCCAGCGAAGAATCCTGGTGGCTTCTGCCATTGCTGCTTTGCTCCTTGTCCCGCCCTGGCGGTTTACATACGCCACGGCTGTGACGTTGTCTGACTGGATCAGAACGGGTAGGTTGCGAAGAAGATTCTCCGCCTGTTCCAGGACGTTGTATATGGCCCTTAATTCCAGCACATTGATGTGTAGACAAGCCTCCTGGCTTGACGATATTCCCTGAAAATTTTTTCCTTGTGTGACTGCTCCCCATCCTCGGAGGCTCGCGTCCGTGGTCACAAGAACCCAATCTTGAATGCCGAACCTGCGACCCTCTAGAAGGTGAGCCCTCTGGAGCCACCACAGGAGAGAGACCCTGGCCCTGGGGGACAGGCTTATCCTCCAATGCATCTGTAGATGGGACCCTGACCACTTGTCCAGAAGGTCCCACTGAAAAGTTCTCGCATGGAACCTGCCGAACGGAATGGCCTTGTAGGCCGCCACCATCTTTCCCAATACATGAGTGCATTGATGAACTGACACTCTTTTTGGTTTCAGCAGGTCCTTGACCATGTTCTGGAGTTCCTGGGCTTTTTCCATTGGGAGAAAAACCCTCTTTTTTTCAGTGTCCAGAATCATGCCCAAAAATGACAGCCGAGTTGTCGGAACCAACTACGACTTTGGTAGATTTAGAATCCAGCCGTGTTGTTGTAGTACTCTCAGGGAGAGAGAAATGCTTTTTAGTAACTGATCTCTTGATCTTGCCTTTATCAGGAGATCGTCCAAGTATGGGATAATTGTGACCCCCTGCTTGCGCAGGAGCACCATTATTTCTGCCATTACCTTGGTGAAAATTCTCGGGCCGTGGAAAGCCCAAACGGCAACGTCTGAAACTGGTAATGACAATCCTGTACAGCGAATCTCAGGTACGCCTGATGTGGAGGATATATGGGGACATGAAGGTATGCATCCTTTATGTCTAGTGACACCATAAAATCCCCCCCTTCCAGGCTGGAGATCACTGCCTGGAGAGATTCCATCTTGAATTTGAACCTCTTCAAATATAGGTTTAGGGATTTTAGATTCAGAATTGGTCTGACCGAGCCATCCAGCTTCGGGACCACAAATAGGGTTGAATAAAACCCTTTCCCCTGTTGCACTAGGGGAACCTTGATAATCACTTGCTGTTGACACAGCTTTTGTATGGCAGCTGAAACTATTTCCCTCTCTGGGGGAGAAGCTGGCAAGGCCGATCTGAAAAATCGGTGTGGAGGCACATCTTCGAACTCCAGTTTGTAGCCTTGGGATACAATTTCGACCACCCAAGGATCCAAATCCGACTGAACCCAGACTTGGCTGAAGAGTCGAAGACGTGCCCCCACCGGTGCGGACTCCCGTAGCGGAGCCCCAGCGTCATGCGGTGGATTTGGTAGAGGCCGGGGAGGATTTTCGTTCTTGGGAACTTGCCGTAGCTGGTGTTCTTTTCCCTCTACCTCTGGCGAGGAAGGAAGAGCCCCGCCCCTTTCTGAACTTATGAGACCGAAAGGACTGCATTTGGTATTGAGGTGTTTTCTTCTGTGGGGGAACGTAAGGCAAAAAAGAAGACTTACCCGCGGTAGCTGTGGAAACCAGGTCCGCGAGGCCCTCCCCAAATAAAACGTCACCTTTGTAAGGCAAAGCCTCCATATGTCTCTTTGAGTCAGCATCACCTGTCCATTGACGGGTCCACAGGGACCTTCTAGCAGAAACTGCCATGGCATTGGCTCTTGAACCCAAAAGCCCAATATCTCTCGCAGCCTCTCTCATATATAACGCTGCATCCTTGATGTGACCTAAGGTCAACAAAATACTATCTTTATCTAGGGTGTCAATGTCAGATGACAAGTTATCTGCCCAAGCTGCAATTGCGCTACACACCCATGCCGACGCTACTGCAGGTCTGAGCAGGGCTCCCGTAGTCGCATAAATTGATTTTAAGGTAGTTTCCTGCCTGCGATCCGCAGGATCCTTTAGGGCCGCCGGGGACGGTAGTGCCACCTTTTTGGACAAGCGCGTCAAGGCCTTGTCCACCGTGGGCAAGGATTCCCACCGTAACCTGTCCTTTGAGGGGAAAGGATACGCCATAATAATTCTCTTGGGAACCTGCAGTCTCTTGTCTGGAGTTTCCCAAGCCTTTTAAAATAAAGCGTTCAGCTCATGAGATAGGGGAAACGTTACCCCAGGTTTCTTTTCCTTAAACATGCAGACCCTCGTGTCAGGGACAGAGGGGTCCTCTGTGATATGCAAAACATCTTTTCTCATATGTCCTAGAGGATGCTGGGGACTCAAAAAGGACCATGGGGTATAGACGGATCCGCAGGAGCCTGGGTACACTATAAAGACTTAAACTGGGTGTGAACTGGCTCCTCCCTCTATGCCCCTCCTCCAGACCTCAGTTAGACTTTGTGCCCAGGAGTGATGGGACACACACTAGGGGAGCTCTCCTGAGTTTCTCTGAAAGACTTTATGTTAGGTTTTTTATTTTCAGGCAGACCTGCTGGCTACAGGCTCCCTGCATTGTGGGAGTGAGGGGAGAGAAGCAGGACCCACTTCTTCTTAGTTTAAAGGCTCTGCTTCTCGGCTACTGGACACCATTAGCTCCAGAGGGTTCCATCACTTGGTGCGCCTAGCTGCTTGTTCCCGGAGCCACGCCGTCAATCCCCTCACAAAAGGCAGAAGAAAGCAGCCGGGTGAGTATTGGAAGAAAAGAAGACTTCAGTGACGGCAGAAGACTTCAGTAACGGAGGTAACAGCAGCGGTAGGGCTGCACTCCAGGCTCCCACACACCAACGCCTCTGGCAGGGTGCAGGGCGCTGGGGGGGAGCGCCCTGGGGGCATGTTGCTGACGGTCTACAATGCTGGCGGGGGAAATATTACGGTGCCTGGGCACAGCGTATGTTCACCCCGCCAGCGTGTCGCAGGGGGGAGAGACAGCGGTAGCGCTGCGCTCCCGGCTCCCGCGCTTTCCATCACCTGCAGGGTGCAGGACGCTGGTGGGGGAGCGCCCTGGGCAACATAAATTCTGTACTTCACTGGCGGGGGGACATACTTTGGTGCCCGCCCCGCCAGTGCGCCGTGAACGGGAGGGAGCAGCAGCGGTAGCGCTGCGCTCCCGGCTCCCGTACTCTACCGAGCCTGCAGGGCGCATTTAATAGATGTAATCACTGGCGGGGGGGACATGCTTCGGCGCCCGCCCCGCCAGTGCGCCGCGAACGGGAGGGAGAGGCAGCGGTAGCGCTGCGCTCTCTGCTCCCGCTCCCCGTCGGCCTGCAGGGCGCTGGGGGGGAGCGCCCTGGGCGGCATTGATAAAAGGATCCCGGGCGGGGGAACATACCCAGACACCGGGTGTCTTCGCCCCGCCGGGAGACCGCAGCGTGCACGCTGCGGTCCATAGCTCCCACACACCAACGGCTTCCGCGGGTGCAGGGCGCAGGAGGGGCGACCTGGGCTGCGTTGGGACAAAAAAGTAAGTTATGCAGGGGGTTACCCCCTGTATATAGGGTCCCCAGCTAGTTTTTAGGGGGTTATATATTTATATAATTGAGCGGGCTTAAGCGCGCCGGGAGGGGGCGGAGATTAGCCCTCACAGAGGAGTCAGCGCCATTTTCCTCAGGTCCCCACCAGGATTTACTGTATAGTAAGAAGGAGGGAGGGCACAGAGTGTTTAATGCTATATGGGTGTCATATAGCATTATGTTTAATAATGGACGCATAATCCTTGTTGTGATACATAAATTCACTGTTTCCCTGTTTTTTACCCACTATTGGTTAGTCGACATATGTCGACAGGTGTTAGTGCTTTGTCACAAGCTGCTGTGGGGATAACTGTCGGCTTCGCCGATGCTTGGCGGTACTTGATTCAAAAAATTAAGTATTAGCAGTTTGATTTTGTGTGCTTGAAAACAAGTAAACGCGCTAGGGGAGACACAGTTGTTGGTGGATGCTCTGTCGGCATCAACTGTATTTCCGGGGTAGAAAAATTAACAGGCTGTTATTGCCTTGTACCTGTATTGGTATATATATATATGTATATATTTATAGGTATATGTGGGGGGAGTGTTATTGAAATTGTATATGTATACTTCCCTCAGACCCCTCGGGGTTCTAAGATTATTATTATTTTTTGCCCGCTTACTACTCCTTGCTGTCGACATTTACTCAGTTTCTGTCGACCATAACGTTCCTGGTAGATCCACATCGGGGGCACGTCAGTACATGGTCATACACATTCACAACACATTGCTGGGACCTGACGGGTCTGGACAATCCACTTGTGTATAGGTTATATCTATATGTATATATATGTAGATATATGTTTATATATGCATGGTTAGGATATGTGTGTTTTATTGTGTATTACATTATGTATATCCATGAATGCTAAGATAATGGTATTCTTCTCATGCGCTCTGTTGATTAAGCTCTAGATTGGCCGTGACGAGTTGGTTTTTGATCCTCTCAAGGAGTCCGAATATTATTCTCTTCCCGACGCGGAGAGAACATTATGGCAGTCAACTCCTGGTCGACGCAGAGCCCGGTCGCAAAGGATCATACACAGGAAGCTAAGTGATATTTTATTTCTATACTTTGGACTTATTTGCATTGCATGCACATGAGGGAGGGTTGTATTCGGGTAGGCATCCGATAGAATTACCCTACCCAGAGTGGGTAAGCTTGCTTATGTTGATTCTACTTATAACATTGCAGCAGGCTGCCGCGTGACAGCAGGAGGTGTAGCCTGGAAAATGCTGAGGTTGTCTCCGAGAGATACTCGGGGGAGGTATACAGCTGTTTGGTGAGCCCTCTGTTCAGTCACTCTCGGCGGATACAACTGGTAAGTCTACCTTCGTGAGTTAGCCTCCTTCACAACGGTTGGTGATACATTCTTTTGTGGGATGCAGTCGTTTTAACCGGTTCGATACCGTTCTTTTTTTCTTTTCTGTGCAGACAGTGGAAGCTTGGAAGGTAAGAGTTCTGCAGCCTTGGTAGGTTCGCAGAAGTGGATGTCGTTTTCTGTTTCCAACACATCCACCATTTGTCGCTGAGTCTATCTGGCTAGTTCCCACTCCGGTGAGCGCTCGTCGAATAATTTCAGTTAGTCCAGGAATAGACTAAGACTTGTGAGTTATTTATAGAATCTAAAGGGGGAGCATTCTGAGTTAGGGTTGTTCCCCTTACTGTTTTTCTAATGGATCTTGCCGTTCCCCTCTGGATGGGGAGGTAGTACGCTACGTCATACAGAGGTGCATCAGGTTCAGGACATTGTCCTGTTGTCCATGTATAAAGGTGCAAATCGTTGTTTCTCTCTGACTGTTCTTCGACACAGGGATTGGCTGTTGTTCCCACCGACACAGTTGTCGGAGGTAGGTTTCAGAGTAGATACTGACCGGTTAATGTTCGGGGTTTTTTCCTGTGGAAAGAGGTCTGTGGATCCATAGTTGGATCAGCTTTGCTGGGACACTTCATCAATATGTTCTGTTACTAAAACAGATGGGTGCGGCCTACGAGGCCTGTTTTGGTGAGCAGGTCTACTGCCAGTGTGGTTTTCAAGGGGCCAGTTGAAATTGTGGTCCGCATTTCACCTGCACATGCACCGGAATATAATCCTAAAGGCCAGGACATCACTCCTGTGGTGTCTGCTCAGTTCTCTCCTTCTAGAGGGATGAAGGTTCGGGATCCAAGGTTAGATCCTGGTATCCGTGCATAAAGATCTCCGAGGCTGGGGAGCAGGCCTTGCAAGGGACGTATTTCCAGAGGTTAAGGTTAAGTTGGAAAGCTTGTCTGCAATAAGCTTTCTTGATTTAAGAGATATTTTCGACGAACGTATTCTTCGTGTTCGGCCCATGTTAGTTCTGCCAGACCACTTATCAGCAATGGCGTGAGTAAGCCGCTATGACGGAACAAGGAGCAAAGCGGCAATGGCAGAAGATGCACAGTTTTGCCGTGGGGCGAAAAGTCTGGTAGTATTCGTTCCGGTGGTTAGCGAAGGAGAAATAGATTTCCTCTGCTGACGCGTTCTACATCCGGGAAAAATTCAGTCATCGTCGAGAAGTTTTCACAGACGTGACAACTTTTGTGGAGGGTCGCAATTGGTCATGTTGGTGTCTCGCTTCAACGAGAGACCTCAGAGATATTGTTTCAGGTCAAGGGACACCCTCGGGACACCGTGGGTGTTTTTAGTCGGTCTATGTGGCCTCTCCTCTTTCATTTTTTCGGAAGGTGATAAACGTAAGAAGAACAAAGGTTCAGGCGATCCTCTCGGATCTGATTTAGCCAAGGAGGTTTTGCTATCCAGTTTTTCATGATTTGCTCATGGGAGTTTCCTGCCCTCTTCCTTTACGTGAGGAACTGTTACAACTAGATCAGGGCGTGTATCAAGACTTACCGCGACTGCGTCTGACGGCGTGGCGGTTGAATGCCATATTCTAAGCCGGAAGGATGTTTTCAGTGAAGCCGTTTCCTCAATGTTTCAGGCTAGGACAGAAGTAACGGCAAAGCCTTACCGCTGTGGTTGGCGTAATTCTGTGTCTTGGTGTGAATCCAGGATGGTTCCTACATAAGACTTTCAGCTAGGTCATTCTTATCCATACTTACAAGCCATTGTGGATGCAGGCCTACAGTTAGGCTCCATTTCGGTGCAGTATGGCCTTATTATTTTCTTGAAAAAAAAAAAACATTTCTCTCTTGGAAAGTGGTCATGCGATTGGCTTTGGCGTCCGCAAGGCGGGTGTCGGACATGGTGGGTTTGTCTCACAAGAGCCTTGTTTGATCTTCCAGGTAGACAGAGAGGAATTGTGAACTCGGATTGTAGTTCTGCCAAAGAGTGGTTTCTGGGTTTTGCAGAAAATAGTCTATTTTTGATGCTGGTGGTTCCTTCGGCATTAGCTGATTCAAAGTCTCTCGGTGTTACCGGGGATTTGAATTTTTAGGTCGCCAATTTGGCTCAGTTTGGAGAAACAGAGGCTCTTTTTCTCCGGTATGCTCCCAACATGCTTGGGGCGACTGCAGTATGCAGTCTGTTACGCGCTGAATCTGTGATACGATTTGGCATGTTGTTCGATGGTTGCACTGCCGTGACCGAAGTCGGTGGAAGCCCATTCTAATGGAAATATGGGCTCTTCTTGGGCGGATGCCCGAGGAGTCTAGGCGGTTCAACTTTGCCGAGCGGATTATTGGTCGGGATACAAACGCTTTTGCTATGCTCTACGAGTTTGATACCATGATTGTTGGGGACCTTTTGTTTGCTCATTCGGTGCTGCAGAGTCGTCCCTCTCCCGCCCGTTTTGGAGCTTTGGTATAAACCCCATGGTCCTTTTGGAGTCCCCAGCATCCTCTAGGACGTATGAGAAAATAGGATTTTGGTACCTACCGGTAAATCCTTTTCTCTTAGTCCGTAGAGGATGCTGGGCGCCCGACCCAGTGCATACGGTGTCTGCAGTTAGTGTTTTTGGTTACACCCTGGTGGTGTGTCTTCTCTGTCAGGCGGTTGCTACCGTTTTTCATGCCATGGCATGCGGGGTCTTATTTTTGCTTATGTGGACACACGGTTTGTGTTGCATATTCTCTCAGCATGTGGCTGTGTTTTGTTCATGCTGTGGGCTGGTATTCTACTGAATGCCACGTTCTACGGTGTGTTTGAGGTGTGAGGTGGTATGACACTCACCGTGTTTATAACAATAAATTCTTTCCTCGAAATGTCCATCTCTCCTGGGCACAGTTTTCTAACTCAGGTCTGGAAGAGGGGCATAGAGGGAGGAGCCAGTTCACACCCATTTTAAGTCCTTATAGTGTGCCCAGGCTCCTGCGGATCCGTCTATACCCCATGGTCCTTTTGGAGTCCCCAGCATCCTCTACGGACTAAGAGAAAAGGATTTACCGGTAGGTACCAAAATCCTATTTTATTGCAATAATCATATATTGAATACTCTTTGCCACTCTTGGGTGCAACCTTGCATCATCATAGTCGACACTGGAGTCGGAATCCGTGTCGGTATCAGTGTCTGCTATCTGGGAAAAGGGACGTTTATGGGACCCTGAAGGGTCTTGTGACACAGTAAAAGACATGGATTGACTCCCTGCTTTGTCCTTGGACTCTGCTTTGTCCAATCTCTTATGTAATAAAGCCACATTAGCATTTAAAACATTCCACATGTCCAACCAATGAGGTGTCGGCTGTGCCGACGGAGACACCACCACCATCTGCTCTGCTCCCTAGACTAGCCTTCCGCTTCAGACATGTCGACACACACGTACTGACACCCCCACACACACTGGGATATATGAATATGGGGACAGACCCACAATAAGGCCCTTTGGAGAGACAGAGAGAGAGTATGCCAGCACACACCCAGCGCCACTAGATACTGAAACAAAGTCCCAGCCTGTACAGCGCTTTTTATATACAATTAGCACCAAATAAATGTGCCCCCCTCGTTTTTGCCCCCTGTTACTTGTTCAGCAGGGGAGAGTCCGGGAGCAGCTTCTCTGCAGCATGCTGTGGAGAAATTGGCGCTGGTTAGTGCTGGAGGATCAACTCCGCCCCCTCGACGGCGGGCTTCGGTCCCGCTATTTTTATTATACTGGCAGGGGATTTATTATATACTGCCTCCGCAGTATTTATATACGTGTGCCAGTCTTATGTGAGGTAAAAATTGCTGCCCAGGGCGCCCCCCCTGTGCCCTGCACCCTTGCTGTGCCTGTGTGTGTTGTGGGAGCAATGGCGCACAGCGCGACCGCTGCGCGGTACCTCATGAAGATCTGAAGTCTTCTGCCGCCTTTGAAGTCTTCTTGCTTCCTATACTTACCCGGCTTCAATCTTCCGGCTCTGTGAGGAGGACGGCGGCACGGCTCTGGGACGAACAGCAAGGACGACACCTGTGTTCCGACCCTCTGGAGCTAATGGTGTTCAGTAGCCTAAGAAGCAGAGCCCATCAGTCCAGGAAAGTGGGTCTGCTTCTTTCCCCTCAGTCTCATGAAGCAGGGAGCCTGTTGCCAGCAGTGTTCCCTGAAAATAAAAAACCTAACAAAAGTCTTTTCAGAGAAACTCAGTAGAGCTCCCCTGTAGTGCATCCAGTCTCCTCTGGGCACAGGATCTAACTGAGGTCTGGAGGAGGGGCAGAGAGGGAGGAGCCAGTGCACACCCATCTAAAGTCTTAGAGTGCCCATGTCTCCTGCAGAGCCCGTCTATACCCCATGGTCCTTACGGAGTCCCCAGCATCCTCTAGGTCGTAAGAGAAATTATGTATATATTTCCCTCAGACCCCTCGGAGTCGCAAGAATGTTATTCTGCCCGGTTACTACTCCCTATTGTCGACGAATACTATGTCTTATGTCGACCATAATGTTTCCTGATTAGATCCACAACATTGGCATTCAGTACATGTTCATACACATTCAGAACACATTAATGTCACTAGGGACACTGCTGTTCCTGACAAAATAAATATATATATATATATATATATATATATATATTTCTCTATCGTCCTAAGTGGATGCTGGGGTTCCTGAAAGGACCATGGGGAATAGCGGCTCCGCAGGAGACAGGGCACAAAAAAGTAAAGCTTTACTAGGTCAGGTGGTGTGCACTGGCTCCTCCCCCTATGACCCTCCTCCAGACTCCAGTTAGATTTTGTGCCCGAACGAGAAGGGTGCAATCTAGGTGGCTCTCCTAAAGAGCTGCTTAGAGAAAGTTTAGTTTAGGTTTTTTTCTTTACAGTGAGTCCTGCTGGCAACAGGATCACTGCAACGTGGGACTTAGGGGGAAAGTAGTAAACTCACCTGCATGCAGAGTGGATTTGCTGCTTGGCTACTGGACACCATTAGCTCCAGAGGGATCGAACACAGGCCCAGCCGTGGAGTCCGGTCCCGGAGCCGCGCCGCCGACCCCCTTGCAGATGCTGAAGCGTGAAGAGGTCCGGAAACCGGCGGCTGAAGACTCCTCAGTCTTCATAAGGTAGCGCACAGCACTGCAGCTGTGCGCCATTTTCCTCTCAGCACACTTCACTGGGCAGTCACTGAGGGTGCAGAGCGCTGGGGGGGGGCGCTCTGAGAGGCAAATATAAACCTTATACAAGGCTAAAAATACCTCACATATAGCCCATAGGGGCTATATGGAGATATTTAACCCCTGCCTGACTGGAAAAATAGCGGGAGAAGAACCCGCCGAAAAAGGGGCGGGGCCTATCTCCTCAGCACACGGCGCCATTTTCTGTCACAGCTCCGCTGGTCAGAACGGCTCCCAGGTCTCTCCCCTGCACTGCACTACAGAAACAGGGTAAAACAGAGAGGGGGGGCACATTAATGGCTATATATATATATATTAAAGCAGCTATAAGGGAGCACTTAATATAAGGATATCCCTTGTATATATAGCGCTTTGTGGTGTGTGCTGGCAGACTCTCCCTCTGTCTCCCCAAAAGGGCTAGTGGGTCCTGTCTTCATTAGAGCATTCCCTGTGAGTTTGCGGTGTGTGTCGGTACGTGGTGTCGACATGTATGAGGACGATATTGGTGTGGAGGCGGAGCAATTGCCAAATATGCAGATGTCACCCCCCAGGGGGTCGACACCAGAATGGATGCCTTTATTTGTGGAATTACGTGATGGTTTATCTTCCCTTAAACAGTCAGTTGAGGACATGAGGCGGCCGGACAATCAATTAATGCCTGTCCAGGCGCCTCAAACACCGTCAGGGGCTGTAAAACGCCCTTTGCCTCAGTCGGTCGACACAGACCCAGACACGGGCACTGATTCCAGTGACGACGGTAGAAATTCAAACGTATTTTCCAGTAGGGCCACACGTTATATGATTTTGGCAATGAAGGAGACGTTACATTTAGCTGATACTACAGATACCGTAAAACAGGGTATTATGTATGGTGTGAAAAAACTACAAACAGTTTTTCCTGAATCAGAAGAATTAAATGACGTGTGTGATGAAGCGTGGGTTGCTCCTGATAAAAAGTTGATAATTTCAAAAAAGTTATTGGCATTATACCCTTTCCCGCCAGAGGTTAGGGCGCGCTGGGAAACACCCCCTAAGGTGGACAAGGCGCTCACACGCTTATCCAAACAAGTGGCGTTACCCTCTCCTGAGACGGCCGCACTTAAGGATCCATCAGATAGAAAGATGGAAGTTATTCAAAAGAATATATACACACATGCAGGTGTTATACTACGACCAGCTATAGCAACTGCCTGGATGTGCAGTGCTGGAGTAGTTTGGTCAGAATCCCTGATTGAAAATATTGATACCCTAGATAGGGACAATGTTTTACTGTCGTTAGAACAAATAAAGGATGCATTTATCTATATGCGTGATGCACAGAGGGATATTTGCACACTGGCATCTCGGGTGAGTGCTATGTCCATTTCAGCCAGAAGAGCCTTATGGACACGACAGTGGACAGGCGATGCGGATTCAAAACGTCACATGGAGGTTTTGCCGTATAAAGGGGAGGAGTTATTTGGAGTTGGTCTATCAGACTTGGTGGCCACGGCTACTGCCGGGAAATCCACTTTTTTACCTCAAGTCACTCCCCAACAGAGAAAGGCACCGACCTTTCAACCGCAGCCTTTTCGCTCCTACAAAAATAAGAGAGCAAAGGGCTTGTCGTACCTGCCACGAGGCAGAGGAAGAGGGAAGAGACACCAACAGGCAGCTCCTTCCCAGGAACAGAAGCCCTCCCCGGCTCCTGCAAAAACCTCAGCATGACGCTGGGGCCTCTCAAGCGGACTCGGGGACAGTGGGGGGCCGTCTCAAAAATTACAGCGCGCAGTGGGCTCACTCGCAGGTAGACCCCTGGATCCTGCAGATAATATCTCAGGGGTACAGGTTGGAATTAGAGACGGATCCTCCTCATCGTTTCCTGAAGTCTGCCTTACCAGAGGGTGTTGGAAGCCATTCACAAGCTGTACGCTCAGCAGGTGATAGTCAAAGTACCCCTATTACAACAAGGAAAGGGGTATTATTCCACTCTATTTGTGGTACCGAAGCCGGATGGCTCGGTAAGGCCTATTCTAAATCTGAAGTCCTTGAACCTCTACATAAAAAAGTTCAAGTTCAAGATGGAGTCACTCAGAGCAGTGATAGCGAACCTGGAAGAAGGGGACTTTATGGTATCCTTGGACATCAAGGATGCGTATCTACACGTTCCGATTTACCCCGCACACCAGGGGTACCTCAGGTTCATTGTTCAAAACTGTCACTATCAGTTTCAGACGCTGCCGTTCGGATTGTCCACGGCGCCTCGGGTCTTTACCAAGGTAATGGCCGAGATGATGATTCTTCTTCGAAGAAAAGGCGTATTAGTTATCCCATACTTGGACGATCTCCTAATAAGGGCAAGGTCCAGAGAACAGCTGGAGACAGCTTTAGCACTATCTCAAGAGGTGCTAAGACAACACGGGTGGATTCTGAATATTCCAAAATCCCATTTAATCCCGACAACTCGTCTGCTGTTCCTAGGAATGATTCTGGACACGGTTCAGAAAAAGGTTTTCCTTCCAGAGGAAAAAGCCAAGGAGTTATCCGATCTGGTCAGGAACCTCCTAAAACCAGGAAAAGTGTCAGTACATCAATGCACAAGAGTCCTGGGAAAAATGGTGGCTTCTTACGAAGCAATTCCATTCGGCAGATTCCATGCAAGAATATTCCAAAGGGATCTGTTGGACAAATGGTCAGGGTCGCATCTGCAGATGCACCTGCGAATAACCCTGTCACCAAAGACAAGGGTGTCACTTCTGTGGTGGTTGCAGAAGGCTCACCTATTAGAAGGCCGCAGATTCGGCATTCAGGATTGGATCCTGGTGACCACGGACGCCAGCCTGAGAGGCTGGGGAGCAGTCACACAAGGAAGAAACTTCCAGGGAGTATGGACGAGTCTGGAAAAGTCTCTTCACATAAACATTCTGGAACTAAGAGCAATCTACAATGCTCTAAGCCAGGCGGAACTTCTCCTGCAAGGAAAGCCGGTGTTGATTCAGTCGGACAACATCACGGCGGTCGCCCATGTAAACAGGCAGGGCGGCACAAGAAGCAGGAGTGCAATGGCAGAAGCTGCCAAGATTCTTCGCTGGGCGGAGAATCACGTGATAGCACTGTCAGCAGTGTTCATCCCGGGCGTGGACAACTGGGAAGCAGACTTCCTCAGCAGACACGATCTTCATCCGGGAGAGTGGGGTCTACATCCAGAAGTCTTCAACATGTTAATAGACCGTTGGGAAAGACCAATTGTAGACATGATGGCGTCTCGCCTCAACAAGAAACTGGACAAATATTGCGCCAGGTCAAGAGATCCACAGGCAATAGCTGTGGACGCACTGGTAACTCCTTGGGTGTACCAGTCAGTGTATGTGTTTCCTCCTCTGCCGCTCATACCAAAGGTATTGAAGATCATACGGCAAAGAAGAGTAAGAACAATACTAGTGGTTCCGGATTGGCCGAGAAGGACTTGGTATCCGGAACTTCAAGAGATGCTCACGGACGAACCGTGGCCTCTACCTCTGAGAAGGGACCTGCTACAGCAGGGTCCCTGTCTTTTTCAAGACTTACCGCGGCTGCGTTTGACGGCATGGCGGTTGAACGCCAGATCCTAAAAGGGAAAGGCATTCCAGAAGAAGTCATTCCTACCTTGATTAAGGCACGGAAGGAAGTCACCGTGAAACATTATCACCGCATTTGGCGAAAATATGTAGCGTGGTGCGAGGATCGGAGGGTTCCGACGGAGGAATTCCAACTGGGTCGTTTCCTACATTTCCTGCAATCAGGATTATCTATGGGTCTCAAATTGGGATCCATTAAGGTTCAAATTTCGGCCCTGTCAATATTCTTCCAAAAAGAATTGGCCTCTGTCCCTGAGGTCCAGACTTTTGTCAAGGGAGTACTGCATATACAGCCTCCTGTGGTGCCTCCGGTGGCACCGTGGGATCTAAATGTAGTTTTAGATTTCCTCAAATCCCATTGGTTTGAACCATTGAAAAAGGTGGATTTGAAATATCTCACATTGAAAGTGACTATGTTACTAGCCCTGGCCTCTGCCAGGAGAGTATCTGAATTGGCGGCTTTATCTTATAAAAGTCCTTATCTAATCTTCCATTCGGATAGGGCAGAACTGCGGACTCGTCCGCATTTTCTCCCTAAAGTGGTATCAGCATTTCATCTGAACCAACCTATTGTGGTGCCTGCGGCCACTAGCGACTTGGAGGACTCCAAGTTGTTGGACGTTGTCAGAGCCTTAAAAATACATTGCAAGGACGGCTGGAGTCAGAAAATCTGACTCGCTGTTTATATTGTATGCACCCAACAAGTTGGGCGCACCTGCTTCTAAGCAGTCGATTGCTCGTTGGATTTGTAACACAATTCAACTTGCACATTCTGTGGCAGGCCTGCCACAGCCTAAAACTGTAAAAGCCCACTCCACAAGGAAGGTGGGCTCATCTTGGGCGGCTGCCCGAGGGGTCTCGGCATTACAACTCTGCCGAGCAGCTACGTGGTCGGGGGAGAACACGTTTGTAAAATTTTACAAATTTGATACCCTGGCAAAGGAGGACCTGGAGTTCTCTCATTCGGTGCTGCAGAGTCATCCGCACTCTCCCGCCCGTTTGGGAGCTTTGGTATAATCCCCATGGTCCTTTCAGGAACCCCAGCATCCACTTAGGACGATAGAGAAAATAAGAATTTACTTACCGATAATTCTATTTCTCGGAGTCCGTAGTGGATGCTGGGCGCCCATCCCAAGTGCGGATTATCTGCAATACTTGTACATAGTTATTGTTAACTAATTCGGGTTATTGTTAAGGAGCCATCTTTAAGAGGCCCTTTCTGTTGTCATACTGTTAACTGGGTTTAGATCACAAGTTGTACGGTGTGATTGGTGTGGCTGGTATGAGTCTTACCCGGGATTCAAAATGCCTCCCTTATTGTGTATGCTCGTCCGGGCACAGTACCTAACTGGAGTCTGGAGGAGGGTCATAGGGGGAGGAGCCAGTGCACACCACCTGACCTAGTAAAGCTTTACTTTTTTGTGCCCTGTCTCCTGCGGAGCCGCTATTCCCCATGGTCCTTTCAGGAACCCCAGCATCCACTACGGACTCCGAGAAATAGAATTATCGGTAAGTAAATTCTTATTATATGATGTATATATAGATATATGTGTGTATATGTGTATTTAAATATGTATATTCATATTACAATTTCTAATGAATGCTGAAGTAAAGTTATTCCTTCTCATGTGCTGGTCGCTCTGTTGATAAAGCTGTGGGTCAGCCATGACAAGATGGTCTCAAATCCTCACGAGGAGTCCGAGTGTTTATTCTTTTCCCGCCGTGAATAGAATAAAGTGAAAGTCAACCCCTGGTCTACACGGGGCCCTGTCACAAAGGATTGTATACAGGAAGCTAAGTGATATTTTGTTTATATGCTTTGATGATATTTGCATTACATACGCATGGGGGAGTGCTTGTATTCAGAAATGTTCAGTTACCTTGGCATCCGATATAATTACCCTGGGGAGAGAGGGGATATTCCTTAAGTTGGGTCTTATCTAGAACATTGCAGCATGCTGCCATGCGACTACAAGAGGCATGGGCCTCTTGGGTTCACGGCCACTTCCATGGCCCTCTCGACTAGGAGGGCGTTGTGGATTCACCAAGGGCATGCTGAGGCTGGCTCCGAGGAATACTGGAGTATCTTTCCTAGGAAGGTGTAACCTGGTTTGGGGATGGCTTTGTTAAGTTGATCTCGGCAGATACCACTGGTAAGTCTACCTTCTTGAGCTATGTCCCTCTCAACGGTTGGTGACGCATTTTTTTGTAGGATGCAGTCATTTTGACCGGTTAGATACCATTTTTTCCCCTTCTTTGCAGGTAGAGGAAGGTGAAAAGGTAAGAGGTCTGCAGCCTTTTCAAGTTCGCAAAGCAGATATCGTCCTCTGTTTCTACCACATCCACCGCATTTCGCTTGGTCTATCTTGCTGGATCCCACACCGGTGGGAACTCGTCTAATACTCTTCAGTCAGTCCTGGAATGGACTTGGACCAGTGAGTTAAGAATAGAGTCCAAAGGGGGACATACTGGAGTTTCCAGATGATTCCCCTCACTGATTTTTCAAATAGATCTTACCGATTCTCCTCTGGACGGGGAGGTAGTATGCAACGCCATACAAGAGTTGGGTCAGGATTAGGACATTGTCCTGCTGTCCCTGTCACACAAAAAAAAAAGCTGTTATTAAAGCTTTTTCGTGCTTCTGAGCCTGGACAGCTCGTTCAGAACAATCCCAAAAAGATTTCTACTTAAGAAGTTGAACTACAAGATGGAATCTCTCAGGGTAGGGATCTCTAACCTGTGAAAAAAGAAAGAGGGTTTAAATGCGGTTTCATCCGCATTAAGCTTACCTGGTTTTGCTATTCAGGATTCTCATTGCCATTTCAACAGAGTGATGGCAGTATGATGGTTTTCCTTCAATAGTAAGAGCCATTATTATTCTGTACTGGGACGCTCTCCTAACTACGGCGAGGTCTAGAAACAAGTGGTACAAATTGTTGTTTCTCTCTGACAGTCTTCAACACAGAGAATCGCTGTTGATCCCGACGACGCAGATGTCGGAGTTGGGAATAAGATTACATACTGAACTGTTGAGAGTTTGTTTTTTCCTGTGGAAAGAGATCTGAGGATCCAGAGTCGGATCAGATTTGCAACAGTGTAAACCCATCAATACGTTCCGTTGATGAAGAAGATGGTTGCTGCCTACGAGGCCATTCGGTGAGCAGGTCAAATGCCAGAGTGGTTTGCGGGACCAGTTGGACATGTGGTTTGGGTCTCACCTGCACATGCACCGGAAAATAATCCTATTTTCCAGGACCAGGATTTCTGTCCTGTGGTGGCTTCACAGTTCTCACGAAGGTTCGGGATCCAGGATTATATCCTGGTGTCCATGGATACAAGTCTCCGAGGCTGGGGAGCAGTCTTTCCAGGGGAAGAATTTCCAGGGGAAAAGGTCAAGCTGGGTAGCTTGTCTGCAATAAGCATTCTTGAATTAAGAGCTATTTACAACAGAACATCTTCGCGATCTGCCCGTCTTAATTCTGTCGGACGACTTAACAGCAGTGGCGTAAGTAAGCCGCTAGGGCGGAACGAGGAGCAAAGCGGCAATGGCAGAAGCCGCAAAAGTTTTCCGCTGGGCGAATAGGCATGTAAACGCTCTATTAGCGGTCTTCGTTCCGGGTGTAGACAACGGAGAAATAGACTTCCTCAGCAGACACGATCTCCATCCGGGAGAGTGGGGTCTTCATCAAGAAGTTTTCACAGAAGTGACAAGTCTTTGGGGAATTCCTCAATTAGACATGATGGCGTCTCGCCTCAAAAAGAAACTACAGGGATATTGTTCCAGGTCAAGGGACACTCAAGCAATAGCAGTGGACGCCCTCATGACACCGTGGGTGTTTCAGCCGGTCTATGTGTTCCCTCCACTTTCACTCTTTCCGAAGGTGATAAACATAAGAAGATAAAGGGTTCAGGCGATCTTCATTGTTCCGGTCTAGCCAAGGAGGGCTTGGTATCCAGATCTTCAAGACTTACTCATAGAAGATCCCTGGCCTCTTCCTCTACGAGAGGACCTGTTACAGCTAGGACCGGGCGTGTATCAAGACTTACCGCGGCTGCGTTTGACGGCATGGCGGTTGAACGCCATATCCTAGCCCGAAAGGCTAGGAAAGGAGTAACGGCGAAGCTTTACCACTGTATTTGGAGGGAGTATGTGTCTTGGTGTGAATCCAAGAAGGCTCCTACGGAAGAATTTCAGCTGGGTCGTTTTCTCCATTTTTTGCAAGCAGGTGTGGCTGCGGGCCTAAAGTTAGGCTCCATTAAAGTGCAGATTTCGGCCTTATCAATTGGCCACCCTTCCAGAAGTTCAGACTTTCGTGAAAGGGGTGCTGCACATCAAACCTCCATTTGTGCCCAGTGGCACCATGGGACCTTAACGTGGTGTTGCAGTTTCTTATGTCACACTGGTTGGAACCTTTACGAAAGGTTGAGTTAAAATTTCTCACTTGGAAAGTGGTCATGCTGTTTGCCTTGGCGTCCGCAAGGCGGGTGTCGGAATTAGCGGCTTTGTCTCACAAGAGCCCTATTTGATCTTCCATGTGGATAGAGCGGAATTGAGAACTCGGCAACAATTTCTGCTGAAAGTGGTTTCTGCGTTTCACATGAACCAACCTATTGTGGTGCCTGTGGCTACTGAAGCATTGGCTGATTCGAAGTCTCTCGATGTAGTCAGAGTTTTGAATATTTATGTCGCCAGAACGGCTCAGATTGGGGAAACAGAGGCTCTGTTTATCCTGTATGCTCCCAACCAAATTGGGGTTCCTGCTTCTAAGCAGATTGTTACACGCTGGATCTGTGATACGATTCGGCATGCTCATTCTACGGCTGGATTGCCGTTACCGAAGTCGGTGAAGGCCCATTCTACCAGGAAGGTGGGCTCTTCTAGGGCGGATGCCCGAGGAGTCTCGGCGGTTCAACTTTGCCGAGCAGCTACTTGGTCGGGTTCAAACACTTTTGCTAAGTTCTACAAGTTTGATACCCTGGCTGATGAGGACCTCATGTTTGCTCAATCGGTGCTGCAGAGTCGTCCGCACTCTCCCGCCCGGTCTGAAGCTTTGGTATAAACCCCATGGTTTTTTTTGGAGTCCCCAGCACCCTCTAGGACGTATGAGAAAATAGGATTTTAATACCTACCGGTAAATTCTTTTCTCTTAGTCCGTAGAGGATGCTGGGCACCCGTCCCAGTACTTACTGTATCTGCAGCTATTGGTGGTTACACTCATGTGGTGTTTCTTTTCAGTCAAGTCTGTTGCTGAAGTTATTCATGCCATGGCATGCGGTATGCTATTATTGGTCGTGTTTACACACAGGTTGTGTTACAGTTTCGGTTAGTATATTGCTGTATATTTTTACATGCCGCTGGCTGGTGTTCTATTGAATGCCACGTTCTGAGGCATGTTCGAGGTGTGAGCTGGTATGACACTCACCGTGTTTAAACAATAAATTCTTTCCTCGAAATGTCCGTCTCCCTGGGCACAGTTCTATAACTGGAGTCTGGAGGAGGGGCATCGAGGCAGAGGCAGTTCACACCCATTCAAAGTCTTAAAGTGCCCATGTCTCCTGCGGATCCCGTCTATACCCCATGGTCCTTTTGGAGTCCCCAGCATCCTCGACGGACTAAGAGAAAAGGATTTACCGGTAGGTATTAAAATCCTATTTTTTGGGGTGTTATTTTGTGTTTTAAAAAACATATTTGAACCAAATTTGTTGAAATGCGTCACCTCAAGGGCTCCCTTCGCTTGCCATGCTGCGGGCACGTTAATAGTTTGTGACATGGATAGTAAATGCAGCAAAAGTTGTAAAAACATGAGAAAACATGTCAACCAGTTTCACGTTGACCTCTTGTACTGTCGGCCTTTTGACTATCAATCATCCACCAACCGGGCTGCACAGGCTACACTGCTCAAAGATGTAGCAGGTAGGGAGAGGTATGTGGGTCCAGCTGAAGTGCATTCAGAGCCGAGAGGCTGCGCAGCGGTGGCGAGATAGAATAGTTTAAGAAATGTTTCTGAGTCCCTGAGTTACTCCAAAAAGGCAGAATGTAAACACTGCCACCAATTCCCTAATCTGGTCCTAGTGAGTCCCATTGAATGTCAGAATAACATATTAGAAAAACTTTGCAAAGGAGACAGTAATGATTTTGCATGTCACTGTAAGTTGAGACGTCCTTAATTACTCTTTAGCAAAGGGCTTATTTGAAGAGCATAATGAGAGGTCCATTGTGTTAATGGGGAAACATTTGGGTGAGTTAAAATCCCTAAACTGGCTCAGGGACACGCGGAAGGATACGGGATAGGTAAAAAGGCGTTGGGGGTATACTCACATTATATGGTCAAACATATCCCCAAGGGGGTGGTCTTCTGTATGCCGGCGGTCGGGCTCCCGGCGCTCAGTATACCGGCGCCGGGAGCCCGACAGCCGGCATACCGACACTTATTTTCCCTCGTGGGGGTCCACGACCCCCATAGAGGGAGAATAAAATAGTGTGGCGCGCGTAGCGCGGCGAGCGCAGCGAGCCCGCAAGGGGCTCATTTGCGCTCGCCACACTGTCGGTAAGCCGGCGGTCGGGCTCCCGGCGCCGGTATGCTGGTCGCCGGGAGCCCGACCGCCGGCCAGCCGTAGTGAACCCCCCCAAGGTTGTCATGGCAGTGGGCTAGTCATGGGGCTGATGGTGAAAGAGCCAAGAAGGCTAGCGCCAAAACAGTGGGGAAGTTGGTCTCCACCAGTGGGAGCAGTGTTATGCGGCACAATGAGACTTCAACGAGGTGCAAGCGTTTATACAGTGATAACGAAGTGTGGCGCTTGACATGTTCAATAATAATTTGTAGGCCTGGGAGTTAATTATATGGTAAGGATTGCAGGGTGGAGACCTTGTGTGTCGGTAGGAAAGTGGTGAGCATGGCATGGTACGCAAGGGGATTTCAAAGAGCTAGGCATATTCACGTAGCTCCAGCGTGAGGCAGTTGGGCAATATGGGCTGTGTGCCAAGTGACAGTGGGTATGCGCATGATAGCTGTTCCCCAGGTTGGAAAGTGGGGAAAACAGTTGTGTTCCCCACAAGGTTGGGCCAAACACACACACACACCCCTTCTCACATCCGCAGGGTGGTAAGGTGGTGCGGCTTGTTACAGCTTACAAGGTTGGGCTGAACACGCCCCTCACATGTATGGTTTAGGGCTGCAGCCTGTGGAGGCATTAATAGGCCCACCATACTATCCCTATAATCTGGGACACTCATAAATTATACAGGTTTTGTGGCTGGTTGACTTCAAGCCTGCATTACAGAGTGTGCTCATTCATCCACATCAGTAGCTTAAGATGGGTACACCCTTGAGTGATGGGCATTTGTTCCAGTAGCGGAATGAATGCCCGTCATCCCAGATTGCCCGTATACACAGTAATGATGGTAATAAAGGATGTAACTGACGATATCGCACGCAACTGCAGACTCTCGCATATTGGGCATACATGCTGAGCGATATGCCAAATAATAAGATTTTACTCACCGGTAAATCTATTTCTCGTAGTCCGTAGTGGATGCTGGGACTCCGTAAGGACCATGGGGATTAGCGGCTCCGCAGGAGACTGGGCACAACTAAAGAAAGCTTTAGGACTACCTGGTGTGCACTGGCTCCTCCCACTAAGACCCTCCTCCAGACCTCAGTTAGGATACTGTGCCCGGAAGAGCTGACACAATAAGGAAGGATTTTGAATCCCGGGTAAGACTCATACCAGCCACACCAATCACACCGTATAACTCGTGATACTATACCCAGTTAACAGTATGAAATATAACTGAGCCTCTCAACAGATGGCTCAACAATAACCCTTTAGTTAGGCAATAACTATAAACAAGTATTGCAGACAATCCGCACTTGGGATGGGCGCCCAGCATCCACTACGGACTACGAGAAATAGATTTACCGGTGAGTAAAATCTTATTTTCTCTGACGTCCTAAGTGGATGCTGGGACTCCGTAAGGACCATGGGGATTATACCAAAGCTCCCAAACGGGCGGGAGAGTGCGGATGACTCTGCAGCACCGAATGAGCAAACTCTAGGTCCTCCTCAGCCAGGGTATCAAACTTGTAGACTCTTACAAAAATGTTTTAACCCGACCAAGTAACAGCTCGGCAAAGTTGTAAAGCCGAGACCCCTCGGGCAGCCGCCCAAGAAGAGCCCACTTTTCTCGTGGAATGGGCTTTTACAGAATTAGGGTGCGGCAGTCCAGCCGCAGAATGTGCAAGTTGAATCGTGCTACAGATCCAGCGAGCAATCGTCTGCTTAGAAGCAGGAGCACCCAGCTTGTTGGGTGCATACAGGAGAAATAGCGAGTCAGTTTTCCTGACTCCAGCTGTCCTGGAAACATATACTTTTCAGGGCCCTGACTACATCCAGTAACTTGGAATCCTCCAAGTCCCAAGTAGCCGCAGGCACCACAATAGGTTGGTTCACATTAAAAAATTATACCACCTTACGAAGGAATTGGGAACGAGTCCTCAATTCCGCCTTATCCATATAAAATACAGATAAGGGCTTTTGTATGACAAAGCTGCCAATTCTGATACACGCCTGGCCGACGCCAAGGCCCACAGAATGACCACTTTCCACGTGAGGTATTATAGCTCCACGGATTTAAGTGGCTCAACCCAATGCGACTTCAGGAAATCCAACACCACGTTGAGATCCCACGGTGCCACTGGAGGCACAAACGGGGGCTGACTATGCAGCCCTCCCTTAACAAAAGTCTGAACTTCAGGCAGTGAAGCCAGTTCAATTTTGGAAGAAAATCGATAGAGCCGAAATCTGGACCTTAATGGAACCCAATTTTATTCCCATAGTCACCTCTGACTGTAGGAAGTGCAGAAATCGACCTAGCTGAAATTTCTCCTTTGGGGCCTTCCTGGCCTCGCAGTACGCAACATATTTCCGCCATATGCGGTGATAATGGTTTGCGTTCACTTCTTTCCTAGCTTTAAATAGCGTAGGGATAACTTCCTCCGGAATGCCCTTTTCCTTCAGGATCCGGCGTTCAACCGCCATGCCGTCAAACGCAGCCGCGGTACGTCTTGGAACAGACAGGCCCCCTGCTGCAGCAGGTCCTGTCTGAGCGGCAGAGGCCATGGGTCCTCTGAGATCATTTCTTGGAGTTCTGGTTACCAAGCTCTTCTTGGCCAACCCGAAACAATGAGTATAGTTCTTACTCCTCTCCTTCTTATTATTCTCATTACCCTGGGTAAGAGAGGCAGAGAAGGGAACACATACACCGACTGGTACACCCACAGTGTTACCAGTGCGTCCACAGCTATCGCCTGAGGGTCCTTGACCTGGCGCAATATCTTTGTAACTTTTAGTTGAGGCGGGACGCCATCATGTCCACCTGTGGCCTTTCCCAACCGTGTACAATCATTTGGAAGACTTCTGGATGAAGTCTCCACTCTCCCGGGTGGAGGTTTCTTAGTTGTCCACTCCGGGAATGAACACTGCTGACAGTGCTAACACATGATTTTCCGCCCATCGGAGAATCCTTGTGGCTTCTGCCATCGCCATCCTGCTTCTTGTGCCGCCCTGTCGGTTTACATGAGCGACCGCCGTGATGTTGTCTGACTGGATCAGCACCGGCC
This sequence comes from Pseudophryne corroboree, assembly GCF_028390025.1. Classification (NCBI taxonomy): domain Eukaryota; kingdom Metazoa; phylum Chordata; class Amphibia; order Anura; family Myobatrachidae; genus Pseudophryne; species Pseudophryne corroboree. The sequence goes on along the minus strand of NC_086449.1, from coordinate 116,246,633 downwards.
GGTGTTGAAGCAGGGGTCTAGCCTGACTTAGGGCATTGTAAATGGCCCTCAGTTCCAGAATATTTATGTGTAGGGAAGTCTCCTGACTTTTCCATAGCCTTGGAAGTTCCTTCCCTGTGTGACTGCCCCCCAGCCTCGAAGGCTGGCATCCGTGGTCACCAGGACCCAGTCCTGTATGCCGAATCTGCGGCCCCCTAGAAGATGAGCACTCTGCAGCCACCACAACAGCGACACCCTGACCCTTGGAGACAGGGTTATCCGCCGATGCATCTGAAGATGCGACCCGGACCACTTGTCCAACAGATCCCACTGGAAAATCCTTGCATGGGACCTGGCGAATGTAATTTCTTCGTAAGAAGCTACCATGTTTCCCAGGGCTCGCGTGCATTGATGCACCGACACCTGTATACGTATTAAGAGGTCTCTGTCTAGAGATAACAACTCCTTGGACTTCTCCTCCGGGAGAAACCCTTTTTATCCTGTTCTGTGTCCAGAACCATACCCAGGAACAGTAGACGCGTCGTAGGAACCAGCTGCGACTTTGGAATATTCAGAATCCAGCCGTGCTGTTGTAGCACTTCCCGAGATAGTGCTACTCCGACGAACAACTGCTCCCTGGACCTCGCCTTTATAAGGAGATCGTCCAAGTACGGGATAATCATTTCGGCCATTACCTTGGTAAATACCTTGGTGCCGGGGACAGACCAACGGCAACGTCTGGAATTGGTAATGACAATCCTGTACCACAATATTGAGGTACTCCTGGTGAAGAGGGTAAATAGGGACATGCAGGTAATCATCCTTGATGTCCAGTGATACCATGAAATTCTCCAGGCTTGCAATAATCGCCCTGAGCGATTCCATTTTAACTTGAACCTTCGTATATAAGTGTTCAAGGCTTTCAATTTTAGAATGGGTCTCACCGAACCGTCTGGTTTCGGTACCACAACATTTTGGAATAGTAACCCCGGCCTTGTTGAAGGAGGGGTACCTTGCTTTCACCTGCTGGAAGTACAGCTTGTGAATTGCCGCCAGTACTACCTTTCTCCGAGGGCAGCCGGCAAGGCTGATGTGAGGTAACGGCGAGGGGGAGTCGCCTCGAACTCCAGCCTGTATCCCTGTGGTACTATTTGCAGAACCTAGAGATCCACCTGTGGGCAAGCCCACTGGTCCCTGAAGTTCCCGAGACGCGCCCCTACCGCACCTGTCTCCACCTGTGGAGCCCCAGCGTCATGCGGTGGACTCAGAGGAAGCGGGGGAAGATTTTTGATCCTGTGAACTGGCTGCTGGTGCAGCTTTTTTCCTTCTTCCCTTGTCTCTGTGCAGAAAGGAAGCGCCTTTGACCCGCTTGCTTTTCTGAAGCCGAAAGGACTGTACCTGTAAATACGGTTACTTTTTTAGGCTGTGAGAAAACCTGAGGTAAAAAATTTTCTTCCCAGCTGTTGCTGTGGATACGAGGTCCCAGAGACCATCCCCAAACAATTCCTCACCCTTATAAGGCAGAATCTCCATGTGCCTTTTACAGGCAGCATCACCTGTCCACTGCCGGGTTTCTAATACCCTCCTGGCAGAATGGACATTGCATTAATTCTGTATGCCAGCCGGCAAATATCCCTCTGTGCATCCTTTATATATAAGACAACGTCTTAAATATGCTCAATGTTAGCAAAATATTATCCCTGTCTTAGCGTTTTAATATTATCTGACAGGGTATCAGACCACGCTGCAGCAGCCCTATTTATGCTGAGGCAATTGCAGGTCTCCGTATATAACCTGAGTGTGTAAATACAGACTTCAGGATCGCCTCCTGCTTTTTATCAGCAGGTTCCTTCAAGGTGGCCGTATCCTAAGACGGCAGTGCCACCTTTTGACAAACGTGTGAGCGCCTTATCCACCCTAAGGGATATCTCCCAACGTGACCTATCCTCTGGCGGGAAAGGGTACGCCATCAGTAACTTTTTAGAAATTACCAGTTTCTTATCGGGGAAAACCACGCTTCTTTACACACTTCATTCATTCATCTGATGGGGGAACAAAACACTGGCTGCTTTTTCTCCCCAAAAATAAAACCTCTTTTATGTGGTACTTGGGTTCATGTCAGAAAATGCGTAACACATTTTTCATTGCCGAGATCATGTAACGGATGTTCCTAGTGGATTGTGTATATGTCTCAACCTCGTCGCCACTGGAGTCAGACTCCGTGTCGACATCTGTGTCTGCCATCTGAGGTAACGGGCGTTTTTTGAGCACCTGATGGCCTTTGAGACGCCTGGGCAGGCGCGGGCTGAGAAGCCGGCTGTCCCACAGCTGTTACGTCATCCAGCCTTTTATGTAAGGAGTTGACACTGTCGGTTAATACCTTCCACCTATCCATCCACTCTGGTGTCGGCCCCACAGGGGGCGACATCCCATTTATCGGCCTCTGCTCCGCCTCCACGTAACCTTCCTCATCCAACATGTCGACACAGCCGTACCGACACACCGCACACACACAGGGAATGCTCTGACTGAGGACAGGACCCCACAAAGTCCTTTGGGGAGACAGAGAGAGAGTATGCCAGCACACACCAGAGCGCTATATAATGCAGGGATTAACACTATAACTGAGTGATTTTTCCCCAAATAGCTGCTTGTATACATATATTGCGCCTAAATTTAGTGCCCCCCCTCTCTTTTTAACCCTTTGAGCCTGAAAACTACAGGGGAGAGCCTGGGGAGCTGTCTTCCAGCTGCACTGTGAAGAGAAAATGGCGCCAGTGTGCTGAGGGAGAAGCCCCGCCCCTTTTTCAACTGACTTTCTCCCGCTTTTTCTGGAATAGTGGCAGGGGTGGTCTTCTGTATGCCGGCGGTCGGGCTCCCGACGCTCAGTATACCGGCGCCGGGAGCCCGACAGCCGGCATACCGACACTTATTTTCCCTCGTGGGGGTCCACGACCCCCATAGATGGAGAATAAAATAGTGTGGCGCGCGTAGCGCGCCACCGTGCCCGTAGCGTGGCGAGCGCAGCGAGCCCGCAAGGGGCTCATTTGCGCTCGCCACGCTGTCGGTAAGCCGGCGGTCGGGCTCCCGGCGCCGGGATGCTGGTCGCCGGGAGCCCGACCACCGGCCAGCCGTAGTGAACCCACTGGCAGGGGTAATTTTACATCTATATAGCCTCTAGGACTATATATGATGTAGATTTGCCAGCCAAGGTGTCATATATTGCCCTCAGGGCGCCCCCCCCAGCGCCCTGCACCCATCAGTGACCGGAGTGTGAGGTGTACATGAGGAGTAATGGCGCACAGCTGCAGTGCTGTGCGCTACCTTGGTGAAGACCGAAGTCTTCTGCCGCCGATTTTCCGGACTCTTCATGCTTCTGGCTCTGTAAGGGGGACGGCGGCGCGGCTCCGGGAACGAACACCAAGGTCGGGTCCTGCGGTCGATCCCTCTGGAGCTAATGGTGTCCAGTAGCCTAAGAAGCCCAAACTACCACCTGCTAGGTAGGTTCGCTTCTTCTCCCCTTAGTCCCTCGCTGCAGTGAGTCTGTTGCCAGCAGATCTCACTGTAAAATAAAAAACCTAAATATACTTTCTTTCTAGGAGCTCAGGAGAGCCCCTAGTGTGCATCCAGCTCAGCCGGGCACAAGAATCTAACTGAGGTCTGGAGGAGGGTCTTAGTGGGAGGAGCCAGTGCACACCAGGTAGTCCTAAAGCTTTCTTTAGTTGTGCCCAGTCTCCTGCGGAGCCGCTAATCCCCATGGTCCTTACGGAGTCCCAGCATCCACTTAGGACGTCAGAGAAATGCTGTTTTGATTTGGCCAGATACGACATATCAGGCCAATATCACTCCACTGTGTACCCAGTTTAAGGGTTAGGCTATAAGGTATAAGTCAACATGTTATGCCAGCTGTTGACCTAAAGTCCATGTCAACATTCTGTCAACATTATGAGCCTATTTTCACAGCTTCGTACTAAGGGCCTAATTCAGAGTTGATCGCAGCAGCAAATTTGTTAGCAGTTGGGCAAAGCCATGGGGGTAATTCCAAGTTGATCGCAGCAGGATTTTTGATAGCAATTGGGCAAAACCATGTGCACTGCAGGGGAGGCAGATATAACATGTGCAGAGAGAGTTAGATTTGGGTGGGTTATTTTGTTTCTGTGCAGGGTAAATACTGGCTGCTTTATTTTTATTCTGCAAATTAGATTGCAGATTGAACACACCCCACCCAAATCTAACTCTCTCTGCACATGTTATATCTGCCTCCCCTGCAGTGCACATGGTTTTGCCCAATTGTTAAAAAAAAATCCTGCTGCGATCAACTTGGAATTACCCCCCATGTGCACGGCAGGAGGGGCAGATATAACATGTGCAGAGAGAGTTATAGGCCCTACGCACTGGGCGATAATAGTCAAAGATATGAATGATCTCGTTCATTAATGAACAAGATATCTTTGAGTGTGGAGGCACAACCGATGAACGATGTGCGGCCCCACGCTCGTTCATCGCTGGTGCCCCGTCGCCTGTGCATGCATGCCAATATGGACGATCTTGTCCATATTTGCCTGCGCTGCTATGGAGCCGGGTGACGGGGGGAGTGAATAAACTTCACTCCCCCCGTCACCTCCCCCCCGCCGCCGGGTCGGCCGTATCCGCTGTCGGACAGCTCAGCAGCAGATCGCTAAATGTGTAGGGCCCTTTAGATTTGGGTAGGGTGTGTTCAAGCTGAAATCTAAATTACAGTGTAAAAATAAAGCAGCCAGTATTTACCCTGCACAGAAACAATATAACCCTCCCAAATCTAACTCTCTCTGCAAATGTTATATCTGCTATCCCTGCAGTGCACATGGGGGGCCATTCCGAGTTGATCGTAGCTGTGCTAAATTTAGCACAGCTACGATCATTCACACTGACGTGCGGGGGACGCCCAACGCATGTCAGTGCCCCCCCTCCCCCACAGAAGTGCAAAGGCATCCCACAGCGGCGATGCCTTTGCACCGCGGCCTGCCCCCCCCCCCCCCCCCAACGGTCCGGCCACGCCTGTGTTGGCCGGACCACTTCCCCTAAACGGCGGTTTAACGCCGCCGTCCAGCCCCCTCCCGCCCAGCGACCGCCTCTGCCTCAGAGGCGATCGCTAGGCAACGACGGCTGCCATGCGCCGGCGCACTGCGGCATCGGCACATGTGCAGTTCCGACCCGATCGCTGTGCTGCGACAAACTGCAGCGAGCGATCGGGTCGGAATGACCCCCATGGTTTTACCCGACTGCTAACAAATTTGCTGCTGCGATCTACTCTGATTTACCCCTTAAGTGTAAAAGTTGTTTCCAAGTTTTTGCATTACTTAGATCCGCACTATGGGGTCATTCCGAGTTGTTCGCTCGTTGCCGATTTTCGCTATGCTGCGATTTGTTGCAAAATGTGCATGCGCGAGGCACGCAGGGCGCATGCTCTTAGTTATTTAACTAAAAACTTAGTAGATTTGCTGTGGATCCTGCGGCGCTTTTCAGTCGCTCTGCTGATCGGTGAGTGATTGACAGGAAAGGGGCGTTTCTGGGTGGTAACTGAGTGTTTTCCGGGAGTGTGCTAAAAAACGCAGGCGTGTCAGGGAAAAATGCGGGAGTGTCTGAAGAAACGGAGGAGTGGCTGGCCGAACGCAGGGCGTGTTTGTGACGTCAAACCAGGAACTAAACGGACTGAGCTGATCGCAATCTAGGAGTAGGTCTGGAGCTACTCACAAACTGCAAAGAATTATTTCTGCTGCGAGGTACACTGGGCTCCACAAGGATAGACATTGGGGTGTAGAGTAGGATCTTGATCCGAGGCACCAACAGGCTCAAAAGCTTTGACTGTTCCCAAGATGCATAGCGCCACCTCCTCTACAACCCCGCCTCCCTGCACAGGAGCTCAGTTTTGTAGTTGGTGCCGCAGATAGCAGGCACATAACAGAGGGGCTGCTCCAGGCAGCCCTAAGAAGAGCTTTTTTTATGAAGAAAAGTGAAGACTTCAAGGGCTGCAGCAGTGTGTAGATGTCAGGAGACATTCACTGCTGCAGCTCCATCTCTCCCCGCGCAGCGCTGTACACTCCCGCGCCCTGGTTGCCGGGTAACTACAACCGGAGGCTGCGGTTTTCTTCTGGTCAGGCACACACGACTGTGGCTCTCCGGGATTGCATGGCCGCGCTTCAGGAGGTGGTAAGTGGGTCCCGCTCGCGGGACCCGTGCTGTATTGCGATCCGGCGCGGCCGGTGGGAGGTGGGCCGCGCGCGCTGGTGGTGGACACTGTGGCAGTACAGGCGATCCCACTAGATCACCAGGGCATGGGTGCAGGTCAGGTTTTCTCTTTAAACCTTTTTCTTTGTAGCCCGCAGTACCAGGTGGTTTTGCCAGCAGAGGGGATAAGGCTTAGACCTGGAGCCCCTTCCCCAGACCCAGGGTGCCATTTCTAGTAAATGTTACCGCCTGGAGCTGCATATCTGTCTCTCCCTCAATCCCTGTCAGTGTTTGGGCGTCATTTATCTCAGCTACACTGTTCCTGGGACTGCTTGGGCAAATCCTCCTTTGTAAAGCCGCCTGGTAGTCAGCGCTGTGACTTTACAAGACACTTAAGTATTCTACATGTCATTTAGACAGTGATAGTTAAGAAAGAGTACATTTAGTCAGGGTTCTCTGGTACAAGTACCCTGTGATATACATCCAGTTCTTACTGTGCAGTGTTATATCTATTGACTTCATAGTTATATATATAAGCTAGTCCAGTGCAGTATTATTGTTGGTAATAACCTCTGCATTGTATAACTGTGACTATATGTGTGTGCATTAGCTTGCTGGGTGATTTCCATTTTGTGTCTCTCACTCAACTTGCTATCCCTATATTCTATAACCTGTGGGGGCTTGGTGCGTCAGGTTTATAATAATATAATATAGGATATTCACAAGATATACTCTACTTTGTATTTTTCTCTGTGATTTTAGTCACCATATCTCTCCTGTATCCCTGCTGGTGCTGACTACACTGCGCAGGGGTTTGGGCAAGAGGTATTGTGCTGCTGACAATTGTACTGTGTTACCTGATATTGCAAGTTATATCATGTCTGCTTCTGAAGGTAACGGTTCTGGGGCTGAACACACTACCGGTGTTGCTGACGCCACAGATCCCTATGAGGAGAATATAGCAGCTGCGGGCTCTGGTTCCGGGGGCTCCTTGCCCCCCAGTGGAACTGTGGCAACGGGGGTCCATAATGACCCGCCGTGGGCTACTTTCTCCACACTTCTAAAGACGCTAGTTACTAAACTAACGCCCCCTATGGGACCTCCTATGCCGGTTATAACCGTATGTGGTCCCCGTGGCTAACCCGCCGTGGGAAGATAACCTGTCTGCTCAATTGAAGAAATTGAACCAGTCCTTGACTACTAAAAAGTCTGACCCTCGCTCGCCTAAGTCCAAGGGGTCCTCTAAGCGAGCTCTTACCTCCTCACAATCCACTGCTGTCACTGACACCTCGTCTGATGAAGACGGCGCTTACACTGACCCCACAGATTCTGACACAGATACTGCTGATGGGGAGGGTAGTTCACATGTGGATGTTCCTGATCTTTTGGAGGCTATTAAGTTGATTCTACAGATTATGGATGATCCCGAGCCATCCGTCCCTCCTAAGAAACCATATAAGTTCAAGCGTCAGAAGGTGGTTAAACAAGTTTTACCTCATTCTGACCACCTAGTGGATATACGTCAGGAATCCTGGGGAAACCCAGGGAAGAAGTTTGTGCCTTAAAAGAAGATGCTGGCTCGCTATCCCCTCGCGCCACAGCTGTCTCAAAATTGGGAAACGCCTCCTCCAGTGGACTCGCACGTGGCTAGGATGGTGGTTTCCTCAGCTCTACCTGTCACTACCGTCATGTCTGTAAAAGAGCCTACGGATAAACGTGTGGAGGGTTGTCTGAAAGAGATTTACACCCTCACGGGTGCTGCACAAAGGCCCACTATTGCAGCGACATGGGCTGCAGAGTCTATTGAAGCATGGGCCCTAGAGTTGGAAGCTGAAATATCTTCTGACCATGCTAGACAATGCTTGTCATATATTGTCACAGCTTCTCACTATATTAAAGAGGCGGCTTCTGATGCCGGTATTCTAGCAGCCAAGGCCTCTACTACGTCAGTCCTGGCTCGCCGGATATTGTGGCTGAGATCCTGGTCTGTGGATCTGGACTCTAGAAAACCTTGGAGGTACTCCCTTTCAAGGGAGATATTCTGTTTGGGGAGGACTTAAATAAGATAGTGGCTGACTTGGCTACTGCCAAAATTGCCTGTCTGCCAAGTACCGCTCCTTCTGTGTCGAAGGCTAAAGGTACTTCCTTTCGCCCCTTTCGTCCTTCAGGTAAAGCAAAAGGTCAGGCGTACCACAAGCAGCCCGCACTTTCAAACCTGGTAAGCCAAAGCCCAAAAGAGCCTGGGCTGCCCGTCAGCCAGCTTCCAAGACCGATAAGCCTGCCGCATGACGGACGGGCCTCCCCCTGGGGGACCCAAGGGTGGGGGGCCGGTTTCTAGGATATACCCAAGAATGGTTGAAGACCACTTCAGATGCCTGGGTACGGGAAGTCGTCACTCGGGGTTACACCATAGCCTTCAAAAAAACGTCCCCCTCATCGGTTTTGCCTGACAGACGTCCCTTTGGACCAGACAAAAGCAAAAACTCTACATTCGGTGGTACAGACCCTCCTGGACACAGGAGTGGTAGTACAGGTGCCTCTTGCTCAGAGAGGCCGGGGGTACTATTCTCCGCTGTTTCTAGTCCCGAAACCGAATGTGTCATCCCTGCCCATTCTCAACCTCAAGGCATTGAACAAGTTTGTGAAAGTCTCCAAGTTCCGTATGGAAACCCTTCGCTCTATAGTTCTGGCCTTGGAACCTGGGGATTATATGGTCTCCCTGGATATACAGGATGCTTACCTGCATATTCCTATAGCAGTGTCGCATCAGCAATACCTGAGGTTTGCGATTGGCAACCTTCATTACCAGTTTCGGGCGTTACCTTTTGGTTTAACTACGGCTCCGCGAGTCTTTACCAAAGTTATGGCGGTGATGACGGTGGTACTCTGCCATCAAGGGGTCAGGATCCTACCGTATCTGGACCACTTGTTGATCCTGGCAAATTCCCCAGAACTTCTCCTGCGTCATCTGGATATGACTGTCCGGTTTCTGCAAGCCCACGGGTGGCTCATCCACTGGAAGAAATCCTCCCTGGTCCCTGCTCAGAGCATGGTGCACCTGGGAGCGCTATTGGACACTCACAACCAGCGGTTGTTCTTGTCTCAGGAGAAAGTCCTGAAGCTTCAGGACAGGATTTGTTGCTTCCTTTCTCGTCCGCAAGTGTCGATACATTCGGCTATGCAGGTGCTGGGCCTCATGGTGTCGGCATTTGACATGGTGGAGTATGCTCAATTCCATTCTCGCCCCCTCCAGAGGCTGATCCTGGCCAAGTGGGGTGGCCTGCCTCACCGGATCAGGTCTCACATGATCTCATTGACTCCGGAGGTCCGTCTGTCGCTGCACTGTTGGCTCCAGGACCAACGACTGTGCAGGGGCCGTCCCTTCTGGATATCCGACTGGGTCCTGTTGACGACAGATGCCAGTCTTAGGGGTTGGGACGCGGTGCTGGAGCAACACTCCCTTCAGGGTCGGTGGACCAAGGAGGAGTCTCTCCTCTCGATCAACATTCTGGAATTGCGGGCGGTCTTCAACTCGTTGAGCCTGACCCAGCACTTAATTCAGAACTGTCCTGTTCAAGTACAGTCGGACAACGCCACCACAGTGGCTTACATAAATCATCAAGGCGGCACTCAAAGCCGTTTGGCAATGAAGGAAGTCTCACGGATTCTGCAATGAGCGGAACACCATCTACCGGCCATATCGGCAATATTCATTCCGGGAGTCCTGAATTGGGAAGCGGACGTTCTCAGTCATCAGGACGTACACGCCGGAGAGTGGGGCCTCCATCCAGAAGTGTTTCAACTCCTAGTGGAAAAGTGGGGCCTTCCAGACGTGGAACTGATGGCATCTCGACACAACCACAAGGTTCCGGTCTTCGGAGCAAGGACAAGGGATCCTCAAGCAGCATTCGTGGATGCGCTGGCGGTGCCATGGAGGTTTCGGCTGCCGTACGTGTTCCCTCCGGTGTCACTCCTGCCCAGGGTAATTCGGAAGTTCAAGCAGGAAAGAGGAATCCTGCTTCTCATAGCTCCAGCGTGGCCCTGACGGCACTGGTTCTCAGACCTGCAGGGCCTATCGTCAGAGCGTCCAATCCTACTTCCACAACGCCCAGACCTCCTCGTTCAGGGCCCTTGTGTCTACCAGGACCTAGCCCGGCTGTCTTTGACGGCATGGCTCTTGAAGTTTCCGTCTTCAGGGCTAAAGGGTTTTCTGAGGCGGTCATTCAAACTATGTTGCGGGCCCGGAAACCGGCTTCTGCTCGGATTTACCATAGGGTCTGGCATTCTTACTTTGTTTGGTGCGCATCTAACATTTATGACGCTTCCAAATTTAGTACAGCCAAATTGTTGGCTTTTCTTCAGCAGGGCCTGGACTTAGGCCTGCATCTGGCCTCCCTCAAGGTTCAAATTTCTGCCTTGTCGGTGTGGTTTCAGAGAAAAATTGCGACCTTACCTGATGTGCATACCTTTACTCAGAGTGTGTTGCGTATCCAACCTCCCTATGTCCCGCCTGTGGCTCCTTGGGACTTGTCGGTGGTTTTGGAGGCATTACAAGAGTCTCAGTTTGAACCTCTTGGTTCAGCTTATCTTAAGTGGCTTTCCCTTAAGATGGTGTTTCTGCTGGCTATTGCCTCAGCTAGAAGAGTGTCGGATTTGGGTGCCTTGTCTTGTAGTTCCCCATATCTGATATTTCATCGTGACCGGGCGGTTCTTAGGTCTCGTCCCGGTTATCTGCCTAAGGTGGTTTCTTCGTTCCACCTTAATCAGGAGATTGTGGTTCCGGCCCTGGTCTCTCCTGACTTGTCTCCCAAAGAGCGGTCTTTGGATGTGGTATGGGCTTTCCGTATCTATGTGAAGAGAACTGCTTCTATTAGGAAATCTGATTCTCTCTTTGTTCTGTTTGGTTTTCACAAACGTGGCTGGCCTGCTCACAAGCAAACTTTGGCCAGATGGATTAGAATGGTGATTGCACATGCTTATGTGAAGGCTGGTCTGTCAGCTCCTGCTCACATTACGGCCCATTCTACTCGGTCAGTTGGACCTTCTTGGGCGGCTCGCCGTGGTGCGACCCTTGAACAATTGTGCAAGGCGGCTACGTGGTCCTCAGTGAACACGTTCATAAGGTTCTATACCTACGATACTGCCGCTTCCCAGGATGCTTCCTTTGGACGCCGGGTTCTTGTGCCCGCTACAGTGTGTCCCCTCCCATAAGGAACTGCTTTAGGACATCCCCAATGTCTATCCTTGTGGAGCCCAGTGTACCCCGCGGCAGAATAGCGAACGAAAGATTAGCAGAATTGCTACTAAAACGAGTTTTATGGTAAGAACTTACCTTTGTTAAAACTTTTTCTGCGTGGTACACTGGGCTCCACAAGGCGCCCACCCTGATGCACTTAGCTTCTTTGGGTTGGTATGGCATTAGCCTCTGACACTTCTCCTGTCGAGAGAATGTGGTGTTTGTGGCTACTAACTATTGTTTACTCTTTTCCTGCTACTGCATTGGGCTGGTTAACTAAAAACTGAGCTCCTGTGCAGGGAGGCGGGGTTATAGAGGAGGCGGCGCTATGCATCTTGGGAACAGTCAAAGCTTTTGAGCCTGTTGGTGCCTCGGATCAAGATCCTACTCTACACCCCAATGTCTATCCTTGTGGAGCCCAGTGTACCTTGCAGAAAGAGTTTTAACAAAGGTAAGTTCTTACCATAAAACTCGTTTTAGTAGCAATTCTGCTAATCTTTCGTTCGCTATTCTGCTAAGCTAAGATACACTCCCAGAGGGCGGCGGCCTAGCATTTGCAATCCTGCTAAAAGCAGCTAGCGAGCGAACAACTCGGAATGAGGGCCTATGGCAGACATCAGCTAATGACAAGCCTTCTGATTTGATTTGATTTGACTTGATTTCATTTACATTTGATGTGATGTACAGAGATATTATCCATAGAGCAAGCAACTATTAGGAAAGCATCTATTCATTGAGAAACCTGCAGACTTTGGAACAACTGTAGGATATTTTATCCACATTCTTTATTTCCTTTTAACGAGATTGTATATGTATATGTCTTTTTCTTTGGGGGAAATTCAGAGTGGATCGCATTTACTGTGACATGCGGGGGGACGCCCAACACAGGGCTAGTCCGCCCCGCATGTCAGGCCCTACCGCCCCCCCCCCCCCCCCCCCGCACGGCCCTACCCCCCCTGCACGCCGGCGATACTTTGTACCTGACGAGTAGCTCCCTGCCAGCACAGCTCCTGTGCGCCAGCATGGAGCTACTGGCCACGTCCCAAGTTGCAGCGGCTGTGTGTGACGTCTTGCAGCCCGCCTCCCCCCCACCTCCGTTATCCGGACCGCGCCTTGCCAATGGCGTTCTAACACCGTTGGCACGCCCCCTCCCTTCCCGCAACTGCCTCTGCCTGTCATTCAGACAGAGGCAATCGCAGCTAGTGAAATGCTGATAGCATCTCACTGGGCACCCGAGATGCGCAGTGCAGCTGCTGCGCATGCGCACTCCGCACAGTAATTCAGACTGCGATTGCTTACGCTGCAGCAATCCAGTCTGAATTACCCCCTTTGTTGTATGTTGGGGCTTTTTCAACCCCCCCCCCCCTCCCCTTTTTAATGCATACCCATTAAAAGTGAAATTTTAGTACGTTGGCAGAATGCTCGCAAAAGAGAGTCTTTCTTTCATTTCCACTGTTGGGAATGATCTGTGTTGTCTTTGATAATCCATATACTCTCAGGGAGCACCGTCATAGAGCAACCAGGTTTTGATACATTTAAATTGTGATATTCGGGTATATTCAATTGATGTTGGGTATATTCAGTTGATTCAATTGATGTCGGATACTCTCCAATGGATTGAGACAGAGTGAGGTGCTGCAGCTTCTAATGGGTGTGGATCATTAGATCGACAGTGTCTAGGTCGACAATGTTTAGGTCGACAGTCACTAGGTCGACAGGTCAAAAGGTCGACATAAGTTTTTCATATATTTTTTTGGTGTCGTTTTCTCCGTACAGTGATCGGGAAGCCCAATTAGTGTACTGTGTCCCCTCGCTGCGCTCGCTTCGCTCGCCATGCTTCGGGCAAGGTGCCTCGTTGCGCTCGGCACAGGTTACCGTTCCCAATCGTAGTCCACGTGGATAGTTAAGTATGAAAAAGTAAAAAAAAGAAAAATGTGAAAAACTCATGTCGACCTTTCGACCTTGAACATGTTGACCTAGAAACCCTGTCGACCTTATTTATTTATTTATTTATTAACAGTTTCTTATATAGCGCAGCATATTCCGTTGCGCTTTACAATTAGAACAACAGTAATAGAACAAAACTGGGTAAAAACAGACAGACAGAGCTAGGAAGGCCCTGCTCGCAAGCTTACAATCTATAGGGAAATAGGCATAGATACACAAGGATAGATGCTACCTATTGCATAATGGTCCACCAGATTGCTAGGTTCTTAATGGGTTGTATGATGATACCCCACAAAGTTATCCAAGTGTCAGGAGGGTGTGAGACTAAAGAAAGACAAGATATGTGATGTTATGAATATTCTACAGAGGATGTAATTAGATAGGGAAGCACTGAAGGTTATGTGGGTGGGTCTGGAATTTGATAGGCTTGTCTGAAGAGGTGAGTTTTCAGGGAACATTTAAAGGTTTGGAGACTAGAGGCGAGTCTTACTGTGCGTGGGAGGGCATTCCACAGAGTGGGTGAAGCCCGGATAAAGTCCTGTAATTTTGAGTGTGAACAAGTAATGCGTGTGGATGAGAGACGTAGATCTTGTGCAGAGCGGAGAGGTCGGGTAGGGAGATATTTTGAGATGAGTGAAGAGATGTATGTTGGTGCAGTTTGGTTAATAGCCTTGTATGTGAGTAAAAGTATTTTATATTTAATACGGTAGAATACCGGTAACCAATGGAGGGACTGACAGAGCGGATCTGCAGACGATGAACGTCTGGCAAGGAAGATTAGCCTCGCAGCTGCATTCAAAATGGATTGTAGTGGTGAGAGCCTATGTTTGGGAAGACCGGTCAGGAGACTATTACAATAATCAATGCGGGAGATAATGAGAGCATGGATTAGAGTTTTTGCTGTGTCTTGTGTAAGATAAGGGCGTATTTTGGATATGTTTCTTAGATGTATGTAACGTGATCTTGAGACAGATTGAATGTGGGTAACAAAGGACAGTTCAGAGTCAAGAATGACACCTAGGCAGCGAGCTTGTGGGGTAGGGGTGATTGCAGAGTTCTCAACAGTGATAGAGATATCAGGTTGGAAACTACTATTGGCCGGTGGAAATATAATTAATTCTGTTTTGGAAATATTAAGTTTGAGGTGGCGAGATGTCATCCAAGATGAAATGGCAGACAGGCATTCAGTGACACGGCCCAATACAGACCTTGAAAACATGTCGACCTAAACATTGTCGACCTAGACACTGTCGATCTTCAGACCCGATCCCCTTCTAATGCAGAGAGAGGAATGAATCAGAGGGGTCTGTTTAATAAGCCTTAGATGGAGATAAAGTACCAGCCAATTGGCTCCTAACTGACAAGTCACAGGCTGTGTTTGAAAAATGACAGGAGCCAATTGGCTGGTACTTTATCTCCAGCGACTTTATCTCCATCCAGGGCTTAGTAAATCCTAAGACTGTGGACCTGGAAGTAGGTCAGCAATGCCATGAAGGTTCTTACCCCATAAATTCATCTGGGGGTTGAGCTTTTAGTCACGCGGCTCCGACTCTATGGAACTCACTTCCCCACACGAGAGGCTCCAACTATAGAATCCTTCAAAACTAGACTCAAAACTTTCCTGTTTACTCAAGCTTTCCCATACATGTCCCTTTAGTATCTCCATGCTTCTGTATTTTATGAAAAGCTGTTCTGTACTTCATTATTTTCTGTACTATATTATGTTATGTATCTGTTAAGCGCCTTGAGTCCTTTTGGAGAAAGAACGCTATATAAATAAAATTATTATTATTATTATTATTATTATTATCATCCAATGTTTTTGATGTGGTCAGATAAGAAAATGTGTATAGTCACTATAGAAGGCAAATGGGTAGAGGCTCTGGGGGTCATTCCGGGTTGATCGCTCGCTGCTGTTTTTCGCAGCGCAGCGAACAGGTTACTACTGCATATGCACCGCAATGCGCAGGCATGTCGTACGAGTACAAAGCGGTTCGTTGCTGGGCGATGGCTTTAACGAAGAATCCATTCGCACAGCTGATCGCAAGGAGATTGACAGGAAGAGAGCGTTTGTGGGTGGCAACTGACCGTTTTCAGGGAGTGTTTGGAAAAAACGTGTCCAAGCTTTGCAGGGTGGAGTCTGACATCAGTTCCGAGACCAAAAAGACTGAAGTGATCGCAAGGGCTGAGTAAGTCCAGAGCTACTCAGAAACGACAAAAAAGTTTTCGTCCCGCTCGGCTGCACACGCGTTCGCACACTTGCAAAGCGAAAATGCGCTCCCCCGTGGGCGGCGACTATGCGTTAGCATGGCTGCTAAAAGTAGCTAGCAAGCAATCAACTTGGAATGACCCCCTCTGTTAGATTCTGGTAGATTGGTTACTCTTATCAAAGCTGAATTGGTGAAACCCTTAAAACATTAGGGGAAAACCATTGGTGTGATTTGCATACGTGGGAATATGTTACTGCGGGATTGAACATAGAAACGCACTATGGGGGTCATTCCGAGTTGTTCGCTCGTTGTCGATTTTCGCAACGGAGCGATTAAGGCAAAAATGTGCATGCGCATGGTTCGCAGTGTGCATGCGGTTAGTATTTTAACACAAAACTTAGTAGATTTACTCACGTCCGAACGAAGATTTTTCATCATTGAAGTGATCGTAGTGTGATTGACAGGAAGTGGGTGTTTCTGGGCGGAAACTGGCTGTTTTTTTGGAAGTGTGCGTAAAAACGCAGGCATGCCAGGGAAAAATGCGGGAGTGTCTGGAGAAACGGGGGAGTGGCTGGCCGAACGCTGGGCGTGTGTGTGACGTCAAACCAGGAACGAAACTGACTGAACTGATCGCTATTTGTGAGTAAGTCTCGAGCTACTCAGAAACTGCTAAGAATTTTCTATTCGCAATTCTGCTAATCTTTCGTTCGCAATTCTGCTAAGCTAAGATACACTCCCAGAGGGCGGCGGCTTAGCGTGTGTAATGCTGCTAAAAGCAGCTAGCGAGCGAACAACTCGGAATCACCCCCTATGGCTCTTATGTAATCCCTGTGGGTTTGGTTATGCTGTAAATTACACTGTCCTGCAATCAGATAGTTCTCGCCAAGGGGAAGTGAAAATTCACCCCGTGCAAGTGTGTGATTGCATGTGTATGCTGTGCAAAAATTCCCCTCAGTCAGCGGACAGCTGCAAATCCATTTGTATCACACTCACCATCAAATGTTTTTCCCATTCTGTGCAGTGTGTGCGTAGCTTAATACTTACTCCTCCAGTGCAAAGAAATCAGGCTGTTTGGGGCCGGAGCTGATGTCACACACCAAACACTTGGGAACAGCTGCGTTTTTCCAGACACTCCCAGAAAACAGCCAGTTACCACCCACAAACGTCCTCTTCCTGTCAATCACCTTGCGAACACTCGTGCAATGCAAATTTTTGCACCAATCTGTCGCTGTTTGGCGACACGCCTGCGCATTGTGGTGCACAGCAGCGATCAGGTCTGAATCGGGCCCCCAGTTTTGTTTTCAGACATACCGGGTAAAACAACAGTCATTAAACAAGGCATAATCACTGACCCAGGGGTCAGTGTTATACTAAAGCCCTATAGAATACCAGAGGCCCAATGGGAATCAGTGCCTAAAGTAATAAGAAAAAAAAATTGGCGTTGGATGTCATTGAAGAATCACATAGTGTGTGGTCAGGACTATTGTGCTCATTCCAAAAACTGACAGGAGTTTGCGCTTCTGCAATAATTTTCCATAAATGTAATAATGTGTTGAATGCCAGAGTCTACTGCGCTGTGTAGAGGAGGGGGACCACCCGGAATCTGCCCACAGGCCCCATTCTGCGCCAGACCTTCAACCATGACAAAAGTTCTGTGAAATCTGTCTAAGAGAAAATGGGGCAGATTCAGCGTAAATCTGAGAAGTGCTTAAATCACTATTTGGCAATTTCCACAATTCTGCTCATGCAGTCTAAGCAGTCTCATGCAGTCAATTGCAGTCTAAGTCCCGGTGGGAGCAGGGATGGAGCATCCCTGTGGTGTTTTAGGGGCATTGGGGGGGCAATCCTGGCAGCGGAGGCGTGTCCGGACTGTTTGCATAGCGGGCCACGGTGGCTGCGTGACATCACATGCAGCCACTGGGACCCAAAACATGCCTTCGCAGCTAGGCTGCGTAGGCAGTGGGGTAACCCTTAGGATGTGAGCGCATCCCTGCATAGTGATGCGCTCGCATTTCAGCAGGGGGGAGGACCCGGCATGCGGGGCAGCCTTGCCTTGTGCTGGTCTGCTTCCCACATGCTAGAGAAATGATTTGTAGTTTTGCGATTTCTAACAGAACTACAACTCAGGCTTAATTAGGCCCAATAGTCTGTCCATTTCACAAATTTGTACTTTACAGCACGAAAACGAAAACATACCTCCCAACTGTCCCGATTTTCGCGGGACAGTCACGTTTTTTTTTTAGACTGTCCCACCCGTGGGCCGCAGTGTCCCGCGCTGGGGGGGGGGGGGGGGGGGGCAAAGTTGGGAGGCTCCTGCCAGCTGCCCTGCTTAGCAGAGCAGCGGTGTTCACTGGAGAGGGTGCATGGCAGCAGCTCACAGAGCACTGGCCATGCCCTCTCAGTGACGGTAAATGGGGCGTAGCTCGCGGTCACATCCCCTTCGATTAGGCCACGCCCCTTTTCGGGATGCATGCGCAAGGAATTCACGCTTCCCTCTTTCATGATGTTGGGAGGTATGACTAAAAGAAAGTCATTGGAAAAACAGACACATGAAGCCTCATCTATAGTATACTAGAAAGCCTGATCCAGTGAGACCAAAACTGAACTTTTGACCGCAACACTGAGCAATATGTTTGATACAAGCCTAACATCGGGCATCATCCCAAGAAAACTGTCTACCATGAAGCATGGTGACAGGAGCATCATGCTAAGGGGATGCTTCTCTCATGATCTGGAAAACATGTCCATAGAGAACAAAGTGGATGAAACAAGCCAGAAGGAACCATGGAGGTAATCCTGTGCAGAGATCAAGGACTTGAGAGAAAATGTGCTTTCCCGCAGTACAAATGCTACACTGGAATGGTTTAAGTAAAAAAAAAAAAAAAAAAGTTACCCAGAAAAATTTGAATTCTTACATAATGAACATCTTCTATTTATGAGAAAAACTTTTATAAATTCATTTATGTTATTTGTGCACTTGATATTGCAAGATATTTTATGTTAATGTTTAAAATTCCCAATTTTCTTTAAATGTAAGAATATTTGAGTGTAAAATCTTGTGGATATATCCATCAAAGTGAATTATTTGAAATTCAGCCCTTGCTAGTCAGTACTATTACATGCAGGTGCCAAAGGACATATACGGTGGGATGTAATGGAGTCCGAGATGGCGGCCGATCTCAGATGATTTTTAAAGAGGTTATCGCTTACAAGGCAAAAACCATGCCTTGTAAATGATTGTCCCAATAAAAAAAATGGGCAAGATCGGCCGGCATCTCGCACCTCCAGCAATCTGGACTCCATTACATCCCGACCATTCAGTATGTGTGCAGGCAGCTCAGATGCAGAACAGATGAGTGATAGAGACATGATAGCGGCTTTCCCAAACATGTCAAGAATGGATACGGGGTAATTCAGAGTTGATCGCAGCAGCAAATTTGTTAGCAGTTGGGCAAAACCATGTGCACTACAGGTGTGGCAGATATAACATGTGCAGAGAGAGTTAGATTTGGGTGGGTTATATTGTTTCTGTGCAGGGTAAATACTGGCTGCTTTATTTTTACACTGCAATTTAGATTTCAGTTTGAACACACCCCACCCAAATCCAACTCTCTCTGCTCATGTTATATCTGCCACCCCTGCAGTGCACATGGGGGGTCATTCTGAGTTGATCGCACGTAGCAACTTTTTGCTGCTCGTGCGATCAACTTGACACCGCCTATGGGGGAGTGTATATTAGCATAGCAGGGCTGTGATCGTTTGTGCAGCCCTGCTATGCTAAAAAAAAAGTTTTGTGTAAAACAAGACTAGCCCTGCAGTTACTTACTCTGTGCGATCGATCAAGCGATGAAGGTCCCGGAATTGACATCAGACATCCGCCCTCCAAACGCCTGTACACGCCTGAGTTCGCCAAACCCCTCCCGGAAAACAGTCAGTTGACGCCCCGGAATGCCTTCCTCCTGTCCGTCTTCTTGCGGTCACCGCATCTTTGTACGCGGCATCGCTGTCTGACGATGGCCGTCACCGGGCAACATCGCACCTGCGCAATGCAGCCACTGCGCATGCGCAGAACCGACCCGTTCGCACCGCTGCGACGAACCGCAGTGTGCGAACGGGTCCGAATTACCCCATGGTTTTGCCCATTAGCTAACAAATTTGCTGCCGCGATCAACTCTGAATTAGGCCCACAGTGCTGGCAACATTCCGGATTGGAAATACATAAAAGAATATACACCATGCTTTGTAACTGAAATATTGGAATATTGAAGGGATTGTTTTCGCTCCTGACAGTTTCATGTGTATCCACAGCACAAATAGCATAAAGGGGCTATTTTATGTTTGTACGCAATGCAGATGTTCATACAACTAAGCGATGATCCATAGAATGTGCATAGGCAGGGAACGCGCTGTGCATGCACCAAAGTATCTTTGTGATACCGCTCGTAGTGAGAATTTAAATGCAGAGTGATTGACAAGAAGGGACCATATGGGACCGGTAACGAGAGTGGTGGCAAAAACACAGGCGTGTCACAGCCATTTTCAGGGCGTGTATCTGCCATCAACTGTGATCATGTATGTAAAGAACATGGCAGCAGCATCATTGCTGCCACGGCCAGTCTGCGTGACCATAGGCTCACATGGGGAGACTATGTTCCTCACTATGGCACAATGCTGCGTTTATGTATGCAGCTGCTGAGTACCTTGTGATGGCTCCGGTGGGCATCTATATTCTTTACTGGGCGGCTGCTGCACCTGCGATGATTAGCAAGTCTATAGCCTTGATAACTGCAGCTGTGTAGGCATGTGCGTATGAATTAGACCCATAGCCAGGAGTGGCTCTAGGCCCAATCTACCAGGGGCTGATACATCGTGTATAGGGGTCATTCCGACCTGTTTGCACGCTGTTTTTTTTTCGCAGCCGTGCGAACTGGTCCGGAATGCGCATTCGCAATACGCAGGCGTGTCACTGTCCGGCGACGGGGAACGCCGGGCAGCGACTGAATCGAGAAAAATTATTGCTGCTGAGATCAAAACGAGGTTGACAGGAGGAAGGCGTTCCGGGGTGGCAACTGACCGTTTTCTGGGAGTGGAGTGGAAAACGCAGGCATGTCCAGGCATGTGGAGGGCGCATGTCTGACGTCAATTCCAGGACCTAACAGGCTGAAGTGATCGCAGTGGGTGAGTAAGTCAGGATCTACTCCTAAACTGCACAAAATGTTTTTGCATATCTCGGCTGCACAAGCGATCGCAGCCTTGCTATTCAAAAATACACTCCCCCATAGGCGGCTTCTAGTTGATTGCACGGGCTGCAAAAAGTTGCAGCGTGCGATCAACTCGGAATGACCCCCATAGAGTTCCATTCCAGCTGAATTAAAAAAAAAAAAACAGGGAGAGCGCAAAGATGATGGGTAATAACAAATTTTAATGTGACTAATTTCTTATATATAAAAACATTTAATCCCACAAAACAAAAGAGCCACTGTGAAGACTTTTGTAAAGTGCATTTTAGGAGCGCTTGTATAAAATGAAGAAAAAAGGTATTGCAATGAATTTGTTTTCATTTTCTTTTTTCTTCATTTTATACAAGCACTCCTAATAAGCACTTTACAATTACCTAATTTAATAGGAGCCGCTATTTATACTTATCAACAGCGCAGTACTATTCCTCATTTACCACTGTGAAGACTGACAGATTCTAGTAGTTTGCCGAAATAAGTTACAGTGTAGATACTTTTAGAGCCAAATATTGTATTGCAAAAAGAAAAAGGATACAGGTGGACAGAGCCGTAACTATACTTTTTGGTGCCCTGTGCCAGAAAGAGAATTGGCGCCCCCTCCCCCCATTTTGCCAATAGGGACATAAGGCACATGCCTCATGGGGAAGAGGCATGACAAAACTGACCACATTGAAAGCCAATGCTACGATGCCCCTTCCCAAACACACTGCAACGCTGAGCACTATACATTGAGCAGATCAGTGCAGTGTGCAGCCACACATCCAATCCCTTGCAGCCACACACTACATACAGTAGATCTGCCCAGCCATAACGTTGATCACTCCTTCACAAAGTACAAAGTAAGCTTCAAATAGTTACAACTCTCCAGCTAGGAATTTTCTAGCTTTCTATGTAAGGGCAGAAAGCTCCATGAATAGACTGTCTGACTGCAATGCCATAGGAAACGGGTATGAAGCCTGGGCACATCAGCATCCCAAAATGTAATAAAGTACAGTGCGGCTACACAACAAAGAGCTATCAAGCCAAGTCCAAGAATGTTGTATAGGTACTGTATTGGCCACAAAAGGGGTTGGTGTAGGAAACAGGGGCGGTTAGGAGATGCTGGGCTTCAAAAAGGGGGGAGATGTAAGTGAAAGTAATTAGATAATTTATAATTGACAAGTGCTGCCAACAGCGCCCCCTACCCTGCAGTGCTATGTGCGGTGCCCCCTCCGCACACACCTAGTTACGGCTCTGCAGGTGGATTTTTTACACAAAAGCTTAAACTAAGTATCAATATTTGGTATGATATACATATCTAATGTGAGTATTAACATCATTAGCAAACCTGGATGTAGAAAATGAAACAAATATACTGAACAAGAAAAATTATTTGTCCAAGTCCCATTTATCCGTCTGCAGTACAGATTGGCCAAAGTTCTCAATGTCTGTTTGTATTTTTATTTATTTATTTAGTGGATCTTCACACTGAACCAAAGTGTGCTAATAATAGATGGAATGGATTTGTAATGTCCACGTGGGGAAAATATGAGGTGGTGTGTCCCCACAACTCTAATACTTGTATTGTGCTGTGCTCACTAAAAAAAAAAGAGAGCAAAAATTGTGTACACTGTATAATAAATGCTTCACATGTCATCCAATATTGGAATCTAAATATTTCTTTAGCTGGGATACAGTTGTGCTCATAAGTTTACATACCCTAGCAGAATTTGTGATTTTCTGGCTATTTGTCAGAGAATATGAATGATAACTCACAAACTTTTCTTTCACTCATGGTTAGTGGTTGGGTGAAGCCATTTATTGTCAAACAACTGTTTTTACTCTTTTTAAATCATAATGACAACAGAAACTACCCAAATGACCCTGATCAAAAGTTCACATACCCCAGTTCTTAATACCGTGTATTGCCCCCTTTAACATCAATGACAGCTTGAAGTATTTTGTGGTAGTTGTGGATGAGGCTCTTTATTTTCTCAGATGGTAAAGCTGCCCATTCTTCTTGGCAAAAAGCCTCCAGTTCCTGTAAATTCTTGGGCTATCTTGCATGAACTGCACGTTTGAGATCTCCCCAGAGTGGCTCAATGATATTGAGGTCAGGAGACTGAGATGGCCACTCCAGAACCTTCACTTTATTCTGCTGTAGCCAATGACAGGTCGACTTGGCCTTGTGTTTTGGATCATTGTCATGTTGGAATGTCCAAGTACGTCCCATGCGCAACTTCCGGGCTGATGAGTGCAAATTTTCCTCCAGTATTTTCTGATAACATGCTGCATTCATCTTGCCATCAATTTTGACCAAGTTTCCAGTGCCTTTGTAGCTCACACATCCCCAAAACATCAGCGATCCACCTCCGTGTTTCACAGTAGGAATGGTGTACCTTTCATCATAGGCCTTGTTGACTCCTCTCCAAATGTAACGTTTATGGTTGTGGCCAAAAAGTTAACTTTTGGTCTCATCACTCCAAATAACTTTGTTCCAGAAGTTTTGAGGCTTGTCTCTGTGCTGTTTGAAGTATTGTAAGCGGGATGCTTTGTGGCATTTGTGTAGTAATGGCTTTCTTCTGGCGACTCGACCATGCAGCCCATTTTTCTTCAAATGCCTCCTTATTGTGCATCTTGAAACAACCACACCACTTTTTTTTCAGAGAGTCCT